>NC_029794.2:121050097-121071055 GCF_000816755.2 Arachis ipaensis
TGATGAACAACAATAAATAAAATATTTATTTTAATTTAAATTAAAAAATATTCTCTGGGTGTTTTTTTTTTCAATTTTTTTTTTGTATATTTGCATAACATTAAATCACTATTTGTTTACACCAAAAATATATTTTATGGCTAGTCACTAATCAAGAATATAATTCGAATGAATGGATATGATACATAAGGACTAAATGTGGTAATGGACAAGATAGAAGAGAGTTTAAACTCCAGCATATTTTTATTTATGGGTTTAAACTGTTCAATTCGAATCTAATCTGCGGGATTGAGAACCGGATCTCAAGAGCTAGGGTTTTTGATTGAAAATCTCAAAAAGAATGAATTTTTACAAAAATTGAGAAAAAGAATTTGAAGATTCAAAAAAATAGGGGAAAAAAAGTTGAGGGCAAATAGTAGTAAGCTTCATCTGCCATGATTCGAAAAAGTGGGAATTAATAGGGCATTCATAGAAGAAAAAGAAGAAGAATGAATTATACGAGATCGGTGGGTGTAGCTAGTGTGATTCATGCAGTGATTCTAAATTTTGGTAAAAAAAAAATGTTGTTGAATGAAGGGGTAGTGGAGTCAAGCAAGATTCATGGAAGAAGAAGAAAAAGAAGAGACAAGAGTCAGAGAGAGTAATTTTGGAAGGACTTATTAGTCCTATTTTTGAAAATTGTTTGAGCTTATTAATTAGTCTTTAATTTTGAAAATTATTTTCATGTAGTACTCATATTTGACACGTTAATTGGTTATCATTTCACAACGTTGGAGGGGACAATTTGACCGATTGCTTTAATAGATGAGGATCGATATAGTGTTTTAGAATAATTAAAAGACACTTTATTCTTCAAATAAATGGTCAAAAATCGAAATAAATATTCACTCTAATAAATCTATTAAAAGAAAAATAGTTATGTAAACAATTAAAGATTGAGAACTCCGACTTCATTACTTGTTAGTACGTTATTTCCGTGAACTGTGATGATGGTAGATTAGGTTAAGCAGAGAGTGGATACTTAGAAAGTACTACGATATTTAATTAGAGAGTAATTGAAAAGAATGTGAAGAGTGGATAAATATTTATCAAAATTTTCTATACCTTTATAATTTAGGCTAAAATATTGAGCAAAACAAGTTTATTCTTTCAAAAAAAGAAAGCGATTTCTTTTGGTGTCTACTCAATTATTACTTTTTGACTAATATCACATCAATTGTGGAACGTGAGATTAAATCCAAAAACTTGCCGTTTCAACCATTTTGATCACTATTAAGAATAGTTAGTTCTTAGTACTAGGGCTTAAAGATCACTAAAATAATAAAATTGGCAATGTGACTTTTCAAACTACCAAAACAATTAGAGTGGTGAAACCCACCAGCATGTGGAGGGCGTGTACTTGTGTGCAGACTAAATGGTGTGTGGTCCAATATCATGAGTTTCATAACTCAAATGGGTCAAGCCCAATGGCTAGTTAGTTACTTGGGATAGTGACACCCATTAAAACGTGGGGTGCTTATAGACCTTCAGGGTATCTTTTCAAATCTTGATGGATTGTGAAACAATGCTACACAAATTTAAATATCTCCATACCTACAAAGATCTCATATATACAACCTGATTTGTATCATTTGACAAGCTTCTGTATATTATTGCCATAGTTTAATCATCATCATTTTTTCCCATAGCCTCGAAATTTGTTAGCATGAAGAATATATAGTCTCATTTAAACTTTTCTCAAGTTAAGTGACATTGCAAAGAAAATATATCTAAACAAAAAATCAACTATGATAGATATGCGGTTAACAAAAAAAAAAAAAATCAAAACTTACAAGATTTAATTTGTATAAATCTAACCAACTTGGGTTGATCGAGTGGTCAGCTCACTCGTCCGCTTAAGCAAGTGTCGGAGGTTCGAATCCTGCCTTGTGCATGCAGCAACTCATTGGCCAGCGGCAGACCCTTAAATGGAGCTCAGATCCGCGACGGATTAGTCCTTGACCTGTCGAGTTGGGGAATACCGTGGGAAACAAAAAATATTGTATAAATCTATTGTTTCATCTTCAAAGTGCTCTAGGAAATGATGGTGTAACAGCAAAATTTTTTCAAAGCTTCTGAAACACACTTAGTGGTGATGTGTTTCGAGCAGTTAAGAGCTTCTTTTCAGGGGGTAGAATTTTGAAGAGTTTTAACCACACTTAGATCTATCTTATTCCCAAAATTTTGATGCTAAAGATATGACTCAAGTAAGACCAATAAGCCTATCATCAATCTTTTACAAGATTATCTCTAAAGTACTTGTACATAAACTTCAGGGTATGATGAATAAACTAATTAGCCCTACGCAGAGTGCTTTTATTAAAGGCAGATTAATCTCTGATAATATCCTAATTGCTTATGAGTGTATGCATTACTTGAAGAACAAAAAAAGGAGACTCGAAAATGAAATGGCATTAAACTTAGATGAGTAAGGCATATGATAGGGTGGAATGACACTTTCTTTGGTTTATATTGGAGAAGTTTGGTTTTGACTCTCTGTGGATCATGTGGATTCGAGAATTAGTGACAACTGTTTCTTATTCTGTCATTATGGAAGGACAACCTTATGGATTCTTCAAACCAAATAGAGGTATTCGATAAGGAGATCATCTATCTCCCTATCTTTTTCTTTTCTGTGCAGAAGGTCTCTCCTTCTTGCTACACAAGGCAGAACAAAACAGACTAATTCAGGATCTTCAGATACATAGGCAATGTCCCTAGGTCAACCACTTCCTCTTTGCTGACGATTCCATCTTATTCTGTAAGGCTAATCCTGAAGCATGTTCAAACAACCTGTATTTATTGAATTCTTATGAAAGCATCAGTGGCCAGAGGGTAAATCTTAATAAATCTGCTGTATTCTTTAGCCACAACACTCCGTCCACTATTCGTACACTACTGGCTAACTCTATGAATATTAATCATATTGGGACTCAGGATAGATACCTTGGTTTGCCTTCTACAGTTTCTAAATCGAAAAAGGCTTCTTTTAGTATGATCAAAGAGAAGGTTCGGAAAAGAATCCAAGGATGGAAGCAAATCTTCTATCGTCAGGTGGTAGACAGATATTGCTTAAGGCAGTGGGAGAAGCTATTCCTATTTATACATTGTCTTGCTTCAAGTTGCATGATGGTTTAATTTCGAAATTCACTCTCTACTTTCTCAGTTTTGGTGGGGACAAAAAAGTTCTGAAAGGCGGACGGCTTGGATTAGCTGGGACACTATGACTCGCCCACGAAGAGAAGGAGGCCTTGGATTTAAAGATCTCAGAATCCAAAATCTGGCAATTTTAGGCAAACAGTTTTGGCAACTTGTAACACAGCCTACTTCCCTATTATCCAAAATCCTAAGAGGTAAATACTTTAGCAATGGTAATGCTATAACGACAGAAATTGGAGCCTTACCTTCTTGGGGATGGAGGAGCATACTGGAAGGCCGAAAGATTGTTGAAAAAGGTCTTAACTGGGCTGTGGGTACTAGAGAGAATATCCAAATCTTTGAGAATCCTTGGCTGCCTCCTCCGTATCCTTTAATGATTTCTGGCATGCCAAACAGACAGGCTATTTCGGAGTTGGTTCCAAGAGTTAAAGATCTAATTACTGAAGATAGGAATTGGAATCAGAATCTCATTTAAGAATTATTTCCCCAAGACGTTGCAGACAGGATTTTTTCAGTTAAAATTCAGTAGAGTAGGGACAAATTGCAATGGGATTTGAACAAAGCCAAGCAATATGATACAGCTTCAGGTTACAGAATTGGCTATTTATTTTACCATCCGCCTCTGAAGCTTTGCCCTAATTATATGCAGCAGAAAAAGCTGTGGATTGATCTATGGAAGTTGAACTTGCCTCACAAAATTAAGCTATTTATCTGGAAAGCTCTCCATGGCCAGCTTCCGATGCTTGCTCAGATTCATCACCGCATCCCATCTATATCGCCAATATGCCCCTGCTGTCATGAAGCAACAGAAACAATCACTCATTGTTTGATCGATTGCTCTAGAATTAAAGAAGTATAGTCTCAGAGTTATCTTCGTGACTGTCTTTCCCCTAAAGTCCTAACGACTTTTGGACATGGTGGATTGCATCAACAGAGATGCTTAACTCGTTAAAGAATTCTGACCGTAATCCTCAATTGCTTGCCATCATTTGCTGGAACTGCTGGAAAGCTCGCAACCAGTTAATTTTTGAAGGTTTTACTTCAATGCTGCCTGCCATTCTAGCAAGCTCTGTCAAGTTGCTCCGTGAAATCCAAAGAACTCCCAGTTTAGATCGTCATCTCCATGAGGTAAACTCTTAATTTCATTCAATTTGATTTATCATTTTTTCTTCTTTAATATTTTTCTTCGTTTTTCGACCATGCACCATTGGATGAATACCTTCAGTGTATTGTTTTAGAAAATTCCCACATTTTATTATGCTGTCCTGCTTTTGGACATCTTTATATTTTATTTTTCAATAATTAATGAAATATAACCTACTGTCTTTGAAAAAAAATAAAGATGGTAATATTGGATTTGGATATTGTATTCTAGACATCTGAAGTGGCTTTGGTGTCAGCTTCTTAAACGATGGTTAGAAATATTCTATAAGGGATTCTAACACTCAAATCAATAAGTGTACTTAATAATTTATGTAAAATTTGGATTAAAATTACTTGAACTATAAGGCTACGTTGGTTTTGAGGTACAAAAATTGATACTGAAAGACTAAGACTTAGTATTATATTTATTAGTCTGAGATTAGAACTAAAATTTCAGTTTTGAGACAAAAATTTTAATTTTTTCAGTACTTCTAAAAAATAGAGACACAAGAGACTAAACATTTTAAAGACAGAAAATAAAATTTTAATAATAATTTCATCCAAAACTACCCTCATTCCAAATTTAATAATCCAAGTTTACCTTTTGTTCAAAACTAATTAGGGCTTCTTCTTGTCATCTATTGCTTCTCTTCACACATCCTGAAGCAATACTGTTTTGTTGTGTTCAGGGAGGTTCGGAGGGTTGGTGGAGCGCACAGTTGTCTAGCACCCACCATGTCTCAAGACCATCGTCAGTTAGATAGCAGTCTGATCTGCAGGGTGGTATTACCGTTGATCCGGATATAGTTATAAGGACTAAGTTATCTTCATTAATTATTGTTATATAAGAAAAATTATTGTGACTTCTTTGCTATTTGAATTTTTTTAATTGTGGATTTAACTTTTGTATTAAACAAAAAAAATTAACAATTAATTAATAAAGATTTATAATATTATGGGATTGTTATATATTGTGTCTTATTATTTTATTATTTTTTATGCTATATAAACATTTTGAATTTGTTAGTCTAAGTATTTTGGATTTATTATATAAAGAAATTAGTAACAATTTAAATTATTATACCTAGTTATTTTATAAAATTTAGTTTTAGAATAAATTAATTGAATATTATGTGTAACATCCTACCACACAGAGCTTTACACCTAGGATGTAAAATAGAGGTGGTGTGATATTACGACCTCTAAAATAAAAATATATAGTAATACATAACAAAGGATATAGTATACTAGGAGTCTTGAAAAACGGATTAAGCAAACTTCGTAAAATAAAAAAACGCAACGCTTTGAAACAACGTAACTTGCGTACCAAGAAAACTAAAGATCATAGATATGAATAAGCGAAAGAGTGAGTAGAGAGCCAAGAATACAGCATAACTAGCTCCTGACTCAGCTTGCGAAGCTAAGGCTGGCCGGAGAATATTTATATACATATACAAGTATCCCAAAATACCCAAAATACAGAAATAAGACCCTAACTCTCCTTTAACCTCTATGAGGGACAAAATAATCAAATTTCTTGGAGAAAAAGCTATATATATATAACTCCAAAAGAACCTAGGGACTGCTCCGCTTCAGGAATTCAGACGCCTAGTGAGGAGCCTCTCGACCTGCATCTGAAACAACAACACAGTATGGGGTGAGAACCAGGGGTTCTCAGCATGGTAAAGGTGCCACGCATATAATATATAAGGTCTTGGGAATGCCAGAGGCAATCCTAGAACGCCGACACTCAGATTATAAACCTTAAAGGACTAAAACGGAAGCCATAAAGTAGAGTGATTTTCTAAGGCCTTCTAAACTAAACTGATTCCTTAGAATCTAACTAAAACTGAACTAGGATCCTAAATCTCTCCGCCTTTCTTCCGTTCCTCCATCTCCGATGATATTACAGGGACAAACAAGCAAACAAAAGCAGACACAGGTAGAGTACAAATAGTACAACTAGCAAGTGTATTAACTAGCATGTTATAAGCAGTTAGGCATTCCCAGTTAATGCACAATCAAACAATTCAAACAATATGCATATGATGCATGCCTGTCCTATGGCTGATGAGGCTCATCTGTCGGTTATCAAGCCAACCCGACAAGTCCGAAATCCTTGGACTGTCCCCCGTCGCGCATCCCCATGAGTCTATACATAGCTTTTTCTCATATCATTCATAATTCATACTTTCATATATAAAACTTTTCTCAATGGGGGCTACTCTTGCCAGAAATTTATATGTTCCCGGTCACCCTTACGACGTAGGGTCAACAGAGTATTGAGTCTCAACCTAGAGCACGTGGTGGCAAGCCACGGTACTTTACCAAGAGAAACTCGTATCTCAAATAATCATTCCATAATCATTTATTAACATTTCAAAATCATTCATTACTTTCTCATCATGTCATTGTCCTTTTATACATAACTCATCATAACCCGGAGCAAGTGGGGGCGAAACCACAACCCTTGCATCTACCCGGAGAGCCTCTATACTAACCAACCTGGAGCAAGTGGGGTGAAACCATAACCTTGCGTCTACCCAGGAGGTACGTTCTCTCACACCACGCGTACGCGTGGACGTACGTTTTTCAAAAACAGAACATTAGATCACCCAGAAAGCTGCATAATACATATTTAACACCAAAACTTTCGACGTCCATAACTTTCTCTACAAAATTCTATTTTTCACAAAATTTATACTTTTCAAAAGCTTGTAAAACCACCTTTGAGTTGAAGCAAATTCCATTTCCAACCAAAATTTGAGGCTCCAGTTATGAACCGCCGAAGTTCGGCCGAAAACCAAATTTTACAAACACTCCAAAAAATTATTTTCATTAAAAGTCACTCTCAACTCAATACCAAACTTGCAAATCATTAACAAGCACATCTTCCACAACACCACAACAATCTCCATAATATACCATATCCCCAAATCAACAATATCATACATACACTTCCAATATACACCAACAAAATCATAATTCACCAATTCAAAACTTATAAATATTCATCTCCTCAAGTGATTAATCATCAAATTCATCATTTATCATTTGGTCAACAAGCACCAATACCAAAACTTACTTCTTTTCAAGATCACTAAGCAATAATTATACACATACGTTCCAACATATCATATGGTCACCTAGCCTAAGTTTTCGCAGAACATTACATATTAAATACGTGAAACCTAAACCATACCTTGGCCGATTTCTATGAATAACCCGAGACACCTCCACGAAGCAAGCTTTCAAGCCTTCCTTGCCACAATTTAGCGTCTCAGGTTTTCAATCAAGCCTCTAGTATATTCAATTCTTACTCCATCTTACATATACTCATACACCTAGCACAATTGTCATATATACACATACCCAATTTAATTTCCAACTCACTAAATCAAAGAATTAACTAGGGTTTAATGATCTTTACCGTACCCAAGTGCCAAATAAGCAAGAGTGAGCATTTTTCTCAAGCTAATCGGGTCCTATAACACAAAAAGACCAAAATCTCAACACTCACATACATAATTTTTGAAAATCAATAGGGGCAAAGAAACTGGATTGAGAGAGAAGCTTACCAATGCAATTGATCTAATAGATTCATAGAGTTCGACGCGGTGAACGTGTAGCCGCAAACGGTGCAGCGATCGGAGCTCGGAGCTCAGAGCAGAAAGTTATGGTAGTTTGAATTAAAGCCTAGGTTTTGGAACCCATCTCTTCTCCGCCTTCGTGTTTGCTTTAGCATGGAGCAGCTTTGAATGATGAAGAATGATCTGAGCTCATTTTATTTAATGAAACGGTTGGGCCCACGGGCCCGGTTCGGGTTTGGTTTGACTGTCTCGTCCCGTTCGGCCCAATCTTGGGCCGAATTCTTTGAAATTGGTGTCAAAATTGTCGTTTGGAAGAACTCTATCCTATTTTAATATTAGATTTACATTTTGAATTTCTTTTATTAAAATTTAATTTATTGACTAATTATTCACTAATTTTACGAAGTTTACATCCTACCCACCTAATTAGGAATTTTGCCCTCAAAATTTAGATTCAGTTATCTGAAAAGAGGTGTGGGTAGTCCTTTGGCATACTCAGAGTTTCTTGAAGCTGACCTCGTTACTCGAAACGTCCATCTCCTTTCATTTAAACTGGCTTAGGTTGTAAGACTTGAATTTGTTTTATAAGCGTGTTTTAGAAGCTACGAAATATGGAGTACGTCGAATAGGTTCAAAAGGTACGGCAGAAAACTATTTGGTATGCCACTGACCATTAATACTCTCCAAAAATTGAAATGGACTAACTTAGCGGGGTTTTAACTTCTTAGTTTTTTATTGTTCATCCGATTCTAGTTCATTGAAGTAATCTTTAGAAATAGGTATCTTCTTCCTTCCAACTTGAGAAGTCTTTTTCTTAGATCTGCCTAATTCTTTTGTCAGCTTTCATAATTTAGAGGTTTTTAGCGTACTGTGAAGTCTCACCTTCTCCCTGATGTATAGTCTCGTTGATATTCCCAATGAGTAGTTTGCTTCGATGGGCAAAATGGACTTGGTCACTTGATCCACGATTTCCTAACAGCATTACCTTTTGTCCTAGACCTCGGCAATCTATTACGAAATCGATAGCTATTCTTTTTTACCTTTAATGTAGAACCTTCGACGGTTGTAGCATTTTGAACTACTTCTGGTGGTCTCTCTTTTCTTTCTCATGCATCAAACATGTAATCACATAGATTGCCACTTCGTTCTTCACTTCTGGATGCTCAAAATATCTTCTTAGATTTGTGGTACGTTTTAGAAATCTTAGGGTAAATTCAAAAATCGTCTCTTGTAAGCTTTGAATAATAGTTTCTCGTCTCAACTTTCGATTTCGACATATAACTCTTTCTTGGTATCTTCTTAATTTAACAGACTTCAATACTCTTAGTAGCTCCTTATCACCATTATTGCGCTCCCTAAGTCCTCGACTTTACGATATCTATTTTAGCATTAGGCATATAAATAAATCTCTTCTTAATTCCTTTTTGTTTACCAGACTTCGATATCTTTGGTGGCTCCTTATTGTCTCGTTACGCGTCTCATATCTCATCGTTACCATGTTGTAAACTAGCAATGGATCTAGTCCGACACTTCCAACCACACTCTCATTCTCCAACTTAGAACTTTAACTCATCTTACATTTCCTCCTTTGGAATTAACGTCCAAGAATTCCTTAGAAACTTCTTGCTTAGGGCGTCTACTACAACCTCACGATGTTGCATCAGCACGCATCTTAAGTCCTCCAGTAATGCATCACAGTATTTCCCTAAATGGTTCATTAGGTTCAAGTGATACAAGCATTGGCATTAAGATCAATCTTCTTTCTATGGCTTGAAGGCTTCTATCGTATCCTGGTATTTCATTCACACGGTGCACCTCATTGCATCTATTTAGTCACGAGCGATACGATCGGCGAGGATTAAGGCTCTAAATTCCCTAGTAATATCGTTGGTTTATTTTCATGTTCAAAAGTCTTACCCTAAAGGATTGACAATCTAACAGTTACATCTAAGAGTTATGCACGATGCAAAATCCAATACGAGTTGATTTTTCAAAGAAATGTTATGTTCAAGAGACGAACGAGTAACACGAACGATGTTCACAAGAAATCAAAAGAAAGTCTTGTATACAGTTAGTTAGAGTTGTACAGAACTAATGGGATGCACAAGAAGGGAAACCTAGTTGCATCTTAGGGGAGAAGTTCGAATCAAAGCTTGAATAGAAAGAATAAGGCATGTCGAATTAAATAGGTTCTAGTTGGCTTTAAAGGAATGCGAGTTTCCACAAGAGAGCAACTCCACGCACCACAGGTATCTAGGATTCAAAGATTATGTGATTATATTAGGATGAGTTTAGGCTTATTCCAAAAAAGACAAGCTTTATATGACTAAGGAATAAAATTAGAAGAACGATGAATTGGGCTTTTACAGGAAAAGATTCAAGATAGAGTTTTCAATGTAAGCTATAAGAGAAAGGTTAGATTAGGTCGTGAAGATTAGTTAGTGCGCTCTCGCAAAGAAACACTTAGTTGGACGATTCTCTCTTACAGTACTCCCTTCAACTCGGTCCTGAGTTCTACTGATTATAATGATGTCTTCACTTGTGGTGCAATCAACAGTGATCTGGCTTTCGGCACTAAATCTATCGCAAACTCACGCTCTCTCTAAGGTAGAAATTCTGGTACATCTTCAAGAATGGTCTCAAAAACTCTCTCGTATAGGAATTTGGTCTCACCTTTACTTGTTTCTTAATTAATTAGCAACTAAAGGTTGAATCCGCTCTATTCCTCCTTCTTGAAGTCTTAACGTCACTGGGTTTCAAACAGTAACTCCACATAGCTCTCGACAGTTCCAATTTCTTAGGTATAATCCACCCTGCTTCCACTGTATCATTTTGATTCTTATCCTTCCCGAGCCTAGCCACTCCTCTAGGTTAACAAAATATTATTCCACCTCAATAGCTAATAAATTTCGACTAACATCCATTTAGACTTTATGATTACCAAAAACATGTCATGCATTACGAATGAATATTACATACTAATGGTATGCAAGAAAATCGTATGCAAGGTAGTCTGAAATTCAACTGCTATTTTCTAATTACCTCGAGTATGAGAATCAAATTCAACTACATTCTGACCTTTTCTGTGTGGACAATCCCGAGCTATATGCCCTGGTTTTCCGCATTGGTAGCATACGCCTAACCCGGCCCGGCACGGTCTGGTTGAATGGTACTTCTTACATCTTGGGCACCTTAAGTCTTCCAGTTGAGTACTAGTTTGTCCTTCTAAATTTGGATCTGGACGGCTGTCGTTCCTTCGGTCATTGTTCTGGCGTTGAGAACGTGAAGTGACAAAACAACCCTTCTTGAAATTTTGGCTCCTAGGTGTAATCTTTGTCTTCTTTCCCTTTTTCTCTGTAAAATATTCCCGGCGATTACTCCTTGCCACCACAGTTCTTCTTGAGCTTTCTCCCGTTGCTTGACCTATGTTAGTTAACTCTGGATAACCCGTTATTTCCACTGGCACCACTGCACTTGGGGCATTATTCCTGCCTTCATGTTCATTTCCACCATCATTGCCAATTCTAGCTTGTGGTCCCATTCTATCCATCGCTCGACTGGTCGCAGCAGCAATAGCACCAATGGCAGCAGCAGCACTCGTTATCGCGGTCATGAAATTGGTCAAACTATCTACCGGTATCGTTATCTCGTTACCTCTCCGTCCTCGACCTCGATTACGCCCATGACCGTGCCCACGAGACGTCATTTGGTTCCTGTCCACACCAAACAAGTGATATTAAGATGATCAGTCTCAATATCGTAAGTCTAATGTTTCAAAGTCTCAAGCGCATGCTCATGAACATTCATGCCACATATATCATTTAGATATCCTAATTAGCATGTATAGACATTCAGAGTATGCTCAGAAGCATAGTCAGTCTATCCCTCAGGCTCTATAGGAACAAACTGCTCTGATACCATAATGTAACACCCTACCTCACAGAGCTTTACACCTAGGATGTAAAATAGAGGTGGTGTGGTATTATGACCTCTAAAAAATATATATAGTAATACATAACAAATGATATAGTATAATAGGAGCCTTGAAAAATGGATTAAGCAAAATTCGTAAAATAAAAAAACGCAACACTCTGAAACAACGTAACTTACGTACCAAGAAAACTAAATATCATAGATATGAATAAGTGAAAGAGTGAGTAGAGATCCAAGAATACAGCATAACTAGCTCCTGACTCAGCCTGCGAAGCTAAGGCTGGCCGGAGAATATTTATATACATATACAAGTACCCCAGAATACCCAAAATACAGAAATAAGACCCTAACTCTCCTTTAACCTCTATGAGGGACAAAATAATCAAGTTTCTTAGAGAGAAAGCTAAATACATATATACATAAACTGATAACTCCAAAAGAACTAAGGGACTGCTCCGCTTCAGGAATCTATATGCCTAGTGAGGAGCCTCTCGACCTGTATCTGAAACAACAACACAATATGGGGGTGAGAACCAGGGGTTCTCAGCATGGTAAAGGTGCCACGCATATAATATATAAGGTTCTGGGAATGCCAGAGGTAATCCTAGAATGTCGACACTCAGATTATAAACCTTAAAGGACTAAAATGGAAGCCATAAAGTAGGGTGGTTTTCTAAGGCTTTCTAAACTAAACTGATTCCTTAGAATCTAACTAAAACTGAACTAGGATCCTAAATCTCTCCGCCTTTCCTCCGTTCTTCCATCTTCGATGATATTACAGGGACAAACAAGCAAACAAAAACAGATACGGGTAGAGTACAAATAGTACAATTAGCAAGTGTATCGACTAGCATGTTATAAGCAGTTAGGCATTCCCAGTTAATGCACAATCAAACAATTCAAACAATATGCATATGATGCATGCCTATCTTATGGCTGATGAGGCTCATCTGTCGGTTATCAAGCCAACCCGACAAGTCCAAAATCCTTGGACCGACGCCCCATCGCGCATCCCCATGAGTATATCCATACCTTTTTCTCAAATCATTCATTCATACTTTAATATATAAAACTTTTCTCAATGGGGGCTACTATTCCCAAAAATTTATATGTGCCCGGTCACCCTTACGACGTAGGGTCAACAGAGTATCGAGTCTCAACCTGGAGCATGTGGTGGCAAGCCACGGTACTTTACCCAGGAAAACTCGTATCTCAGATAATCATTCCATAATCATTTATTAACATTTCTTAATCATTCATTACTTTCTCATCATGTCATTGTACTTTTATACATAACTCATCATAATCCGGAGCAAGTAGGGCGAAACCACAACTCTTGCATCTACTTGGAGAGCCTCTATACTAACCAACCTGGAGCAAGTGGGGGCGAAACCACAACCCTTGCATCTACCCAGGAGGGACGTTCTCATATGCCCAGGAGGAACAAAGGAGGGGATCCTAACCTCCCACCATCTCGCTGGGGACGATTTTACAATACTAGGAGGAACAAAGAAGGGGATCCTCACCTTCCACCGTCTCCTGAGGTCGCTCTTTCGAGAAAGAGTGCTCAGATGTAACATTTATTCCTTTCATTAGCCAGTTTCATAATTTAAAAGATATATATATTTCATATCTAAATCATCGCCTTTTCAAATTTACTTCACCTCCAAGTTATCCCAATTTTCTATCTCCATCCTAATACTAGACCTCCTACTATGATTTGAAACTAACAAGATGAAAATAGAGGTTTAGAAGTTTAAAATTCGGTTTAAAAATTCAAAATCTGGTTTTGTAAAAAACAAGGCCACGCGTACGCATGGGAGTATAAAAAGGTAGCTCGCGCACGCATTCCCTTACCATGCGTACGCATAGGTGAGAACATCATGTCACGCGTACGTGTGGGCCATGCATACACGTGGTCATGCATGCTGGTCCACTACGCATACGTATGGGGCTATTTGCGCATGCACAGTTTAAAATTCCAAGCCACGCGTACGTATGGTCGTACGTTTTTCAAAAACAGAACATCAGATCACCCAAAAAGCTGCATAATACATATTTCACACCAAAACTTCTGACATCCATAACTTCTTCTACAAAATTTCGTTTTTCAAAAAATTTATACCGTTCAAAAGCTTGTAAAACCACCTTTGAGTTGAAGCAAATTCCATTTCCAACCAAAATTTGAGGCTCCAGTTATGAACCGCTAAACTTCGGCCGAAAACCAAATTTTACAAACACTCCAAAATCTCATTTTCATTAAAAGTCACTCTCAACTCAATACCAAACCTGCAAATCATTAACAAGCACATCTTCCACAACACCACAACAATCTCCATAATATACCATATCCCCAAATCAACAATATCATACATACACTTCCAATATATACCAACAAAATCATAATTCACCAATTCAAAACATTATATTCATGTCCTCAAGTGATTAATCATCAAATTCATCATTTATCATTTGGTCAACAAGCACCAATACCAAAACTTACTTCTTTTCAAGAGCACTAAGCAATAATTATACCATACATTCCAACCTATCCTATGGTCACCTAGCCTAAGTTTTCGCAGAACATTACATATTAAATACGCAAAACATAAACCATACCTTGGCCAATTTTCGTGTATAACCTGAGACACCTCCACGAAGCAAGCTTTCAAGCCTTCCTTGCCACAATTCAGTGTCTCAAGTTTCCAATCAAGCCTCTAGTATATTCAATTCTTACTCCATCTCACATATACTCATACAACTAACACAATTGTCATATATACACATATCCAATAATTTTTAACTCACTAAATCAAAGAATTAACTAGAGGCTAATGATCTTTACCGTACCCAAGTGCCAAATAAGTAAGAGTGAGCATTTTTCTCAAGCTAATTGGGTCCTATAACACAAAAGGACCAAAATCTTAACACTCACATACATAATTTTTGAAAATCAATAAGGGCAGAGAAACTGGATTGAGAGAGAAGCTTACCAATGCAATTGATCGATAGAGTCGTAGAGTTCGATGCGGTAAACGCGTAACGACAAACGGTGCAGCGATCGGAGTTCCGAGCGAAAAGTTATGATAGTTTGAATCAAAGCCTAGGTTTTGGAACCTATCTCTTCTCCACCTTCGTGTTTGCTTCAGTGTGGATCAGCTTTGAATGATGAAGAATGAGCTGAGCTCATTTTATTTAATAAAATGGTTGGGCCCACGGGCCCGGTTCGACCGGTTCTGTCCGTTCGGCCAAATTTTGAGCCGAATTCTTTGAAATTGGTGTCAAAATTCTTGTTTGGAAGAGCTCTATTCTATTTTAATATTAGATTTACATTTTGAATTTCCTTTATTAAAATTTAATTTATTGACTAATTATTCGCTAATTTTACGGGGTTTACATTATGCTACCAAAGTAGCCTTTTTTGTGAAAATTGATTTATTTTGGAATATTAGGAATATGGTGATATGTAATTCATGCGAATATTGCTCAGCCCAAAAGAAGGTCTATATTTATTCGGATTACATACACATATTAATGGTAACTATATGTTTGGGTAACTAGTTAAACTTAAATCAATGCTCATTATTTATGCGTACAGTAATCGGCCCAAAGAAAGTTTATTGTTTGACCAAATAATAAATATTGAATCTTGCATTTATTTTTTATTTAATTATATAATCACTAATTAGCCCAAAGGAAGGTTGGTATTTAGCCAATTGATAAAAAAATATATATGGTAAGAAATATATATAATTCTCAGTTTTTATGTGAACAATGAGTCGATCCAAAGATATATAGGCTTATTGTTTGACAGAATTTTGTTGAGAATATTTGGTGAGTCGCACTAAATAAATTTATGTGTACGTAATTTATGCGGGTATGAATCAGCTCAAAGAAAGTTTTGTACTTAGCCAAATTACATGCACATTTGTGGTAATAAACTTGTAATACTTATGTGATTCCATATGAACAATAAATTTGTCCAAAAATAGATTTATTGTTTGATATGATTTATTATCAATGTTTGATTATTGTATTAAAATACCACTTACAAATTAATATTTTTGTCCAAAGACTAAATATTAATGTTATATTGAATATTTGTGATAGATCCATCATCATATGAATAATTCATATGATATGTAAATTAGGTGAACATATTATTTTATTTTTAAAGTTAAGTTTACCAACGTATGTATCTAGACTTTGCATTAAAGATTGAATAAGTCATTCTTTTTATGAATAAAGTCTCAAATAGCAAAAAATGAATCTTAAGAAGTAAATTTATTCAAATCGCAAAAGTCTTATGATAATAAAGTATAGGATTCTAAAAAGAATCAAGAAAAACTTTCTATCATTAGTAATTTATATTTCTTGAAATTATTATTGCATAACATTTTGAGATAATTGTGGTTGATAACTTATATCATTTTAGTGAGAGTAAGTATATTTTTACTATTCATGTATGTCAGCAGCATGTAAAATTGTAATTAAGGTTATATACTCAACTCTACAAGAGACAAATATAGTCTCATTAGGTGCCTCAAGAAAGTTATAAAATTCAAAAGTACATAAGATTTATTATATTTTAACAGTAGTATGATGGATAATAAGAATGGATCATTAAATAGTATCCAATCAAGTTTTGTTATAGCAAAACGTTACATGTTCACACATATAAAGGCAAAAATTAAAGTTAGAGATCATTTGGTATTTAGATTCTGACTTTGTTAGAAGTCAAGGCAATTTTTTGATCCACTGCAGGTATATTCATATGTTTATTAAAAGAGTTCTTTGGTAAGGTGTTGAGAAGACACTTATTACTCTTTCTACTAAAGTACTTGAATATAAAACACCTTTTGAATGCATCTATTTTGGTGACTATAAATATTTGTCACAAATTATGAAAATAAATTTGAAAGACTACTTGAGTTATTTTGTGACAATGTATTAGTAGTCTAATATTTTAAATTTGTTATTAAAGAAGAGAGTTTAGAGTGTTTAAATGTCTAAAGAGCAAATTAGCACAAACTCCATAAATGCATGCATATTTGGTTTATAAGAAACAAACACCCAAGATCTTTTATGTAGATACTATTCATGTAGGTGTCATATCATTTTATGATATATTGTTTCAGTGGGAGTATATTTATATGCTCATATAGTTTAGATAAATTTTAAAATATAAATATTTCTGCGAAAATAAAGTATTCAGTTTCGTTTTTACTTTGACTCGTGATATCATAAAGTTTATTAAAGTTGGACCAGTTGAAAATAGACATGCATGAAATCATTTTCGCATGTAATTTCTGAATTTTCTCATCCAAATTTGATATATATCGTTGAGTATATTAATATAATGATCATTGTGATTTCGTTACAACACTAATGTGATAAAAGCTGCATTAATTTCATAACTGATATATAAGACGGACCAAATTATTAAAGTAATTAAAGAAATAGCATTCAGATGTGCGCATAAAGTTTATAAGATGTAATTATCTCAGAAAAATATATATGTTGCTTGGAGATTGTTAGAAAATTATTATTTTCTAATCTATTTATGGGCGATATATATATTAATTATAATCGCAAATTAAGTTATTTATATAACGGTGATTTCATTTATTGTCATAAATATTAAATTAAATAAGTCATTATTACTTTTGATTTGAAAATTTTTTTTATACTTTTTTATTTGAAATTAAATGAGAATAAAATCAGAGATATTATTTTATTTGGATTTTAGGGTTAAATGGGTGTCGCACTTAAATATAAATAGTGAGTTCAGGATTTTAGTCTCCAACATATCAAAGTCGCCTCCGTAGCTATTTTTCCATCAAATGACTTACGATTCAGCCTTATTAGGGATACAGAAGGCTTTGGTTGAGTAAGATCAAATAATCAAACTCTTTCAATCATGCTTATAAACTTAGGTTCGCTTCCGCATTTAAATATTTCTTTCTTAATGATTTAACATGGATTATCTTGGGATTAAGAAAACCAAGAATTTTTAACATTAGTATCTCTATATTTTGTATTAAAAAAATGGCTAAATTTTTTCCATGAAAATAAGATAGATGATATACTTTAACATGGTAATTTTTAGTATTTTTTAAAATTATAAGAGATACTATCGAAAAATCCAACTTGTATACTTCAAATTTTTTTTAAAACAAAAATCAAAGAGTCCGATTTTTGTATTCTAAAAATCGAAAAATTCGATTTCTGTACATCTTAAAAATTAGAGAGTCCAATTTTTAATTTTTATATTCCAAATTAAATAGTTCTACATTTTAGATTATATTTACATCCCAATAATTCACAATTTAAAAAAATTATTAACCTAATATAAAAAATATAAAAAATACCAAAAAACAATATTTAAATACAATTTTGGAGACGTAAATAAGAATCAAAAGAGAAACCAAATTGGAGGCCCCCTTGCAGCCCCCACCGTCCCATGTGCATGTGAAGATGTTCCCATCAAGAAATTACCTCAGAAATCATATCACAATCAATGGAGGGAGGGAGGGAAACGCTGTCACTCTATTTTGAATGAGTTTGCATTTTCCTATTCGAGCACTTGACCAGTCACCTAATAACGTCTTTATTTGGGAGCATATGATTTTGATTTTCATGTCAATTTTCGTTTGAAGCCTCCATCATCGCTATATGCAATAAAACACACGCACTTCATTTCAGGGCCTACTGCATTATTGATCTGTTTGCTTCTTCCTTTTTTTCAATGGATCACCGTTCTTGTTGACCAAATTCTGCCTTCTCAACTATTTATCACATAAACCTTGGCAACTAGACACATATATAGATTGTATGGGCGTTAACTATTCAATTAAATTTACCTTACGTACATTAATGTATATGCTATAAATGGTCTTAACTTGCGGCCAAATTAAAGTTGGTGCAGTTTATATATAGATGGTGCTGGCCCATGAATGAATCGAATTTGGATTCTCTAAAGTTTAAATTTTATTCCAAATTTTCTAAAGTTTGAATTTTATTTTATAGAATAAAGTGTGATTTTTTATTATTTTGCCACACCCCACGACCAACCCGAACTCTCTCCAGCATTCAAATCCGGATTATAAGCATTCAAACGCTGTTTGACATCTTCTGGAATGATAGAGAAAATATCATGGAGATTCCATTGACCATCTTTCCAAACGTCTCTAATAGTTATTTTCGCATCTCAGAAATTCCGGTGGGGGACAAGCTTGAATACGCGGTGCTAGCACTTCATGGAGAAGCTTTGACGTGGTTCGAATGGTGGGAATCCCAATCCACTTTCCACACGTGGATCCGCTTCAAACAGGACTTGCTTAAGCGCTTTGAACCTGGCGCGGCAGCCAACCCACTAGCTCCATTACTGCGGGTAAAGCAAACAGGTTCAGTGATGGCATACCGCCGCGATTTCGAACTAGTGGCGCGCTCTCACCGACAATTGGGAGGTGACACCTTATTGTGCATGTTTCATGAAGATCTCAAATCGACCATCAAATCAGAGTTGAAAGTGGAGGATTTTGAGAACCTCCAGGAGTTAATGGATCGAGCAATGGTTATTGAAGCCAGGAATTTAGCATGGGAAGCAGAAGGAATGCATCCAGGGGGTAGAAAGCAAGATACAGTATCACGTTCAGGGTGGGGGGTTTCTAAAAACTCTAATTGGGCCAGGCCCAATACTCACTCTCCTCCGGCAGACCAGAGTAAGCCCACCATTGTTACTACTTCCAAATCAGACTCAAAGAATGACACTGGCCCCTCTATTACTTCAAATTCTAGTGGATCCAAGCCTACTTCCCGTTGGATTTCCCATGAAGAATGGAGTGAGCGACAACGGCGAAGACTATGTTTTCGATGTGCTGACAAGTGGAATCCGGGTCACATATGCAAATTCTGCCACCAACAGCTGATCCTTTTGGGTGAAGATGACGACGAACTACAAGATCTTGAGGCAACTCCTTCTCTGGCAGAATCTAATATAGCTCTTCACACACTGTCTCTGCACCTCTCGTCCCTTAGCTACTGGGGTCTCACATCCCATCAAACTCTGAAAGTTCGTGGGGTCATCAATGGTAGGGAGGTGGTTATTTTAATCGACCCAAGTGCTGAGACTAATTTCATTTCCTCTATTCTAGTCTCCACTTTGGGTTTACTACTGATGCGCCTACCTCCGTTCCACATCGAGGTGGGTAATGGCGCGATTGAGCAGGGGTTAGGTGGGTAATGATTTTCGATAGACTTGTGTTCAAATTAGTTGGATTAATATTTAATCAAGGGGTTGTGTAATAAATAATAATGGGCATGTATAATTGAACGGTTCGGTTGAATTATTACTCTGCGAATTGAAGCATTTTGATCGTGACACATACACGAAAACATTATTAGAGATTCTTAATTACAATTGGATAAATATATATTATATTACATTTGAAATTATAAAAGAAAGTACATGCGATTTTTTTTTTCTCGTTTTACCTAAAACATTATTCACGAAAACAACGTTGTTGATTGATTGATTCCAAGTGGGTAAACACAGGTCCAGTCCAGTAGGATTATATGATTGTCTTGTACGTGAAGTTTAATTTATTAATCAGTTTTTGTCGTCGTTATAAATAATCAACTTAAATGTATGCATAGGTGTCAGTGTATCTGTGTATGTCAAGGAGGGAGAATTTTAGGGGAAAAAAAAATTATATACAGATTTAAAATATGAGAAAAATTCAAATCAGTTCCTAACAATTAATTCGAAAGACAAACTCTTTAAATATTTATTCTATTGTTATATTATGTTTTGTCTCCACGGTAAAATATAAATTATTTTGTTGAATTTTATGTTAAATTTAATTTATTAAATTTTGATATACAATAATTATTTTGTTAAATTTAATCTAATATCAAACCCAAAAATAAAAATTAACTCGATAAAATAATCAATAACTAGTGATAATGAACTTTATAATATTAGTTAATTAGTTCATTACAAACTGAAATTTAGTTTATTAAATATAAATGGAAGTATTAGTCATTTTGTTTTTCTTTAAAACTTATTAGTTAAGATAAGAAAATTAATTAT
>NC_029794.2:121071064-121071352 GCF_000816755.2 Arachis ipaensis
TTTTATACATAGCATAATTTTTCTTGATATAATTTCAGTTTCAAATGACAATTATATCCGTATAAAAACATTGTATAATTTTATTCTCATTTACTAAAATTTTTAGGATTCGCTATTGCTTGTCCACTTTGATTTATAATTTGTGGTCTCCTTCATGAGTAGCCTCTAAAATCAAGTCCTTCATGAGTAGCCTCTAATTAAATTATGTTAATCAAGTAATAACATGGAATATATCTAATGTTACGTTTTTGTACCAGTGAAAAATAAATTTTTTTAGTATAAAATTAC
>NC_029794.2:121071526-121071860 GCF_000816755.2 Arachis ipaensis
GTTCTTATAGTTTTGCTAAATTTTTAATTAGGTCTTTTTTGTTTTCAATTGAATCCCTGAACTAATATTTTTTTTCAATTAAGTCCCTCATGACAGCAGACGTCACAAAAAAGTTAAGAAAGAGTATATTTACCATTATACCTATCGTTTTTTCTATACAAATCACTCATAGTAAGGTTTAGGGGTGTTCATAAAAAAACCAAAATGTGGTTAACCGGTTAAAAAACCATAACCACATTTTGGTTAACCAGTTTAATGAAACAATTTAAAAACCATATCCATATTTTTTAGAATTGGTTAACCAAAACCAAATTAAAAAAAACCGGTTTTTAAC
>NC_029794.2:121071898-121081590 GCF_000816755.2 Arachis ipaensis
TCTCTCTCTCCCTCTCTCTTTCTCTCCTTCTCTCTCTATCTCTCTCTCCTTCTCTCCGCTCTATCACTTCCTCTCTCTCTCTCTCTCTCTCTCTCTCTCTTTCCTTGCCCTCTTTCTCCCCCTCCGTTCTCTCTCTTCCTCTCTCCTCCCCTTTCTCTCTCTAATCATCTCTCCCCTTTTTCTATCTCTCCCCTCCTTTCTCTCTCTCTCCTCTCCTCTCCTTCTCTCTCTCTCCCATATCTCTCTAATTTCTCCTCTCTTTTCCCTTCTCTCTCTCTTTCTCTCTCTTTCTCTCTCTCTCCCCTCTCCTTCCTCTCTCTCTCTCTTTTTTCTTTTCTCTCTTTCTCTCTCTCTCGCTCATCTCTCTTTTCTTTTCTTCTTTCTCTCTCTCCTCCTCTTCCTCTCTTCATTTTCTCCCCTTCTCCTCTTTCTTTTCTTACTCTCTCTTTTCTCTTTCTCTCTCAACCTTCTCTCAATCTCTATCCCTCTTCTATCTCTTTTCTCCTCTTCTCTCTAAAGCGAGAGAGAAGAGATAGAGGAGGCGAAGATAGAGGAGGAGAAAGAAAAAAAGGAGAGAGATAAGAAGAGAGAAGAAGGATAAGAAAGAGAGAAGCAGAGAGAGAAAGAGGACAAAGAGAGAGAAAGAGAGAGGGGAGAGAGAGAGGATGGGGAGAGAGAAGGAGAGAGAGACAGAAAAAGAGGAGAGAGAGAAAAGAGAAGAGGGGAGAGAGAAGGAGAGAGGGAGAGGAGGGGAGAGAGAAGAGGGAGGGGGAGAGAGAGAGCATGGGGAGAGAGAGGGAGAGAAGGATAGAGAGAACGAAAGGGGAGGGGGAGAAAGAGGGGGAAGGGGAAGGGGAGAGAGAGAGAGATAGATAGATAGAGAGGAGGGGAGAGAGAGAAGAGAAAGAGAGGAAGAGAGAGAAAAATGGGAGAGAGAGAGAGAGAGAGAAAAGAAAGAGAAGAGGAGAGAGAGAGAAAGAGAAAAAATTATTTATAGAAAATATTGAAAAAAGATAAGAAAGAAAAAGGAACGAAAGCAATGGAAGGGACTTCATTATTTACAAATGTTACTCGTATCATTTAGAAAGAAAAAAATAAGATTAAAAAAATTTAATTAAAAAAAGGTTTAAAATTTTGGGTTTTTGTATGTAAAAATATTAATTTTTGTGTAAAAATCTATTTTTACATGTAAAAACCTATTTTTACATGTAAAAACCAATTTTATGGTATAAAAACCAATTTTTTAGTATAAAAACCGATTTTTGGGACAAAACCGATTTTTTGTGTAAAAATATATTTTTACATGTAAAAACCAATTTTATGGTATAAAACCAATTTTTTAGTATAAAAACCGGTTTTTTGGTACAAAAACCGGTTTTTTGGTATAAAAACCGGTTTTTTAGTACAAAAACCGGTTTTTTATATAAAAACTGGTTATTTTTTTAAAAACCGGTTTTTATTTTAATAACCGGTTAAAAACCGGTTTTGAAATTTACTAACCGGTTAATAACCGGTTTTATCATGTAAAACCAATTTGGTTAATTAACCAATACTATATTTTTGGTTAACCAAAAAATTGGTTTGGTTTTTGGATTAACCAAACCATGAACACCCCTAGTAAGGTTGATAGTCTCTTCTCGCCTCTCCTTAACCTTTCTCCTCTTCTCGTTTTTTTTTTTTATCATAGATTGTAAACATTTATGGATCTAAGTCAACTATCTTTGGAAATCTCTAGTTCCAGAAGCATGAACAATAGAAGGCATCTTTGTTTTTGTGGTAAGGCAGTTGTTGTTATATATATATTTTGCAGTGACAAGTCCTGAAAGGAGGTATGTTATTTGTGGGAGGACATCAAAATACAACTTTTTTGAGTGAGTTGATGACGAAAAAACCAAAAAAGTGCATGGTTGAAGTAAAAGGAACGGAGAATTTGTTGCTTTTATGGACACCCTCATTCTCTGGAGTTCAAGTACATCAAGAAATTCGAATAGAAGATTCATTTCTTGCCCTAACAGGAGATGCAGATTTTTTGAGTGGATTGATGAGGAAAAAAAAAGTTTTTTCTGAAAATAATGATTAATGAGTTCACACCAAGATTTTGGCAGGATTAGAGAATTGGAGGCACAAGAAAGAAAGATGGATAGATTAAGTATGCAGCTAGAGAGATTAAATGTGAAAATTGGATAAATACATGCTTGTGTGGAGAGGTTGTGTAGTGAGATGAGTTCTGTATAGGAGCAACTTGGCAGCATGAAAGACACTACGAAAAAGCAAAATATGATGCAAATTATGTTGATATTGTCTTTTAGTGTTTTGATTGTTGCTGTATTATATGAAAGGGTGTAGAGATTATGACTTTATTGTGTATTCTTGGATATCAATAAAAATGTAGTAGTGTATAAAATTTAAAATATGATGCAATGAAGATACATTTTCTGTTAATTAATTTTGTCTAATGAATATTGTTCTTTTGCTATTTAATATGTATAAAAAATATGATACAGGTGAAAAGAGAATCACAACAAATCATGCATTGAATTATGGACAAGAAGTATACAGAAAGTACTTTTGACTAATATATATTCAAAGTCACATAGATAATCACAAAATAAATAGTTCACCAACTCATAACAATGGTTCTCATAACAATGGTCCACTCACATAAAAAGACAACATCAAAATTGATCTATACCATAAAAAAATAGTGTCACATATTATAATATAGTCTAAAAATCCTACATAATAACATCAAATATAAAAAAATCTAGATAGTTTGAAGCCTCAATCAAGTGTGAGGTCTATATGTTTAGGTGGCTGAATTTTTGCTTTACTAACTGTTAACTTGAGTCTTCCACTCCTTTTCACACCAAAGATTTTTGTCTTAGACAAATATTAAAATGCTGGTGTAGCTGGAATAGATGGCTGAGATGGTGTTGTAGTGATGGCAGCTAGCTGAGATGGTAGTGCAGTCATGTTTGGTGACTGAGATGGTGGTGAAGTGATGGGAGATGCCTGAGATGGTGGTGCAATGGTATTTGGTGACTAAGATGGTGGTATAGTGGTGTTTGATGGTTGAAATGGTGGTGTAGTGGTAGGAGCTAGCTGAGATGCTGATGTAAACCCCCTTTTACCCCTTCCTCTACCCATCCCTATTACTCTTCTTCTGCTTCTTCCTCTAACAACCCTAGTCCAGTAACAACAACAGTAGATCCTTGTGCTGGAGGAGCAGGAGCAGCATCAAATCCTTGTACTATAGCAGCATCACCAGCTTGGACATCAACAACAGTCTCAGCTCCATTTTCAACAGCAGTCTCAATCTCAAGAGCTACAATAACAAAATTCAATTGCTAATAGTTCAATCAACACATAACCAAATTAAACCAAAGGAATTACCTGTCACAATAAGGCTTGGGCAGTATCTCCTATTATATCTATATTGACCACAATTACTACAGGTAATAGAAATTTCAGTTTTTCTATATGTTATTTGTGACCTATTCTCATCAAGCTCTCTTATTCTCACCATCCTTAGCCTTTCTGGTTTAACTCTGAGTACTGGAGGGATGATGGTATCACATTGAATCTTTTGTCACATGTTCTCTCCATTAATTGGTGATACTGACTTTCCATAGGTGGCAAGATATGATAATGTCTTGTAATAGTTACTGCAATAGTCTTCAGGGTTATTACCTTTCTCAAATATTGCAAAGCAAGCATGTCCACAAGGCATACCACACAACTTCCAAAATCTACAACTACAACTTTCAGCTAGCAAATCCACCACAAATCTCTCCATTATCATCCTATTCTTATGGTGAATTTCATGTCTCCTGCCCACCTAGTTTGCCACCTATAGCTCTAACAACAATTACATCCAACCTTTTCATGAATTTTGGTAAAATTGAACTCTCATACCTCTCTGCCTTCTTTTTTTTCAGCAAATCTAGACATCCAGTAGCACCTAATCCATTCAAACATAGTGATGATTGACTTGTCTAATGCTCCTAGATCTTCCATTAAATGCCTCTGAGATATTGTTCATTTACATGTCACTCTTGGCCAGAAATGTGAAGTGACTCTTTGTCCACAATTTCGGATCCAGAGCCACTAGCTTGTCATAGCACTCTCTGTTGATGTTCATCAGTTGATTCATATTTCTCTTGCATTCGTCCACATACATAGCTCTGGCAATAGACAGAATAAGATCCCTCAAAATAGTTTCACCCCTATAAGCCTTCTTACGATTGGCATATAAGTGCCTCAAGCAAAGCCTATGCTCCAATATTGACAACATCTCTTGAAACACTTGTATCAGCCCTTGAAAAAAAGTTTTTTAACATCAAACACAGCAAAACATCATTACAAATTAATCATTCAACTACAAATTAATCATTAAAAGGATTATACCATTTGCTGGTCTAACATGAATACCCACTTTTTTTATTCTCTAATGTCATTCAACAACAAATCCAAGAACCATCCCTAACTGTTCTTAGTCTCTATCTCTACTGCAGCCACAACAATTAGAAAATGTTGTCATTTGGATCTCTCCTTACAACAACCAACAGCTGTTGTCCATGGTCACCCTTCTAGTGACAACCATCCACTCCAATAATGGGTTTGCAACCTGCCAAGAAGCCTTGCTTCACTGCATCAAGGCACATTTACATTCTCAGAAATCTCAGCTGGTGTGTCAAAGAAGGCCTATTAACTATTATTTGCAACCTAGACCCTGGGTTTTTTCCTAAGTATCTCTACTCAGTAATTTCTGAGCTTGGCATATTATGATTGTCCTTTCATGCACCTCTTCTCTTGCCTTCCTCCTTGCCTAATAAGCCTTGCCAACACTAATGTTTGCCATATATTTGTCTTGAATGGTCTGAATAATGGTCGCAAGCTTCATTTCCTCCCCTTGGCTAATGTTTTTGGCAATCTTCATTGATATTCAATTGCTTGATGCAAGCCTGCCACTGTAATTCCTTCCACATGTATGCTTTAATGTCTTGATCCTAAAACAGTCAGAACCTCTAACCTTACTAGCAAAATACATCCACTTGCACTTTAACTTTCTTCTTATGCAAACAACTTTGTACCTCACCTTGTCATTTTTCTTAAACCTGATGTCTCTGCTATTTAATAGGACATGTTTCTTAATAGCGTCTTTAAACTGATTTAGTGATTTGAATTCCAACCCCACCTGAAATTTACTCTCTACTCGTCTCTACCTCTTGTATCTTGGAAACCTTTTCTTCTTTATCATGTCATCAGAATCTTCCTCATAACTATCTATATCCTTAGTTTCATATCCATCAGAAATGTCCCCAATTCGCTCATCAACCTCCCATAAACCTCTATCACCTTGGGCAACCCTAGCTGCAGAAACCTCTTCATTTAGTTGCCCATTGAATCCCTTAAAGGCATTTGATTGTGAATCATTATCCTCCACCTCAAATCCAAAGTGATTCTCGTGATCACCATCGTCAGCACTATCATCAAATGCCTCTTTCTCAGTAGAAGGCTCTGACTCAGCATCCACTTCAACCTCTAACAGCCCACTACCACTGTCCTCACCTTCCTCTAACACATAATCAACATCACTAGAAGTGATTTCAATCCCTTTACTTTCTTTGACTCCATCAACAACATACACCTCACAATGCTTCACAGAACCAGACACCAACGACCTAGCCATTCTCATCGCATCCCCATCAAACTTCATCTCTCTAAGACCTGAGTTTAAATCCATCCCTGGTTTATTATACCATAACTTGGTGTATCCCACCCTATTCAAGCATTTTTAGAAATAAAGAAGCTCTAACAAACAACCTAGCAAAACCCCACATGTATAAATAAGAAAAACAGTTCAGTGAATGAGAAGGATAAGCATTGTCTTACCTGGTAGTAGCAGAAACACCTTCAATCGTGGTGGTGACAACGAAGAAGCGACACCGTCTACCAATGTTCCACTGGCTAAGTTGAGCTCGGTTAACTATGGTATGCTCAACAAAACAACGAACCAGGGAGAGAAGGGAATGAGAGGGGTTTTCGTCTAAATTTGACAACAAAAAATGAGAAGGCTAGTTTTGTCATTATAAAATAGAAGGGGAGTGACAATTAGGGTATATTCAATTTGGGAATGGTATATTCTGTTAAACTAAATGTTTTACTCATAGTAGGGACTTAATTGAAAAAAAAATATTGGTTTAGGGACCTAATTGAAAGCAAAAAAAGTGTAGAAACTTAATTAAAAATTTAACAAAACTATAGGAATCAATAGAGTACTTAAACCTATATATATAGATTTTGATGAATGATAACTATAGAATTTGAGAATTGGTGTGTCAGTGTTGAAAGCAATACAATGAAACAAAGATTTAGGCATATTGCTTGTCAATAAATTAAATGTATATTTTTTACATGCACATTAAAAATGGTTTCAAATTTTGAAATACAATGAAAATTGAGTTACAATAGAAAGGTTTTCATAAATACTAACTTAAACATTTTTAAAATATGAAGAATGCCAAAAACAGATGAAAAAATCAGTTGTTTAAACACAACAATCTATTGTTGTAGTAAAAAAAATCGATTATTAAAGCAAACAATTGATTATTGGTGCGTAAAATTCACATTTCTTTATGATAAAAATATATATAATGATAAAAAAAATTCACATTTCTTTTATAATAACTAATAACTCCGCCTATGTTACACTTGCAGTACATAGCCGGTCCCAAGCTCGGATAAAGGAGGAGGGTTGTGTTAGGTCTTCGACAACCAATATAAAAATATAGTCGAATCTCCATGACATGAATTAAAGACATTATTGCGCTAAAGCTAGGTCGTTGCTCAGAAGCAACGCGCTGTATGGCTCAAGTACGGTGTCAAATGAGCAAGAGCTGCTGCATCGGTGCCCGGATGTAGTGTTAAATGAGCAAGGGTTCTCGTGTTTTTGTGAACAAACGAGGGTAAACAAGCTAGTTCACAAAGTAAAAGGTAAAGGTTGGAGTGACAGAAGGTTGAGATTTGGGACATGGAACATAGGCACTCTAACAGGAAAGTCCATGGAGGTGGTGGACACCATGACAAGGAGGAAGATTAACATTATGTGCCTACAAGAAACAAAATGGGTTGGTGCGAAGGCTAGGGAGTTGGATACTTCTGGTTTCAAACTTTAGTATACAGGAAAGGTGAATAATAGGAATGGGATTAGAATAATTGTGGATAAGCAGTGGAAGAAGGACGTAGTGGATGTCAAGAGGGTGGGAGATCGGATCATCTCTATCAAACTTGTGGTGGAGGGAGGTGCTTTCCATGTGATTAGCGTCTATGCACCGCAAGTGGGTTCGGACGAACAACACAAGATAAGGTTTTGGGAGGATCTAGAAAGTTTGGTTCAAGACATACCTTTGGAAGATAAGATTTTCTTAGGAGGAGATTTAAATGGCCATGTTGGGAGAGAGGTGACTGGATATGGGAGTATTCACGGAGGCCATGGTTTCGGGGTGATCAATGACAAGGGTAAAACTATTTTGGACTTTTTGATAAACCCATATTTTATGATATATTTTGTGCCTAATTTAAGTGATTTATTCAGTCCTTCACTCACTTATTCATGTTAATTGCATGGTTTTACTTTCCCTTCCTTATTATGTGAGATATGTGAAAAACATGTTTCCTATGCTTTAAGAATAATTATTTTAATTACCCTTTTATTACCATTCGATGCCGTGATTTGTGTGTTGAGTAGTTTCAGATCTTCTAAGGCAGGAATGACTTAAAGGATGGAAAGGAAACATACAAAAATAGAAGGAAAGCACAAAATGGAGTTTTTGACGAAACTGGCAGCGACGCGAACGCGTGGGCGACGCGGCCGCATGCCTGGCGCGAAAAGATAGCGACGCGAACGTGTGACTGACATGATCGCGCACCACGAGCAAAACGCAGATGACGCGGACGCATGACCGAAGCGGACGTGTGATAAGGAAAACTCCAGATGACATGACCGCGTGACCCACGCGGACGCGTGACCCACGCGGACGCGTGACAGAGGCCACGCACCAGAAATTACAGAAAACGCTCCCAACGATTTCTGAAGTCCTTTTTGTCCCAAATCCAAGTCCAGAAGGCACAGATCAGAGGTTATGAAGTGGAGAAATGCATCCATTCAACAGAGAGTCTCCAATTAATTACTTTTGATGATTTAGATTTAGTTTTTAGAGAGAGGTTCTCTCCTCTCTCTCTTAGGATTAGGATTTAGGATTTTTCTTGTTTTCATGATTGTCCCTTTTTATCAGGTTCAACATTTCTTTTAATTATTTATTTTCTCAATTTAATTTATGAACTTTCCTATGTTACAGATAATTCTCTTAATTAATGTTATTTGAAGTATTTCAGTTTATTATTGCTCTCTTTTATTTATGTTACTGTTGCTTCTAATCTAAAGACATTTTTATTCCAGTAGATTTACTTTTTCCCTTTTGGCCTTGGTTAAGAAATCAGTAACTCAGGAGTTATCAAACTCAACGTGATCGATAATTGTTATCTTTGCTAATTGAATTGAACTTCAATAATTCCAGTCCTTTCTTAGGAATTGACTAGAACCTGAAGATTAGACTAATTAATCCACTTGATCTTCCCTTGCTTTAGTAAAGGCTAACTAAGTGGGATTAAGATTCAATTCTCGTCTCCATTGATAAGGATAACTAGGATAGGACTTCTAATTTCTCATACCTTGCCAAAAGTTTATTTTACAGTCATTTACTTATTTTAATTGCAATTTAAATTACGTGTTCCTTACTTTCAAAACCCCAATTTACAATCTTCATAACCAATAATAAGAACATACTTCCCTATAGTTCCTTGAGAAGACGACCCGAGGTTTAAATACTTCGGTTATCAATTTATTTAGGGGTTTGTTACTTGTGACAACCAAAATGTTTGTACGAAGGGATTTCTGTCGGTTTAGAAACTATATCTACAACGCGACTATTTTTATAAAATTCTTTACCAACAAAAATTCTAACGTCAAAATGGCGCCGTTGCCGGGGAGCTGCAAACGTGTGCCTTATTATTGGTTATTGTAAATATTTTATTTTGCATGTTTATCTATTTTTATTTTTGCTTTTTAATTTTTATTAGCTACTATGCATTCTCACCCTTCTCGCTCTGAGTTTGATTTTAATATTGTTGAAAGGAGTGAAAGCTATAACAGGAATATGCATCAAGGTCAAAGAGATCAAAGATGGATGGATCCAAGAGGATTCGATCAACCCTTTAGGTAACAACACCCTCCAAGATATCATGGACAAAGGCCATTCTACAATGCATACCAAGCTGACAGATATGGTGGACAACCTTGTAACTACCAACAAGCCCCACTATGTGCCTATAGACCACCTTCTCAATGTAGCTTTGAATCGTCACACTCACAAGTGCCTTTTCACCATTCACCACCATATGATCCTTATTTACCCCAATCCCAATCCGATTACTCCCAAACACCACCACTTCCCTATGTACCATGTCCAAATCCATCACCTCCAGAATCACAGGTTCACCTCAAGGAAACAGTAGATCAACTTCAAACAACCCTTCATCAACTGGAGCAAGAAATAAATCAATTATCTTCTAGACATTCGAACATTCAAAAACCTTCCACAACCCCATGTGGACAATCTAATGAAGAGCGC
>NC_029794.2:121081662-121109343 GCF_000816755.2 Arachis ipaensis
TGCACAACCCCCAAGGCAAGTCTTTTATGAAGAACTAGACGGAATAATCCAAGAAGCAAGTTTCCTTGATGATGATAGTCACAAGTCAAGTTCTTCTAGTAATGAACTTGCATCCGCAAGTGAATTCTCTGAGATTGAAGAACCTTATCCAAGTGAATACGAAGAAGATGCGGAGGTAGATTTCTCTCAACCTCCAGCTTATGACTTGAGTGATGCGGAAGACATAGAAGACTTTGATCAGGATGATGTTGCATTTGAAGAATTCTTCCAGGAAGTGGAGAAATTCACAGAAGAGCACAATGGAGTAGAGCTTACAGAACCACTGGAAACACCTATCACAAGGCCATTACCACCTAATACAAGCTTCAAGTGGGTACAATCCTTAACCTTTATCTTTACTTTTTCACTTGAATATGGTTTGCTTGAAATAGATGGCCAGCTTAGAGCTCTCTGCGGTTTTAAGAGTAAAAGGGAAATGGCTCGCACTCATAGATGGTGCACAAGGTTCAATAAGGTTCCACGCTTCAACTCGAAGTGCACGGATTGGCATCATGTTCAATCGAATGGATCTCGGAAAACGTTTGGTCACCATGGTGAGAATCTAATTTCTAAACCGCCCGGATGGAAAAATATAGATCAAGATGAAGGCGGATTTAAAATCAAAGTTTGGGATCCTGGAATCTATTCTGACATTCGTCACCCCAGGAGCCTGAGAATCTATTTGAAGCTGCTCAGAAGCTTTACATGCCTAGTTTGGGACCTCGGAGGCTGTTGGCATTCCAAGCATTGGTGGAGATTTCTGGATAAATTTAAGCATAAGCCACCATAACAGGAAGCTCATCCAATGTCCAACTTAAGGACTTTAACTAAAAGTGCTAGGTGGGAGATAACCCACCATGGTATGGTCGTTTCTTTTTCAGTTTTATTTCGTGTTATTTTTTTATTCTTTTTCAATTGAACCTGAATATTATTCATTAGCATTGCATACTGCATAATTGCATAATTGCATAATTGCATAAAAAAAAGGCGTGTGACGCAACTGCATTGCTCATGCGATCGCGTCAGTTGCGAAAACCACCTCCCACGCGTCCGCGTCATTCACGCGGCCGCGTGATCTGGAGATCGGCGTAAAAATCCAACGCCCAGAAATCTGGGTAGGAATCGTGCGGCTGTTGTGCGTTTCGCACAAAACGACCCACGCGGTCGTGTCCCTGACGTGATCGCGTCACTTGCACAACACCCATCCCACGCGAAAGCGTGAGCGACGCGTTCGCGTCGCGCGGATATCATGACACCCCAGTGGAGACAGAGAGTTGCGCTAAAACGACGCTGGAATTGTGCATTTAGCACAATTTCCAGCGACACGATCGCATGCCTCACGCGATCGCGTCATTCATCCTTTTACCCATTCTATGCGATCGCGCCACCCACGCGATCGCGTCAAACCCCATTCCACCCCAGCCACGCGACCGCGTGCCCCACGCGATCGCGTGGATTCAAATTCAATAACCCCCCAGTCACACGAAACCCTACCCTGTCGCGCCCCCCAACCCCTTTCTTCTTCCTCTTCTCTGCAACCCCCTCTCCACCCCTCGCCACCCACAACCACCACCATCGGCCGCACCACCGTTGACCAAGAAAGAAAGCATGAAAAGTTGGAGAACTCATGAAGAAATGAAAGAACCGGAAAGCTGTCAAGCCGACCTCTTTGCACTTAAACGACCATAACTTGAGCTACAGAGGTCCAATGGAAAGCTAACATCCGGGGCTTCGAAACGATATAAGATTTGCCATATTTGTAGGATAACTAGGATAGGACTTCTAGTTCTCATATCTTGCCAAGAGCTTTGTTAGTTGTTAGTTTATTTTCTTTGCCATTTATATTTCTTGTCCAAAAGCTTAAAAACCCCAAATATAATTCACAACCAATAACAAGACACTTCATTACAATTCCAAGGGAGAACGACCCGAGGTTTGAATACTTCGGTTATTAATTTTAGGGGTTTGTTACTTGTGACAAACAATCTTTTGTATGAAAGGATTATTGTTGGTTTAGAAACTATACTTGCAACGAGAATTCAATTGTGAATTCTAAACCATCCAAAAATCCAATCGTCAGCCACCACCCCCTTCTTCCTTCCCTCTCTTTCTTCTCTTTCTCTTCTCTTCTTCCCTCTACCACCGCTGCCACCGCCGCGCCCAGCCACAGCCACAAACCCACCATCACCGCCGCTCCACCCACCACCACCACCCTCACCCTCTTCCATCCCTCCCCCCTTAACCCCTACTTCCATTACCCCTATCCGAAAACCCCTGCCTCCAAACAGCCACCACCGCCGCGCCAACCACCCCTCAACCGCCGCGTCAGCCACCACCACAACCACCCCTACCATCTCTTTGCCCTACTTTCATTCATACGCCTACCAGGTTCCGCCAAATGCCACTCTTTCAATTCGTAATTAATTGTATATTTTTTTCGTTTACGTTCAACATTAGGCTAGTTAGATATGCAAGTTTGTAGTGGATTCTAGGTTGTTAGGTAGCCTAGGATGTGGTTAGTGGATCTAGGCCTGATTAATTGCGCTGTTCTTGCTACTTGTTTTATAATTTTTGCAATTCTGCTGTTGCTGTAATCTAAGTATTGTTCATATGATGTTCTTACTGTTCATGCTGCTATTGCAACTGCTCTTTCATGTTCATATTATTTATATCTACTTGCAGTTTATTTTAGTTTATATGAACTATTCTGCTTGCTGTTTATTTTCCGGAAACATCCAATTTTAGCCGGAATGCTGCCCAATTTTCTATAAATCGTTTTGATTCTCATTCATGTCTTGGTTTTGGCATTTTCAATTTTGCTTTCTTTAGCTTTCACCAAACCAATTCATGAATGCACGGGCCAGTATTCTTATTCATTTTGTTTCCCCGATTTCTAAATCACATTATTGATGATTTGATCTCAAATTTTCGTTATTGGTATATCTATATGAATCATCAACACCTTAATTTCCTTGCTTAAATATGAGTTGTCTGTTGCTTCAAATTGTGAAATTCTTATTACTTAGAAACCAATCATCATGCCGCTTACCTTAACTTTCTTTTTACTAACTCACTGATTTTTTATTTCTAACCTCTTTTTCAATTTAACACCACTATGCCTAAGGGAATCAAGCGGATATACTTAAATGATGAGGCTCGGCTCTGGCACCAGATCCTGAGCAACTTTGTTATGCCGAGTACTCACGAGACGGAGCTACCTGCCGCTATAATCACCCTCCTCTGGTGTGTGATAGAGGGTAAGGCCCTGTACCTGCCACGATTCATCCGGTACTACATGGCCAGGGTCCACGTCAGAGGCACTCTCCCCTTTCCATATCTGATTACCCAGCTCGGCCGTCGAGCTGACGTGCCTTGGGAGGATGCTGATAAGAAGCCACCTGCTGCTGAATGCAAAAAGATTATCCCTCACAGCAGGAACTTTCTGGCTTTGGGCTACAGACCTCCATTCCTCACTGCCCCTGATGAGACAGCCACACCTTCAGCTGGCCCCTCTTCATCTACTGCTACCCCAGCTACCACCACTGCACCTCCACCTGCCTCAGAGCCAATTTATCACCTCGTGCACCGCCTATTTCAGCAGCTAGACCAGATGGAGCGCCGCAACTGGTGTCGATATGAGATATCTGAGCGTCGCAGCAAGCGACGCTATGAGCACCTAAAGCTGATGATACGATCTGGCGGTGACATCCCCTCCGAGCCTGACACACCATCAGAGCCATCTGAGGAGGAGGCGGATGATCATGAGGCGGAGACCCATCCACAGAGAGAGGCTGAGCAGGCAGGCCCGGAGCAGGTTGCGCCACAGCAGGAGGCCCCACATCAGATTCAGGCTGCAGACCCAGAGGTTCCTATTCAGTCAGCACCTCCTCTACAGCAGACAGACCCTCAGACCACCACCACAGAGACTCCAGCCACACATCATTCCAGTGATGACACTCCTTCACACCCTGCTTGAGTGAGCATCGAGGACGATGCTTTATTTTAAGTGTGGGGAGGTCACCATCTCTGGCGTATTTTTCTTGGTGAACCACTACAGACTCTTTTTATTTTATTTTGTTATTTTTCTGTATTTTCATCTTTATTTTTATTTCTATTTCTCAGTACTTATACATTGCTCTTTTCATGTATTTTTATTCTATTTCTGCATTTTGCACTTTAGTTTATATTTTAGCCAGTTAGTTTAGTTGCAATTCTAACTTATTAGTTATAGAATATGTGGATTAATTAGTATAGTTTACCCTTTTAGCATATGATAAGTTTGGTTTAAATAGAAAATAAAAAGAAAGTAAACTAGAGACTTTAACATAATAAAAACAATCCACACCTTGTATATATAGCATTACATGTTAGTTAGTTAACAATATTTCATCAAGGAGAAACACTAAAACTTTAAAGCCACCCTAAGGTTTACATTGAGAATAATGGGAACTCTTAATTTTTCACTTGCATGACATATATAACTGAGATATGATTTTTGAGCTAGAAAACACACAGCCTGTGAGTTTTGAGCTTAATTGTATGGTTACATTCAAACCATAATATTTTATTCCTGTGTGTTTCACCCTTTTTTTTATTCTGATGTTCTTTACTTTGTTTTAATCTATATATCCAATTATAGAATATAGATACATACCAAGAAAGTGATTGAGGCCATTGTTTGATTCTAGCTCACTTATCCCAAAATTAGCCTACCTTTTACATCATCCTTGTTAGCCCCCTTGAGCTTTTAATCCCCTCTTGTTCTATAAACCACAATACTAGCCTTAAGCAGAAAAATAAAATAAAAATCCCAAGTTGAATCCTTGGTTAGCTTAAGATAGAAATTGTGTATTGTTTAAGTGTGGGGAACCTTATGGGAACATGAATTATAGAAAAAAAGGTAGAAAGTTAAAAAGAATAAAGACAATTCAAAATAAAAGTTCTGGGAAGCATGCTCATGTGAAATCAAAACAATTAAATTACCATGTGCATTAAAAAAATATATTTTTATTTAAATAAAGGGGATACAAAAAATTCCCCAATTACAAAATAAAAGGAATAAATGCACATGGGACAAAAGTTAAAGTTAATATATGAGCTTGCAATACAAAGTGAGAAAATTTGGGTAAATAGGTAAAGAAACCTTTGAATTACAAAATATGTATGTTAGATGAGATCTTAGACTAATCAAGGATTCACTTATCAGCTCACTTAGCCTTATACAGATACCCTTACCTTTACCTTGGCCCCATTACAACCTTAAATAAAGACCTCATGATTTTTGTATGTCTGTATTCTGTAATTTTTGATTGATTAGATGAAGAACAAAGTTATAGAAAGTAAGGATAAAAAGAAGAATAGAGTGATTAACCCAATAAACACTGAGTGACTAGAGAGTAAACACAAAATCTAGTGAGGGTTCAATAGCTCATCAACATATATCTCTACTTAAATTGTTAATTGTCTTGCAAGTTTGTACAATATTTTTCTTTCCCATCTCAATTGTAAAAGTGCTTTAACATTATCTAAGGCTTGGCTATGCATATATGATTCCTTGAGAATGTGAATTAACTCAACTACATGTAAGTTTTATATACAAGTGAATGACAATTAGAATTGCATGATTCATTTAGGTAGTTGCATTTAGAATAGATTGCATTGCATGAGATTCCACCACTTTAACTTTAACCTTACTCTTTATCTTGGATTTAGCATGAGGACATGCTATTGTTTAAGTGTGGGGAGGTTGATAAACCCATATTTTATGATATATTTTGTGCCTAATTTAAGTGATTTATTCAGTCCTTCACTCACTTATTCATGTTAATTGCATCGTTTTACTTTTCCTTCCTTATTATGTGAGATATGTGAAAAACATGTTTCATATGCTTTAAGAATAATTATTTTAATTACCCTTTTATTACCATTCGATGCCGTGATTTGTGTGTTGAGTAGTTTAAGATCTTCTAAGGCAGGAATGACTTAAAGGATGGAAAGGAAACATACAAAAATGGAAGTAAAGCACAAAATGGAGTTTTTGAAGAAACTGGCAGCGACGCGAACGCGTGACTGACGCGATCGCGCGCCACGAGCAAAACGCAGATGACGCGGACGCATGACCGAAGTGAACGCGTGATAAGGAAAATTCCAGATGATGCGACCGCGTGACCCACGCGGGCGCGTGACAGAGGCCACGCACCAGAAATTACAGAAAATGCTCCCAGCGATTTTTGAAGCCCTTTTTGGCCCAAATCCAAGTCCAGAAGGCACAGATCAGAGGTTATGAAGTGGGGAAATGCATCCATTCAAAGGAGAGTCTCCAATTAATTACTTTTGATGATTTAGATGTAGTTTTTAGAGAGAGGTTCTCTCCTCTCTCTCTTAGGATTAGGATTTAGGATTTTTCTTGCTTTCATGATTGTCCCTTTTTATCAGGTTCAACATTTCTTTTAATTATTTATTTTCTCAATTTAATTTATGAACTTTTCTATGTTACAGATAATTTTCTTAATTAATGTTATTTGAAGTATTTCAGTTTATTATTGCTCTCTTTTATTTATGTTACTGTTGCTTCCAATCTAAAGACATTTTTATTCCAGTAGATTTACTTTTTTCCTTTTGGCCTTGGTTAAAAAATCAGTAACTCAGGAGTTATCAAACTCAACGTGATCGATAATTGTTATCTTTGCTAATTGAATTGAACTTCAATAATTCCAGTCCTTTCTTAGGAATTGACTAGAACCTGAAGATCAGACTAATTAATCCACTTGATCTTCCCTTGCTTTAGTAAAGGCTAACTAAGTGGGATTAAGATTCAATTCTCGTCTCCATTGATAAGGATAACTAGGATAGGACTTCCAATTTCTCATACCTTGCCAAAAGTTTATTTTACAGTCATTTACTTATTTTAATTGCAATTTAAATTACGTGCTCCTTACTTTCAAAATCCCAATTTACAATCTTCATAACCAATAATAAGAACATACTTCCCTACAGTTCCTTGAGAAGACGACCCGAGGTTTAAATACTTCGGTTATCAATTTATTTAGGGGTTTGTTACTTGTGACAACCAAAACGTTTGTACGAAGGGATTTCTGTCGGTTTAGAAACTATATCTACAACGCGACTATTTTTATAAAATTCTTTACCAGCAAAAATCCTAATGTCACTTTTCCTCAACCTTTGATCTTCTCATCGCAAATACGTGTTTTAAAAAGATAGACAAATATCTTATAACCTATAAGAGTGGCATGACAAGCTCTCAAATCGACTTCTTTTTGTTGAGGAGAGTCGACCGGAAATTTTGCATTAATTATAAAATTATCCCGGGAGAGAGTTTGATAACACAACATAGGGTGCTCGTCATGGATTTTTGCGTTGAGCAAAAGTTGAGAAAAAGACATCATACGAAGAACCCAAGGACGAGGTGGTGGCGGATGAATGGTGAGGAACAAAGAAGCTTCCTAAGACGGGTAGGAGAAGAGGCAAAGTGGGATGGGAATGGAAGCGCGGAAGAGATGTGGAGGGAGATGGCAGAAGTTATTAGAAGAACAGCAAAAGAAAGCTTTGGTGAATCTAAAGGAATAGGACCAAGAGACAAGGAGTCCTGGTGGTGGAATGCGAGTGTACAAGAAAAGATAAAGATAAAAAGGGAGTGCTTTAAAGAGTGGTCTTTATGCCGCAACACAGATAACTTGGAAAAATATAATGCGGCTAAGAAAGAGACAAAAGTGGCTGTAAGTGAAGCAAGAACAAGAGCATATGAGGGTCTCTACCAGTCTTTGGGCACGAAAGAAGGAGAAAAAGGTATATATAGAATCGCAAAGAGCCGTGAAAGAAGAACGAGAGATTTGGATCAGGTTAAGTGCACAAAGGATAAGGATGGAGAGGTGTTGACTCAAGAGGAGAAGATTAATGAAAGGTGGAAGAGCTACTTCTATGAGTTATTTAATGAGGGACAGAAGACTCTTCCGAGCCTTGGTCGGTTATGCACAAGGGAAGAAGATCAAAAATTTGACTACTATCAAAGGTTTCGAGACTTTGAGGTAAAAGAAACTCTAAAGCAGATAAAAAATGGCAGGGCAGTAGGACCTGATAATATTCCGATTGAGGTTTAGAAGGGTCTTGGAGAAAAAGGCATTAACTGGTTAACCAAGCTTTTAATGAGATTTTAAGGTCAAAGAATATGCCTGATGAGTGGAGAAAGAGCACCTTGGTACCTATCTACAAGAATAAGGGGGATATACAAAGTTGCGAAAACTATAGAGGAATCAAGCTTATGAGTCATACCATGAAGTTATGGGAAAGGGTGATAAAACGGAGATTGAGAAAAGAGACACAAGTAACAGAGAACCAAATTGGATTTAGGCCAGGCAGATATACCACTGAAGCGATATACCTATTAAGAAGGATGATGGAGAGGTACCGTAGTAACAAAAGGGATCTACATATGGTATTTATTGATTTGGAAAAAGCGTATGATAGAGTACCAATGGAGGTCTTATGGAAGGTTTTAGAAAAGAGGAGAGTAAGGATCGCATATATTCATGCAATTAAAGACATGTATGATGGGGTCACAACTAGTGTGAAGACTCAAGGTGGTGTGGCAGAGGAATTTCCTATTGGTATAGGATTACACTAGGGATCATCCTTAAGTCTATACATTTTTCACATTAGTCTTGGAAGTACTCACAGAGCACATCCAAGAGCCTGTGCCATGGTGCATGCTTTTTACCGATGATATCGTCCTTATGGGAGAGTCAAGGGAAGATCTAAATAAGAAGTTGGAGTTATGGAGAGAAGCTCTAGAAGTGTATGGTATGCGCATAAGCCGTAGAAAGATGGAATATATGGAATGTAAGTTCAATCTGAGAAGTGAAAACCCTAATATAGAGGTGAAGATTGGAAAAGATATCCTATGAAAAGTTAAAAGTTTTAAGTATCTTGGGTGCATCATACAGGATAATGGAGAGATTGAACATGATATAAATCATAGGATCCAAGCAGGTTGGTCAAAATGGCGGAGTGCATATGGTTTTATATGCGACAAAAAAGTGCCTTTAAAACTTAAAGGTAAATTCTATCGCACCGCTATAAGACCGGCTATGCTTTATGGTACGGAGTGTTGGGCGGCTAAAGGGGAGCACGAACATAAGCTGAGTGTGGCAGAGATAAAGATGTTGAGATGGATGAGTGGTCATACGCGATTGGATAAAATAAGGAACGAAGATATAAGGGAGAGAGTTGGAGTAGCACCCACTGTAGAAAAGATGGTTGAATCGCGTCTCAGGTGGTTTGGACATGTGAGAAGAAGGCCGATAGAACATCCAGTCAAGAAGGTGGATGAGATGGAAGATGGATAAGGGGCGAAAGGCAGAGGAAGACCTAAGAAGACCATCCATGAGGTGGTCAAACGAGATCTACATGTAAACGGTCTCTCTGTAGACATGATACATGACAGAGCACAATGGCGTTGTTTGATTCATGTAGCCGACCCCACTTAGTGGGACAAGGCTTTGTTGTTGTTGTTTTATAATAACTAATAAACAATCGATTGCTTGACAAAAGAATCAATCATTTTCTATGATGCAAGGATACGGGTTACGGCACAATACGAAATACGATACGACACGGGATATGCTGATACACAAATTTTAAAATCTTATAAGACACGGGGACACGTATACATATAAAATATAAAATACTTTTTAGATAAATCATAGTGATATTTTGATATTTTATTGATATTAAAATATAAATTAATTTTTTAATTATTTTTAATGTCTTATTTTAATTATATCAAGTATTTAAAATATTTTTTGTTTTAATAAATAATAATATATACTATTTCTAAATTTATTTCAAGAATACACATGTTAAGAATAAGACTGGACACGTTGACACGTGATGGTATTTAGGTGTGTCCAAGTATGTCCAGAAATTTTTTTTATTTTTTATTAAAATACGGTTGGACACAGCAGGCACGCGTGTCAAACGAATGTCAGTAAGTGTCATGTTTAAAATATCTCTAACACGCGAATATGACAACTCAACAAAATATCCGTATTTCGTAAATCGTTTTACTAACAAAAAGTTTGCAACGGCTAGTTTAACAAAATAATTCATTTCCAATAAACTTACAACATCTCCAAGGTTTGGGATGTTTGTATAAGTGGAGGTATTGAAGCCATGCATATTTAGTAACTATGCCCCTTTCTAAGTTTTCTTGTGCTTATATATTAATTTCTATACAAACCAAGTTGTTTTCATATACAATTTGAGATATATGAGATTTTGTTCCTAAATCTTAATTTATATATATTCACTCTATCAAGAGAGTTTTTAAATTCAGTTGATTGAAATGGTAAGAGAAAAATTGTATAGCTGCTTTTATGTATATCATTTAGAGTGTGATTTTTTATGTGGTTAGATTTTTTATCAGAAAAAAATATCATAATGTATATTAAGCACTCAAAAAAAATACCTAAAATTAATATTGCCTTAATTTTTTAGAGTTAACGTCTCTAAGTAGACTGTGACTTAATATACTAAGGGTAAAAGATACCACGAGGTACACTTAATGCTTAAGAAAAAATATTTAAAGTCGGAATTGTTTCAAATTTTTAATTTAGAAGTAGAGCCTCTAAGTAAAGTAAGACTTATTGTACTAATGGTGAAGAATTCCATGAAGTGTATAAAGTGAAATATAAATTTGCATTCTATCTACTTTAAACTCTTTACAGGTTACTGTTATATTTATTTGAGTAAATACCCTTTCCGGCCACTATCCTTTTTGAAAATTGACTACACGCCCCCTAACCTTTATAAAATACCAAATCGGCCCCTATCCATATACTCCGTGATACCAATTAGCCCTTCCGTTGGTTTCTCCGTTCAAAGTCGTTGGAAAACGCTGAGGTGTAACGTGTTTCCCGTGACGTGGCTTTGGATCATCATACGTGGAATGCTCTGTGGGCATTTGGACAAATAAACCCCTGCATACTCAGCAAAGTGACGTCGTTTTGAAAAGAAGCCCTTTTGCTAGTTTAGGGTGAAATCTCATTCTCCCTCATTTCTGAACCCTAACACTAGTGCCTCAAGGATGAGCGAGCCAGAGCAATCTTCAACCTCTAACACACGCCGTGTCTGGAGGAAGACTATGGTGGGTTCGAGTAGCAATGCAAGTGAGGGTAAGAAGGCCAAGTTCCAGCACCCTAAATGCAAGTGTGGCACGTATGCAATCATGCAAGAGTCTGGGACAGCCAAGAACCCAGGCAGAATCTTCCTGGGTTGTTCCAACTATCGCGTAAGTGTGCATCCATCTTCCGTTTATGTAATCAACTTCTTCTGTTGTTTAACAAGTTCTATTCCCTATAATGGTGATTGCAGTCGGAGCAACGTCACTGCAACTATTTTGTTTGGCTGGACGAACTGATTGCTAACCGTTTTGCCCATGAAGATGACAATGATGTTCAAGGAAGAATGATGTTGCTGGAGAATAAATTGGAGCAACTGGAATTCATGATTGAGGATGAATATGAAGGAAAATAAAAAATGTAGTAATACCCATGGTGTATTAGTTATACTGGCAATGTTAATTCTGTTAACAGCAATTGTATTTGTAGTGTTTTAGGGTATATTGTGATGCTGTAAGTGATTCATGGACAAGGTTAAAAGTTGGGTTAATTTGCTCTGTAATTGTAGATTCTATATGAATTGAATGTGAATTTTTTTTTCGTAAGAATGTAAAGCCTGAACCCATGATAAGTTTGCACAATGTTATATAAGCTAAAAGCATAATGTTTATATTCATACTGCTAAGCACAAAGGCTATTACATATTCAGCCAAAAACATCAGCACATGTCTGAATTCACAAAACAAAGCACATGTTCCAGTAGTATTAAGTGTATTACTTCTTATAACTTGACAACAAAATATTCATAACTATAACTACGATTATGTCATTTCTGAAGTCTTGGTGGCCTAAATCCATATGTTGGCTTGAATCTGTGGGGTGCATTTAGGCCTGGTGTGGGGATAAATGTGTAGGGAGTTGTGGCAGTCCCTGAACCAGTTGTGCTCTCCAATAAATGTCTTGATCTAAAAACTTAGACTCTGACTATTATGAGAGCAAAACACCAGCCATGGACATCCCTCCTCAGCACACCTTGCTCTAATCCTCTTGGGCTCATTCTTCAAATACATCAGCTCTTTACCCTCATATACAAAGTAGTCCTTAAGTGCTTGCTTGAATATTGCCATGGCCTCAAAGTGTTGTCGAACCTGAAACTAAACCTCACCATACTCTGCATCCTCATTGAAGTCAGGATATCTTGCCTTATGCTCCTCATCTGAACTGGATATTGGAGAATTAAATGCCTCAGACTCATATTGATATGGCTTATCTAGGTCTGAGTCCAATTCCTCAGCCACTGGATCTGAATTGGGCTTATCCCTTGCCTCATCATTTGGGTCAACCTCAGCTGGCCCATTACCTTGATCTCCACTAGGCCCACTGTTTGGCACATTGTCTGCTTCTTGTTGGGATAGAACATACTTTCTTTTTCTTCCAACATACCTTTTTGCCTTCTTCTTCTTAGTCCTAGGAGACATGTCCTTATCATCAAATCTACCAGGTGGCACATTCTTCTTCTGTTTAGGTGTCTGTTGTCTAATACCACTCTTCTTCTTAGTACACTTTTGTCCAGCATCCATTGCCTCTTTCATCCTCACACTAGGCTGCTTCTTCCTCACACTCTTCCTCTGTACATTAACTTCCTCATCACTACTACTTCTATCAGATTTGAATCCAGGTGGAGGGGGTTTGTAGGGTTCGTCTTTAGTTGTCTCATACCCGTCATCGGAAGAAGACGAATCTACCTCAACAACATCTGGCCCATAAACTGGTTGACTAACATCATGCTCAAAATAAATAACCAGCAAATCCGACTCCACATTCTCCATCTTTTTATCACATATTTCATTGATTTCCTTGTCTCCTTTAAGAACATGTAATTCAGACTCTAAATCAGGGGCACTGCCATCATACCAATACATCTGTTTGTAGCTTGTATACCCTAAACCCTTGAACATTTCCTCCAAATCCTTGAAATTAACATAATCTATGTCTAAAAGAGGAAATGTCTCAACACTTCCGTCGTGGTAGTATAATACACCATCTTCATCCCGTTCAAACCAACCCCCATGATGAAAAACAGGAACTATTTCATATGACATCTATTAGAACAACAATGTGCAATAATTAGAACTTAATTAACTACTTCCATCAGCCCTCAATCATTATCAGAATAACATTTTAGAACATGCATGGGATGATCACTAATCCAAATCATCATTAACAGAAACCACATTCAGCAAATAAAAATTTGGAGCAATACAAGCTAATGAAGCTGCAAGATCAGATAGCGACACTAACCTTAGTAGCGCCGTCAGTTCCTCCGTCTGCAGCACCGTCAACACCTCCCTGTTGGAAGTCTCTGTCAGCTTGCTTGGAGGGAAATGTTTCGTTCTCTTAGGGTTTCTTCATAATTTTGAGTAGAGAACGAGGGTGATGTATGCTAACTGAAGTGTGCACAAGGGGGAGAATGGGATTTCACCCTGAACGAGCAAAAGGATGCCAAGCAAAACGACGTAGCTTTGCTGAGTGTGCAGGGGCTTATTTGTTCAAATGCCCACAGAGCATTCCACGTATGATGATCCAAAGCCACGTCACGGGAAGCACGTTACACCTCAGCGTTTTTCGACGACTTTGAACGGAAAAACCAACGGAAGGGCTAATTGATATCACAGAGTATATGGATAGGGGCCGATTTGGTATTTTATAAAGGTTAGGGGGCGTGTAGTCAATTTTCAAAAAGGACAGGGGCCAGAAAGGGTATTTACTCTTTTTGTTTTAAAGTGATGTGAAATATAACTTCTTATAAATGTTTGCTTGCAAGTTATTCGTACATTGTCATTTGCATCCAATCTAAGTGGTACAAAAAATATTAAATACCTAGTTTAAACGTTTGAAAAGTTTATTTATAAGCCTAAAAAAAACACGTTGCCTTTGGATAAAAATTTATAATTTTCTTCTATATTCAGTTTACTTATCTTGAGTATACTTTGTACTTACTAATTAATAAGTGACATCAAAGTTTAATTTTTAAAAGTTTAATACCCTTATTGAACTAGCAATTTGAACAATAATAAATATAAAAATATTATTTATACACTAAAATCAGTCACTATATACATAAATAAATGTAATTAAATTTTAATATGTATTTTATACTAACAACTAATTTTAATAACTAATTTTAATATATACTTGGCATAATTATAATAAATATTCATGTTAGTTATCTTAAAAATTTAAACACAAAACTAAACAAGATCGCAACAAATAATGTTTCACACCATAAAAACCTAATTTCCAATATAAAACTAACATCAATATTATTGCTAATCAAATATTCTTAAAATATAGAAATAACAATTATTTGTATGGCTGCCTTTCAGCATTTGCTCAAATTCACAATCGTTTCCTATTTATATCGCCAATATATCTCTTCTATTGTGAAACAATCCCTCATTGTTTGCTTCATTGTTCTAGAATTAAAAAAATATGATCTCAGAGTTATTTTTGTAATTGTCTTTTTCTTCAAAATTTTGACGATTTTTGGACATAGTAGACAACTACAGTCACGGAGATGCTTAACCCATTAAGAAATGCTGACCGCACTATAAGAAAATAGAACATTTGTAACAAAAATTTTATGTCAAATTTAAAATAATTACAAAAAGATGATTTTTTGTTACAGTAATTGGTGATTTTTATAGAATAATAATATTTTGCAACAACAATACAAGTTGTTACAAAACATGTAAATATTTATAGAATTACGAACCAGTGTTTTGTTACAAAATTTTATAATATTTTGTAACAAAGGATAAAGTAGTTGCAAAAATTCAAAATATTTTGTAACAAAATATCTTTTTGTTTAAAAAATTCCAAATTTTTGTAAGAAAAAAGTAATTTATCACAAAATTCAATATTGTTTGTAACAAGTTATTTGTTTGTCACAAAATGTAAGTATTTTTTGTAACTAAAAAAATTATTTCAAAATGTTAAAATATTTAAGAGTAAAAAAATTATTTATATAATTTTTTTAGGATAATTTTATTTTGTTTCAAAAATTTAAATTTTTTAAATATTGTTTAAAATTGTAGATATTATGTTATATTCTTTTAAAAAATTAATTTATAATTTTTATTAATAATCAAATTTTAAATGTTAACTAAAAATTAATTTGTGAAACTTAAAAAAAATTAATTGAATTATTAAACATAAATAACAATGGTTTAATGTAAAAGGTAAAGTAAAATAGTAAAAACCTAACTCCCCACCTTCCTTCCTCTCTCTACGATATCTGCGCCTCCACTCCACGAAAAAATGGAGCTCATGCTGCAAGACAAAGCACTGGAGAAGCCTCCTTTGAACGCCTCGTCTCCGCCTCGCTTTCATACTCCTCTGTCGTCATCTCCCGCGCCGTCGTCATGTCGTGTGCGTCGTTGTCTAGTGTGCGCCAGCATCTCCTGTGCGTCGTGTCGTCGTAGTCTTCGTCTCCTCTACATCGGCATCGGTTTCTGCATCATCAGTGTTTGTGGTCGCCGTTCCTACTTGTCTGCTCCTCTGCTCGTCCTGCATCGTCCTCTGCCTCTGCCTCTGCTAGTCTGGTTCATCTCGGCCGTTCTTCCTTTGCTGTTGGTCTGGTCTGATTTATGGTCTGCTGAAGGTAAATGTATGTTATTTGAATATTGTTTCCTATATTGTTCTTTGATAATCTAATTTTTTTATACTGAATTGAGTGGATTTTATCCATTATTCTCACACTTATGCATATAAATTGCATGTTTTACATTTTCCTCCCTAATTCTATGCTTTGATTGAAAACATGCTTCTTTGTCCTTAAATTACTATTTTTTAATCTTCTCTTATTACCATTCAATGACGTGATATTTGTGTTAAGTTTTTTTAGGTTTTCCAGAGTAGGAATGGCTTAGAGGATGGAAAGAAAGCATGCAAAAATGGAAGGAACACAAGAAATTGAAGTTTGGAGAAGCTGGCAGCGACGCGCACGCGTGGACCAAGCGTACGCGTGATCAGCGCATCAGGCATAGCGACGTGTACGCGTGCATGACGCGTGCGCGTGACCAAGATTTTGTCAAGCGACGCGTACGCGTGATAGAGCGTCACGTGCTGCAATTTGCAGAAAACGCTGGGGGCGATTTCTGGGCTCCTTTTTACCCAGTTTCTGGCCCGAAACACTGATTAGAGGCTACATAGTGGAGCTGGAAGGAGGAATCATTCTTTCGCATTAGTTAGGTTTTAGATGTAGTTTTCTAGAAAGAGAGACTCTCTCCTCTCTCTAGGTTTTAGGGTTCTTAGGTTTAGATCTTCTCAATTTCAGATTTCTATTATACTTTAATTTAGCTATATTCTACTTTTATTTGTCCTAGTACCTTAGTTTATCTTCTCTTGTTGATTTATTTGTTCTCCAATTTAGTTTATGAACTCTTCATGTTAGATTCAATTTTCTTTTTAATGCAATTTGAAGTTTTCCATGGTTATTGCTTCTTTCTTCATTTGTTGTTATTAATTCCTTGCAATTGGTTGTTTAGATTTTATTATCTCTTATTAATTTTCTATGTTTTTATTTTGTGCCCACCAAGTGTTTGATAAAATGTTTGGTTAGATTTTAAATTAGTTTTTTACGTTCTTAACTTGGATTGATTATTTGGAGACTCTTGAGTTATCAAACTCTCTTGTTAATTGGTGATTGAAAGTTGCTACTTGACTTAAGCTTCACTAACTCTAATCTTTGATTAGGACTTGTGAACTCAAGTTGAATTGCTCACTTGACTTACCTTTAATTGTTAGAGGTTAACTAAGTGAGAACAAAGGCAATTACCATCACAAGTAACTATGATAATAGGGATAGGAATTCCAATTATCAATCCTTGCTATGACTTTTCTTAGTTGTTAATTATTTTCTTGTTGTTTACATTTATTGTCTCTTATTTCAAAAATCCAAAAATACACTTTCCCATAACCAATAATAACTACACTTTCCTGCAAATCCTTGAGAGACGACCCAATGTTTAAATACTTCGGTTTATTTTTATTGGGTTTGCTTTAGTGACAAACAAATTAAATTTTGATTGAGGTTTAATTGTCGGTTTAGACTATACTTGCAACGCGATACTTTTGTGAAAATCTTTACCAACATTTTTCCTCCGTCATCTATAAAAATATTGTTGTGTAATCTATTTAATAATCTGATTTTTGGTTATTTGGGAAGTTGATTTTGATTCTATTTTTTGTTTCTTTGTTCCATTATTTTGATATTGATTTTTGCTTCTTTGTTCTATGATTTTGATTCTCTTTTTTTGCTTATATTTTTGTGTTTGTAAATTGAGTGTCTTATTATGGTAACTACATTATCCTTATTAACATGGAAATATTAATTCAATTTGTTTATTAATTTTATGTTTTTTACAATGCATTCAATTAGAATAATTTGTATTGGGGAGTTATAGAGAATCGCCTCAGAATTTAGTTTAGACAGTGCCCTTTGAAAGTGATAGTTGTTGTGATGCTACCAGAATTTAGTTTTATATTTTTTCCACTCTTTCTTTACATCCTTCTCTCATCCGTTTCTCATCTCCTGCAGAAATTAGTCCATTGGTCAACTACCAGAAATATTGGATTAATTTTGATAGACGTATCCCTGAGTTTAGGAAGTGCCTCGATGAATTATTTTTGGATATTGCCTTCTTTTAACCCGGTGTGAAAAATCAAATATATTGTCCTTGTCCCAAATGCAATAATCTTTTGTTCAAACTTAGAAATGAAGTTCATCATCATGTGTGCCAATGGGGGATAGTGGCTTCATACAAAACACGGCTGCATCATGGTGAGAGTCTTCAAGATACATCAACTATAGATATATTTGATTTAAATGAGATTGATTGTGAAAGAGAGAATGATTTTGCCACTTATGATATGTTGTATAACATCTTTAGAGGGAAAACACTAGGGGAGACGCTGAGAGATTTTATCATCAACATAGATGATAATAGAGCAGAAGAACCTCACGAGGGGAAAAAAAGTTCCAGAGGCTAATGAAGGATGTTGAGCAAAACCTTTATCTAGACAGTGAAATTCTGAGATTATCTTTCATTGTTAAGTTGTTTCAAATTAAATGTCGCTATGGATGGAGCAACAATTCAGTTGATGCTTTGTTGCTCTTTCTAAAAAGCATATTTCCAAAGGAAAATACATGTCCTACTTCATTTTACGATCACTACAAGAAAAACACTGAATATCGTCAGATTTAGTGTCGAACGTTAGCGGAGGGTTTACCGGCGCATTTGGCAATAAATTCATCAGATAAAAAGGTTACCGTTGGATTTGATATTTCGACGGTAAATTCATTGGTAATAATTGGAGGGAAAATAAGAAAAACTGACACCAAGATTACTATGGATTTACTGTCGAATTTATCTGCAGGTAAATATCAATTAATGAAACGCTACGTTTTAGTCATATGCAATGCATTACCGTCGAATTTATTTGCCGGTAAACCTGATCTAAATTCAAAATGCGCGGCCCTCTCCCATCACTTTCGAGAACACCCTTCTCTCTCCCCTATTCTCCTATCTCTTCTCTCTCCCCTGCAACATCCTCTGGAAGCCCCGCTGGCCACCCTCCACCAGCACTGCCCACCTTTGTTCTCCTCTAAAGTTCGTGTCAAGTTATCTGGATCGTGTTCCGTTGCATCAAACAGAGTTACTCCATCGGTCTCCGCCACTGTTGGAAGAGCTGCCACTGCCGCTCCCTCTATCGTTGAAGCTGTGTCTCTCCTCCGTCGTCCAGGTAGGTCGTCCTCATCCCTCTTCCTATTCCATTATGTTTTCATTTTTTAATAAAAAACCCTAACCCTTTTTTTTCCCTAATCCCTTTTTGAACCACCTTTCAGGTCCACCTCTGCCTCTGGTTCTTCTGCCCACAGCTGTTTCATTGCTCCATTCAGGTAAATTCTTTATTGCTCCTTCCATAATTTTTATCATCTTACAACTGTTTCGTAATTCAGATAACATTCATTGTAGAATGTTAAAGGATTTTGGATTGGAAAGGTTATCTATTTCAGTGCTTGGGTATTTAGACAATAATTATTCTTAAATTTATACAAGTGATAGTACTAGTACTGTTACTATTGCTTGAATATTTGATGCAAGTTATTTGTTAGAATTTGAGTTTCAATGGCCTTAATGTTAATTTTATGTTGTGGTTAGTTTGCACTATGCTTGTGGTTTACTTTGTTATTTCTTTGGTTTGTCCATGGAACATATTCTAATATTGCAATTGATCCAGAGTGCATTACATACTGTATTATCAAGTGTCATATGTTGAAGCATAAATAACAAGAGCATTGAGTTGGTTGAAAATAATCATAGGTTGATTTGACTATCAAATACTAATACTAGGGAATGACCAATTATTTTCTACAGTCTTCATTTTCCTCACAAATGTCACAATTTTTCAGATTCTTGCTAAAAAAATTACAAAAGACAAGTACATGTTTTATGCTGTACAAGAGTGCTACGAGCCATTGAAGTATGTTTTTGATATTCTTGTTGTGAGAAATCCGGAGAAAAGGTAAAATATGGACTATCTTTCTGAGACAAGCTCCCAACTTCAAGCACTGTTATATGCAATCTTATTTAGCACTTAGTGGATTTCCTTGTTTTTCTCTACTTCTAAGTTCTAAAAAAATCGTATGCTTGTTGATGCAGTTGTTATTTAGTTTATTTTGGATTATATGTGATATACTTGGTGAAATTGAAAAACGTATCCAAAAATCATGTCTTCTCAATTCAACTTGAAAGTTTTACCAGATCTGCAAGCTAAGGTTATTGAGCTAGTGGAACTTCTGGTAATTGATTTCTTGACTAAACCATGCCACAAAATTTATGTTAATGAATTCAAATGATCAATAACTAAGTTCTAATAACTTCTGTAAGGAATTTGATAAGATGGACGGAGATAAAGACCATCAGTACAAAGAGATGGACGGAGATAACTTTTTAAGCAACATTACCTTGAGTTAACCATCATATGATTTGACATCGGCCCAAGATGAGCACAATCAATGTAACATTGGTGATCGAGTTAGTAACAACTTTCAACTTACCCATCTAATTTGCAGTCCTTGTTTATTTCTTAAAATATTGACTTAGTTATTAGTAGTGTCTTTGTAGCTTGAGATTATAGTATTTAACGTTAGACATGGTTTATGATAGAATATTATGATGGCATTTGATCTATATAGCTAATCTCTCTTAGTGGAATAAGGCATGGTAGTTGTATTATTCTTATTACTTGATGGTTAAATCTTAATATACCCTCTAGATTTTTTATGTCTAAGATTATTGGTTTCATTCCAGTTTACTTTTATTCTGTCTATTTGTTTTTTCTCCATAAAATATTATTCTGCATCTAATTGTGTTTTTATCTTGCTTTCATGATTTTTAGCCGCAATTACTAGTTGCTCACAGTTTTGCTAGAGAAGCCTACTGATGACAATATCTATAACAGAATGTGGGTCAATACTACAGGATCTGTCACCAAATTTTTAAAAAAATTTAAAATTTAAGTTTATCGTCGAATTTATTCTCGGTTAAATTTGTAAGTAACTATTAATTTAATTATTAATTAATAATATAAATCTGACGGTAAACTTACCAGCAGAAATTTTCCGTTGGTAATTAACAGCAGATGAAAAAATCCACCAGTAAATAATTACCGGCGAGGTTTATACGGTCGGATTTATTCCGACGATAATTTTGACGATAAACGTATTACCGACGAATTTTTTTGGTAAATTCGCTGTTAAATCCGATGGTACTCAGTATTTTTTCTTGTAGTGGATACTCGAAAAGTGATTTGAAATTTGGGATTAGATTACAAGAAGATAGATGCTTGTGTGAAGGATTGCTTTTTGTTTTGGGGGCAAGCATATGCTGATCTTGATGAATGTCCAAAGTGCAAGCAATTTAGATGGGTGATGGAGAAGACGAATAAAAAGGATAACTCTCATAAGAAGGTGCCCTAGAAGATATTAAGATACTTTTCGTTGAAACCTAGGCTCCAAAGGATCTTCATGTGTGAAGAAACATCACTAGCAATAAGGTGGCATAAAGAGAAACAGCTTGATGATCGTGTCCTAAAACACCCGGCAAATTCTATAAAATGGAAGAAATTTGATGAGGAGCACGAAGGGTTTGTACTTGATACTAGAAATATCAAGCTTGGAGTTGCTAGTGATGGATTCAATTCATTTCGCATTATGATTATTTCATATAGTATTTGGCCAATTGTTCTTATTCCATATAACTATCCTCCATGGATGGTTTTGAAACATTCAAATTGGATATTATCCTTACTTATTCCAAACCCTAAATCCCCCGGCAATTCTATTGATGTATACTTATAACCATTAATTGAAGAGTTGAAATAATTGTGGGAAGATGGTATTGAAACATTTGATGTGGTTCAAAAACGGTATTTTCAGTTGTTTATTGTAGTTTTATAGACGATAAATGATTATCCAGCTTATGCCATGTTATCTAGTTAGAGCACTAAAGGTGTACTAACGTATGCATGTTGCCACAGAGAAACTAATTCTAAAAGGCTGAAACATGGACACAAGCATTGTTATATGGGTCATCGCCGCTATTTGCTGCATGATCATCGATGGCGAAAAACCAAGAGTTCTTTTGACAATACCAAGAAACTTGGTGAAGCACCTAAGCCACTTTCTAGTTATGATTTCTTAGAATTTAGAAGAATACAAGACTTTTGAGCAAACAAAGTTTAGGAACTATACTAAGAAGAGAAAGAAGTCTGAGCATGACAAGGTAGCTGAAAATTGGGAAAAAAACGCATTTTCTTTGAGTTACCTTATTGAAAAACATTACCATTGCGCCACAATTTAGATGTAATACATATAGAGAATAACGTCTTTGATAATATTCTGGGCATATTGTTAAATTTAGATGGAAAGACAAAGGAGAATCTTAATGCACAACTTGATCTTCAACTTATGGGTGTTAAGAAAGACCTTCATCCTCATAAAGTGGGCAACAAGTTTGTGATGCTGATAGCCAAATCTACATTGTCAAAGACCAAGAAAGAGAATGAAAAGCAAAAACTTTTCCAGCTCTTGAAAGAACTCAAGATGCCTAATTCATATTCATCAAATATTGGTCGATGTATGCATGTTGAAGATTGCAAAATTTATGGCTTGAAGAGCCATGATTGCCATGTCCTATCAGAACGATTGCTACCACTTGCAATTAATGAGCTTTTACCCAAGAAAGTTTGTGAACCGTTATACATCTAAGTATTTTCTTTTGAGAGCTTTGTTCCAAGGAATTGAAGATGGATGTTCTAGACAAACTTGAAACTCAGATCGCAACAACACTTTGTAAATTGGAAATGATTTTTCTTCCGGCTTTTTCTGTTGTGATAGTTCACCTAACCGTTCATCTTGCCCATGAAGCTAAGTTAGCCAGACCAGTTCAATATCGTTGGATGTACTCTGTTAAAAAGTTAGCCTTTTGAGTTTAATAATAACTTAGAATCTACATTATACTATTCATTATGTAGATTTCTAATCTTCCTTGAATATTCAATTTTAGATATTTGTGCACACTGAAGAGTTATATGGAAAATAAAGCACGTCCTGAGGGTTCAATATCTGAGGGTTATATCTCTGAAGAAGCAGTGACCCTTGTGTCAAGATATTTGGATGAAACCGCTAGAGTTATATCTATGCAAGGCGTATCTGTTTTCAAAGTTGTTAGCCAGTTTAGTTGTAAAGGGTCATACAAGGAACTTAGTATCTTAGAGCATAGAGAAGCTCAATTATATGTGTTGAAAAATTGTGAAAAAATTCAACCATGACTTAATGAGCATATGGCATATTTAACAGGAGAAAATCCTAAAAATCTACAGAAAAGGCACAAGGATCAATTTGTGAAATAGTTTAAAAGGAAGGTAAATGAATCAACTTTGATTATTGTAGAATTGAAAAGTCATTTGACAATATTTAGTTTTAATCTATATTCCTTAATGTAGATTTCAGATCAACACAACGTAAGAAGTGCATGGGTTAACAATCAACTACTTTCTCTAGCAAGAGGTCCTGATCGTCGTACACATTTCTACAAAACATATGATATCAATGGTTTTACATTTTATAGCAAAAACCACGAAGCATCTTTGAAGACTCAAAATTGTAGAGTAGTTGTGAAGGGAGATGAATTGACTGGTGATGTGAATTATTATGGCATGTTGACTGCTATTATTGAGTTAGATTATGTGGAAAAACATAAAGTGATCTTATTTAAGTGTGATTGGTTTGATGTTCCTCCAATAGGATGAAATCAAAGTAGGAGATATTGTAAAGATGAATATAGATCCATAAATGTGGATGTTACATATGTTAGATATAAGGATGAGTCTTTCATTTTAGCATGTCAAGCTGAGCAAGTATACTAGGTAGAGGCAATTAAAAGACCTAACTGGTCTACTGTGGTACAAGCCTCGTAATACATATGATGTGCCGGAACAAGATATCAAGCAAGAAGAGGCATACCAACAAGCTGAAATGGAAAGTTTTAATCAAGTATCATCTTTGGGTGATATCAATTTGGTTATTGAATTGGGCAGAGGTGATATAGAAGGATCAAGTGTAGATGTGCCTATCTCTATAGGCCAAGATAATGCTAGTGTTAGTGATAGTGATTGAGTTTTTAGTTGTTTTATGTTGGGGTTCACAAGATATTTGCAATTGCTAAGTTATCCACTTTTTGCATGTGATGGTGATTGAGTTTAAAGTAGTTAAACTTTAGGAACTCACATCATATTTGCAATTGTTAAGTTATCCATTCTTTGCTCCGTTTGTTTAATGTTTTTGAAAAATATAATATATTTTAATCATGTCCACTTTTGTTGATGTGCTTTTTTTTTGGTATAATTATGTATTAAATTATGTATATGTTTTATTATTTCATTTCCTTCATGTTATCTCTGATAGTTTTATTGTAGATTGCGTATCATAATGGTTCGTCAAACGATTCAAACAAGGACTACTACATTTAGTTCTACAGCGCCAACAGCTGCTCCATCCCGAACAGTCCTTGCTCCAGCCCTAGCAACCCCCATTTCATCACCAGCAACCCCCTTTTTAGCACTAGCATCTGCCCCTGTTTCGTCGCGTATTGATTAAAGGGGACCTTCACGTGGGATTGCAACAAACAAGGTGTTAAAAACAAGGACAACTGAAAAATTGAAATTGCTGATGTCTTTGAATAATTTAGCATCTAATGGCATCAATGCTGATCTTTTTGCGTTTAAAGTGGGTATTGTTACAAGAAAAAATTCTCCTTTGGATGTAGAGAAATGGAGCCAAGTTGCAGATGATGTCAAACAAAAAATATGCGACATTATTTTGGTAATACATATTTACATTTTCGGCTATTATTTATTTTAAATCTTTATTTGTGCTAACTAACTTTGACCAAACTTATGTAGAAAAAGTTTGATATAGCAGATACAAAAGTAATGCACAAAATGATTTTATCTAAGGCTAGTATTTTTTACCGAAGTTGGCGCTCAAAATTGCGTCAACACTATGAGTTGTATCAAACTAATGAGGAGTGCCTTCAAAAATCCACCAAAAAATGTTCTTCTAGACACAGGAGATGATGGTGTGCTACTTTGGAAGTTCAGGTTTAAATTTTTATTATGACAACTATTGAAATGTTTTTATCTTGTTGTATTACTTTAAATCAATGATATAATTTTAAAAACTTCTTTTTTCTAACAATTTTATGATTAAGAAAATATATATTATTACAAAAAATATTTTAAAGGTAAAAAATTGTTACCACTTTTGTAATAAATTTTGATTTTTTTATTAAAAAATTGTTACAAAATATTATTTTGTATTGTAATAATTTTATTTTTTTGTTACAAAAATTTTTTGTAACGGGACATACTACAACAACCCTGTAACAATTTTTTTTGTTATAAATTCCTTTCATTTAAAAATTCAAATTTTTTGTAATATTTTTTTGTTACAATTACTGCTTTTTCTCATAGTGTCGAAATCCTCAATTCCTTACCATCATTTGAAGTTAGTCTTTAAAGGTTCTACTTCAATGCCATTCTAGCAAACTCCTATCAAGTTGCTGTATAAAATCCAAAGAACATCATCTTTGCTCGTCGTCTCCATGAAAAAACCTTAGTTTCATTCAATACGACTTATTATTTTCTCTTTTTCTAGATTCTTCATATTTTCAATATTATATCATCGTTGAATGAATACATTTAATGTATTATTTTAAGAGATTCTCACTCTTTATTACACTGTTCTATTTTTGCACATTTTTATATTTTATTTTTAATAATTAATAAAATATAACCAAGTATCTTAAAAAAAACTAAAGAAAGAAGCATCAACATAGCCACAATATCAAAAGACGCATTACTGTATATCATAAAATTAACCAATATGCATATACAGCTACCACCACAACAATTCAATTTCTTCAGAATCTCATCTTAGCATATTCAAATATAAATGCATTAGAAATGTTGAAAATAAAAAAAAATTTCATTTTTATACACATCATATTGTTTCAATTCTAATAAAATCTTCTCAAAATTAAAAGAATTTTATTTTTGTTTATTTGTGAATCCAAAAAATCATCTCTTAATGTATATCTATTCCAAACATAGAATTTGATTTTTAAATCAAATTGAGTACATTAGTACTCATAAAGAATAAATTAAAAAAATTATTAAATAAAAAATTGACTTAAGTCAAATTGAAATTTGATGAAGTGAATATTTGCTATTAAATTGACATTAAATCTATAATTGATGTTTATGTCTTTTATTTGACAATAATTAGATAATAATATTAAAAGATTACTACAAATACTCATGTCACAAGTAACACTATAATCCGGTATTGTGCATGTTCTGTACTTTTGTACACTTAGTTCATTATTATTGCAAAAATATTATAGTTACGTGGTTGTCCAAAAATTAGACACTTATAATCTAAAATTCACTTATGATTGTTAATTAGTTGTTTTGTGGACTAAAATAATCTATTTTATGTTAAATTATTTTTAGAATGTAATTTATGGCATAGTTATTTAACCTGAGAGTATTTTTAAAGTATTCTATCTTCTGGTATTTTTATTGATAGTTGATTTTTGTCTTTGTCAAAACAAATTAAATATTTAAATTTGACCTTCTTTAAATTTATGAAGAGATGAAATGATTTATTTTAAATTTTAATGATCTATTCTAATTGATTTGATAACTGATTTTTTATTCATACATAGTAATTATATTTTTTTTTAAATTTGTATATTTTGTCACAAAAAAAATGAAGTATAAATCTAATAGTATTTTTTATTGAAAATACTACATGTACATTTTTTTTAACTAAATCTAACTAAATTAAACAATAAAATTTAGATGAATAAATAAATAAAAATAATGAAAATAAATTTTATAAATATTAAGCCAATTTAATTAACAGAAACACTTGTCCCTATAAAATAACACATCCTTATTTTGTTTATAAATTTCCTTCAGTTTTGAAGATCTGTTTGCTGAATTTATGTTAAATAATTTTCAAAGTGAAATTTCTGAAATAACCCGAAGTACCTTAACCGCAGTTAGCCATCTACCCTGAATCTCGACTCTCGTCTCTCGCTGTTTCCATCTCCATATTCCATTCTCTCATCTCACCATCGCTTGGCGTTGCCCTCCTCCCTACACACTCGCAGCCTCTCTCACTCTCAATCTCTGCCTCCCAACTCGTCTCTCCCTCTATCCCTCATGCGTCGTCTTGCCGGTGTTGTCTTATTCCTTCGCCGGTGTCCTTTGCTTCTGCGCCACCATCATCCACTAGGTGGTATTTTAAATTCCGTTAATTTCAATGTTAAATTGTTAAATTATGTTGTTAATTATTGTAAAATTCTATTGACCTGTTAAATTAAGTGTTAAATTGTATTTTTTTATAACCATTTGAGTTTCTTCGAATTTCAGGTAATGGAGCTCGTTAATAGGATAGTTGAAAGCGTAAGAAAAGCTTGGAACAACAATATGGTTTGTCTTGCTGCTTCGTTCATGGTGTTGGTTGGTAGATCTTTCCATTAGCAAAAAACCAATTGAGGCTATGAAAACTGAGAAAGCATCTCTTATCAAATCAAATAAAGATATTAAAAGGACTCTTTGGAATTGGAAGAGAAGCGGCAGAAGCCACGAGTGACGATGCCCTCGTACCGCTGCATAAGCTTAAGGCCATCTACAACAAAATCCCACGCCGATAATTTACTTGCTAACTCTTCTTTTAGAAGCAAAGTAGCCAATTACAAAATAAAATTATAATAAATAATTTATTAGGACGATAATAATTTGTCATATTGTAAATTAATTAAAAAATAAAAATTTTAAATTGTTTGTACTCAAATAGCAAATATAGTAC
>NC_029794.2:121109878-121110590 GCF_000816755.2 Arachis ipaensis
ATCGGTATAATCGGTATACTTAAAAACTTTTTTATTGTATGTGCAAACTTAATAGCTTTGTACTCAAATAGCAAATAAAATAGAAATAAACATGTACTAGATCTATCTCAATAAAGACATGTATATTATGCCAATGAATAATAGCTCAAATGGGATAATCTCTCCATATTCATCTAAGAAGTTGCGGGTTCGAGTCTTCATATCTTTGGAAAAAAAAAAGACATGTATATTATGATAACATCATATATTTAAAATTTTAGAAATAATATTATTTTCATTCAAAATGTAGTAATATAAATAAGGACAAAGATCTTATTATATTGAAAAAATATCTAAAGTACACTAAATTAGATTTGGTAATCCTAACCTAATACCTATCAATAGGCTGATCTACTAAAATTAAATAATAATATTAAATTAATGAGGAGGATAATAAATAAGTTTGTCTAAATATTACCTAATCTTAAATAGAAAGTATAACCTATCAACATTACTACATAGTATTGAGCTCTTTAATCGAATCCTCCTTGATATTACTTGTTATACTTGTATTTGTTGGGTTGAAAGAATTGATAATCCTAATAAAGTCTTACTGTAATAATAAAAAAATTAAAATATTATCGTTTCATTCAAGACTATTGTCTTATGATAGTATTTATTATTTAATATTTTAAATATTTAAATTGTAATAATAAAGTTCTTTACTCAAACT
>NC_029794.2:121110737-121122264 GCF_000816755.2 Arachis ipaensis
TATGCAACAAAAAAGAAAAATAGATAATTAGTTACATAATTATTTGATTTTAAATTTAATTAAAATTTATGTTATTATATATTTTGAAAATAGATCTGATACGGCAGTTACAAATTCGACGTCATAACTCGACATTATATACCGTAACTCGGCACTTTATGTTATAACTCAGCGTTATTTACTACTTGTATAATTGGCGTGGCTCATTAAGCCAGGTGTCGCTCTCACGTTAATTTGAAATAAAATAATGAAGAAGTAGATTGCTAAAGGTAAAGCTTATTCTCTCTGTTTCTGCGCTGCTCCTTCTCTCTCCCTTTTAAGTTTCTCACTCTCTGTCTCTCCTCCTTCCTTCATCGTCTCGGTGTATCAATCTCTCTATGGATTTCCTTCTTCCTAGTAAAAGCCAACAGAACCGGCTGCTTCAAACCCTAAACCCTGCCCCCTTTTCCATTCTCACTCTCAGGCACAGAACACATCGAAAGCCCAAACCCAACCCGCAAAATTCTAGGGTTTGTGTTTGCGGTTCCATAATGTCTCAGAACGGGAAGCTCATCCCCAATCTCGACCAGCATAGCACCAAGCTCCTCAACCTCACTGTTCTTCAGCGCATCGATCCCTTCGTCGAGGAAATCCTCATCACCGCTGCACACGTCACCTTCTACGAGTTCAACATCGACCTCTCCCAATGGGTTCGTTCCTTTATAATCTCCTTCCCTTCATCGATTCCATTCTCTATCTCTCTCTCTCTCTAACGCTTTCTCTCTCTTCTTTCTGCGATTACCGTTTGCAGAACCGCAAGGACGTCGAGGCATCCTTCTTCGTTGTCAAAAGGTCTACTTTTTGTTCCTTTTCCTTCATCATATCGCAACAATTCATGAATTCGACGATCTGATTGCTTTTTGTTTGATTTTTTTAGGAACACACAACTGCGATTTCAGTTTATTGTGATGAACCGTTGCTTCCATGAATCTTTTCCGTTATTGCACTCTGATTCACTCACCAGAACAGGTTAGATATCGGATGCTTCGTCATCGTGTTTTTTTGGATTTCTTTGATTTTGTTTTAAATAAATGTTAATTACTATTATGTATATTGTGATTTGTTGGTATATGAAAATATATAATAGATTAATTGAGTATCCAGCTGGATTCTGATCTGAGATTGCATCGCAGTTAGGAAAACAGAAATGAGTTCAGAACGTCTACAAGAAAATTAAGTTAAATAATTTTTCTTCTTGTTTATATTTATATAAATTACATTTAATTTTTTCTTTTTTTATGGTTTAATAATGTTTTTTTTTTTTTTTGAGATAATGCATATTTTAGAACGAGTAAAATGAGAAGAACCGGTTGATTGTAGAAAGAGAAAAAGCTTTTGGCTTTTTTTGAAGTTAAAGATTGGTTTCTGATATATATTTAGTGGTTCTAATATTTTATATGCTAAAGTTTTTGCTTCTTTTATGGGTTGTTATATTAATATAATACGTTGGAATGAGGATTTTTGAATGTCTTTCAAAATTTACAAGCTTTTGTGAGATTAATTATTTTGTTTTAAACTGCTATATTTTTTATGTAAATAAATTTTCATGATTTTTGTTGTTAAGTTGTATGTGATTATGACAATGTTATCCTCCACTTATGTTGATATTTGGATGTCAATTAACTTTTTTTATAATATGATTTCTTCGTCGATAAAGATGTATAAGAGAGCGATTGAGGTTGTTGTTGGTTTCGGTTTTCAAATTGCAATACAGTTTTACTGCATATGGAAATGTGGTCAGAAAATTTTCAAGAAAGTTAAGGTAAAAAATTTTTCCTTTGACCTCTTTGTGTATAAACTGTGATAAATTGTGATATCTTTGTGTATGGAGTTTATATTTCATTTTCAAATAATCCATTGAGTTTGTTGGATGTCTGAACTTCTTTGATTAATATTTTTGGATGAAATTTACTTTTATTGTCACATTGGACCTGTAAAACGTGTATTTTTAAGATGGTATCTGATAGATAAAATTTTTAACTTTAATAAAAAATCAGATATTTATTTTTTTAGTGATGATACTAAATAATTTTTTAATCTTTGGATTACTGATCCCATATTCCTTAATTTTGACTCTTATATTTCTCAATCTTAAAAGATATAATTTATGCACTTGAATGATAAAATTCTTTTGTTTTAAAAAGTGAAAAACCCTATAAAATTTGATATGGTTCAATTTCAACTGTTGGCTTCCTCATTTGCTTTAGATTGGAGCTATTTATCTCTTATATTTCTCATTTTTCCACCATTTGGTTCGCACTGGAACTCTTAACTTTTATTTTTTTAACTCTTAAATGATTAATTTTTATGCATTTATATTTAAAAAACTTCTGTACTAAAAAATAGAAAATTCTATAAAAATCAATCCAATGCACTTTCTTTCTATTGAATCTGTAACTACCAAATATCTCTTGTTTGCCTTTTCATATTCTCCTTTTATATTAGTTACTTTTTTATTATTTCATTCGTTATATTATTACTAAATGCCATTTAACAAGTTCTGATCTTCTTTTGCCACAGTCATTGACTAATCCTTGGCATGTTTATGCATTTACTAAATGCCATTTTTTTAGAGTTCTCTTTTTAGGGATAAAAAAATGAAAAATAAAAAATAAGCATTATCTTATGGCATATGTAAATTTTTACTCTAATATAACTTTATTAAGATATTATTACAGTTTTGTTGCACTTTATCCACTTGGATGTGTTTATAAATAGATTCAGTTTCTCTTGGTTTAATCACAGCTGTCTAAGTTCTTTCTACTTTCTTGGTGTTGTTAATTTAAAAAGTTTGTTAGTGTTTTAGCAATTGTTAGTTTACTAATTCTCTTTGTCCCTTAACTTAGACGAGAACAGACATACCAAAAATGAAAACATATTATTCTTTCAAGTAAAAAAATTATTACCTTGAATTTCAGTTGCCTAATAATTTTTTTTATAAGCAATGATGTCATCTTTTATTATTTCATTCACTATTATCATTATAAACTTTTATTGTACTAATGGTGAAGAATTCCATGAAGTGTATAAAGTGAAATATAAATTTGCATTCTATCTACTTTAAACTCTTTACAGGTTACTGTTATATTTATTTGAGTAAATACCCTTTTCGGCCCCTGTCCTTTTTGAAAATTGACTACACGCCCCCTAACCTTTATAAAATACCAAATCGGCCCCTATCCATATACTCCGTGATACCAATTAGCCCTTCCGTTGGTTTCTCCGTTCAAAGTCGTCGAAAAATGTTGAGGTGTAACGTGTTTCCCGTGATGTGGCTTTGGATCATCATACATGGAATGCTTTGTGGGCATTTGGACAAATAAGCCCTTGCATACTCAGCAAAGTGGCGTCGTTTTGAAAAGAAGCCCTTTTGCATATTTAGGGTGAAATCTCATTCTTCCTCATTTCTGAACCTTAACACTAGTGCCTCAAGCATGAGCGAGCTAGAGCAATCTTCAACCTCTAACACACGCCGTGTCTGGAGGAAGACTATGGTGGGTTCGTGTAGCAATGCAAGTGAGGGTAAGAAGGCCAAGTTCCAGCACCCTAAATGCAAGTGTGGCACGTATGCAATCATGCAAGAGTCTGGGATAGCCAAGAACCCAGGCAGAATCTTCCTGGGTTGTTCCAACTATCGCGTAAGTGTGCATCCATCTTCCGTTTATGTAATCAATTTCTTCTGTTGTTTAACAAGTTCTATTCCCTATAATGGCGATTGCAGTCGGAGCAACGTCACTGCAACTATTTTGTTTGGCTGGACGAACTGATTGCTAACCGTTTATCCTATGAAGATGACAATTATGTTCAAGGAAGAATGATGTTGCTGGAGAATAGATTGGAGCAACTGGAATTCATGATTGAGGATGAATTTGAAGGAAAATAAAAAAAATGTAGTAATACCCATGGTGTATTAGTTATGCTGGGAATGTTAATGCTGTTAACAGCAATTGTGTTTGTAGTGTTTTAGGGTATATTGTGATGCTGTAAGTTATTCATGGACAAGGTTAAAAGTTGGGTTAATTTGCTCTGTAATTGCAGATTCTATATGAATTGAATGTGAATCTTTTTTTGTAAGAATGTAAAGCCTGAACCCATGATAAGTCTGCACAATGTTATATAAGCTAAAAGCATAATGTTTATATTCATACTACTAAGCACAAAGGCTATTACATATTCAGCCAAAAACATCAGCACATGTTTGAATTCACAAAACAAAGCACATGTTCCAGTAGTATTAAGTGTATTACTTCTTATAACTTGACAACAAAATATTCATAACTATAACTACGATTATGTCATTTCTGAAGTCTTGGTGGCCTAAATCCATATGTTGGCTTGAATCTGTGGGGTGCATTTAGGCCTGGTGTGGGGATAAACGTATAGGGAGTTGTGGCAGTCCCTGAGCGAGTTGTGCTCTCCAATGAATGTCTTGATTTGAAAACTTAGACTCTGACTATTATGAGAGCAAAACACCAGCCATGGACATCCCTCCTCAGCACACCTTGCTCTAATCCTCTTGGGCTCATTCTTCAAATACATTAGCTCTTTACCCTCATATACAAATTAGTCCTTAAGTGCTTGCTTGAACATTGCCATGGTCTCAAAGTGTTGTCCAACCTGAAACTGAACCTCACCATACTCTGCATCCTCATTGAAGTCAGGATATCTTGCCTTATGCTCCTCATCTGAACTGGATATCGGAGAATTAAATGCCTCAGACTCATGTTGATATGGCTTATCTAGGTCTGAGTCCAATTCCTCAGCCACTGGATCTGAATTGGGCTTATCCCTTGCCTCATCATTTGGGTCAACCTCAGCTGGCCCATTACCTTGATCTCCACTAGGCCCACTGTTTGGCACATTGTCTGCTTCTTGTTGGGATAGAACATACTTTCTTTTTCTTCTAACATACCTTTTTGCCTTCTTCTTCTTAGTCCTAGGAGACATGTCCTTATCATCAAATCTACCAGGTGGCACATTCTTCTTCTGTTTAGGTGTCTGTTGTCTAATACCACTCTTCTTCTTAGTACACTTTTGTCCAGCATCCATTGCCTCTTTCATCCTCACACTAGGCTGCTTCTTCCTCACACTCTTCCTCTGTACATTAACTTCCTCATCACTACTACTTCTATCAGATTCGAATCCAGGTGGAGGGGGTTTGTAGGGTTCGTCTTTAGTTGTCTCATATCCGTCATCGGAAGAAGACGAATATACCTCAACAACATCTGGCCCATAAACTGGTTGACTAACATCATGCTCAAAATAAATAACCAGCAAATCCGACTCCACATTCTCCATTTTTTTATCACACATTTCATTGATTTCCTTGTCTCCTTTAAGAACATGTAATCCAAACTCTAAATCAGGGGCACTGCCATCATACCAATACAACTGTTTGTAGCTTGTATACCCTAAACCCTTGAACATTTCCTCCAAATCCTTGAAATTAACATAATCTATGTCTAAAGGAGGAAATGTCTCAACACTTCCGTCGTGGTAGTATAATACACCATCTTCATCCCGTTCAAACCAACCCCCATGATGAAAAACAGGAACTATTTCATATGACATCTATTAGAACAACAATGTGCAATAATTAGAACTTAATTAACTACTTCCATCAGCCCTCAATCATTATCAGAATAACATTTTAGAACATGCATGGGATGATCACTAATCCAAATCATAATCAACATAAACCACATTCTGCAAATAAAAATTTGGAGCAATACAAGCTAACGAAGCTGCAAGATCAGATAGCGACACTAACCTTAGTAGCGCTGTAAGTTCCTCCGTCTGCAGCACCGTCAACACCTCCCTGATGGAAGTCTCTGTCAGCTTGCTTGGAGGGAAACGTTTCATTCTCTTAGGGTTTCTTCGTAATTTTGAGTAGAGAACGAGGGTGATGTATGCTAACTAAAGTGTGCACAAGGGGGAGAATGGGATTTCACCCTGAACGAGCAAAAGGATGCCAAGCAAAACGACGTAGCTTTGCTGAGTGTGCAGGTGCTTATTTGTCCAAATGCCCACAGAGCATTCCACGTATGATGATCCAAAGCCACGTCACGGGAAGCACGTTACACCTCAGCGTTTTCCGATGACTTTGAATGGAGAAACCAACGGAAGGGCTAATTGATATCACAGAGTATATGGATAGGGGCCGATTTGGTATTTTATAAAGGTTAGGGGGCGTGTAGTCAATTTTCAAAAAGGACAGGGGCCAGAAAGAGTATTTACTCTTTTTATTTTAAAGTGATGTGAAATATAACTTCTTATAAATGTTTTCTTGCAAGTTATTCGTACATTGTCATTTGCTTCCAATCTAAGTGGTAGAAAAAATATTAAATACCTAGTTTAAACGTTTAAAAAGTTTATTTATAAGCCTAAAAAAAACACGTTGCCTTTGGATAAAAATTTATAATTTTCTTCTATATTCAGTTCACTTATCTTGAGTATACTTTGTACTTACTAATTAATAAGGGACATCAAAGTTTAATTTTTAAAAGTTTAATACCCTTTTTGAACTAGCAACTTGAACAATAATAAATATAAAAATATTATTTATACACTAAAATCAGTCACTATATACATAAATAAATGTAACTAAATTTTAATATGTATTTTATACTAACAACTAATTTTAATAACTAATTTTAATATATACTTGGCATAATTATAATAAATATTCATGTTAGTTATCTTAAAAATTTAAACACAAAACTAAACAAGATCGCAACAAATAATGTTTCACACCATAAAAACCTAATTTCCAATATAAAACTAACATCAATATTATTGCTAATCAAATATTCTTAAAATATAGAAATAACAATTATTTGTATGGCTGCCTTTCAGCATTTGCTCAAATTCACAATCGTTTCTATTTATATCGCCAATATATCCCTTCTATTGTGAAACAATCCCTCAATGTTTGCTTCATTGTTCTAGAATTAAAAAAATATGATCTGAGAGTTATTTTTGTGATTGTCTTTTTTTTTTTCAAAATTTTGACGATTTTTGGACATAGTAGACAACTAGACTGCGTTTGTTTATAGAGACAGGACACTAAGATAGAGACACTGAGACACAAAATCGTGTTTGGCAGAGAAAATATGGACAGAGACAATGTGTCCAGAGACACTGAATTAGTGTATTTTGTGTCTATCCTGACAAGAAGGACACGGAGACACTAACAAGGGACACAACTTATTTTTTATTTTTCTTTCATTATTCTTGTTAATTTTTTATAATTATATTTTTTATTGTTATATTTTTCATCTCAAATTTTTTGAATGAAAAAAAAAAGAATAAATTGAATTTTCATAATTTGTTCTAGTTTATCACCAAACAGAATACAAGAACACAAAATTTTGTGTCTCTGTCCATCAGTGTCTTGTCCTGTCCTGTTCTCAGTGTCTTGTCCTGTTCTGTTCTTAAAAGCAAACGCAGCCCTACAGTCACGGAGATGCTTAACCCATTAAGAAATGTTGACCGCACTATAAGAAAATAGAACATTTGTAACAAAAATTTTATGTCAAATTTAAAATTGTTACAAAAAGATGATTTTTTGTTACAGTAATTGATGATTTTTATAGAATAATAATATTTTGCAACAACAATACAAGTTGTTATAAAACATGTAAATATTTATAGAATAATAATATGTTACGAACCAGTGTTTTGTTACAAAATTTTATAATATTTTGTAACAAAATATCTTTTTGTTTAAAAAATTTCAAATTTTTGTAAGAAAAAAGTAATTTATCACAAAATTCAATATTGTTTGTAACAAGTTATTTGTTTGTCACAAGTAGATATTATGTTATATTCTTTTAAAAAATTAATTTATAATTTTATTAATAATCAAATTTTAAATGTTAACTAAAAATTAATTTGTGAAACTTAAAAAAATTTAATTGAATTATTAAACATAAATAACAATGGTTAAATGTAAAAGGTAAAGTAAAATAGTAAAAACCTAACTCCCCCACCTTCCTTCCTCTCTCTACGATCTCTGCGCCTCCACTCCACGAAAAAATGGAGCTCCTGCTGCAAGACGAAGCACTGGAGTAGCCTCCCTTGAATGCCTCGTCTCCGCCTCGCTTTCATACTCCTCTGTCGTCATCTCCTGCGCGTCGTCATGTCGTGTGCATCATTGTCTAGTGTTCGCCAGCATCTCCTGTGCGTTGTGTCGTCGTAGTCTTCGTCTCCTTTACGTCGGCATCGGTTTCTGCATCGTCAGTGTTTGTGGTCGCCGTTCCTACTTGTCTGCTCCTCTGCTCGTCCTGCGTCGTCCTCTGCCTCTGCCTCTGTTAGTCTGGTTCATCTCGGCCGTTCTTCTTTTGCTGCCGGTCTGGTCTGATTTATGGTCTGCTGAAGGTAAATGTATGTTATTTGAATATTGTTTCCTATATTGTTCTTTGATAATCTAATTTTTTTATACTGAATTGAGTTGATTTTATCCATTATTCTCACACTTATGCATATAAATTGCATGTTTTACATTTTCCTCCCTAATTCTATGCTTTGATTGAAAACATGCTTCTTTGGCCTTAAATTACTAATTTTTAATCTTCTCTTATTACCATTCGATGTCGTGATATGTGTGTTAAGTTATTTCATGTTTTCCAAGGTAGGAATGGCTTAGAGGATGGAAAGGAAGCATGCAAAAGTGGAAGGAACACAAGAAATTGAAGTTTGGAGAAGCTGGCAGCAACGCGCACGCGTGGACCAAGCGTATGCGTGATCAGCACATCAGGCACAATGACCCGTACGCGTGGGCGACGCGTATGCGTGATAGAGCGTCACATGCTGCAATTTGCAGAAAATGCTGGGGGCAATTTCTGGGCTCCTTTTTACCCAGTTTCTGGCCCAAAAACACTTATTAGAGGCTACAGAGTGGAGCTGGAAGGAGGAATCATTCTTTCGCATTAGTTAGGTTTTAGATGTAGTTTTCTAGAAAGAGAGACTCTCTCCTCTCTCTAGGTTTTAGGGTTCTTAGGTTTAGATCTTCTCAATTTCAGATTTCTATTATACTTTAATTTAGCTCTCTTCTACTTTTATTTGTCCTAGTACCTTAGTTTATCTTCTCTTGTTGATTTATTTGTTCTCCAATTTAGTTCATGAACTCTTCATGTTCGATTCAATTTCATTTTTAATGCAATTTGAAGTTTTCCATGGTTATTGCTTCTTTCTTCATTTGTTGTTATTGATTCCTTGCAATTGGTTGTTTATATTTTATTATCTCTTATTAATTTTCTATGTTTTTATTTTATGCTCACCAAGTGTTTGATAAAATATTTGGTTGGATTTTAAATTAGTTTTTTACGTTCTTAACTTGGATTGATTGTTTGGAGACTCTTGAGTTATCAAACTCTTTTGTTAATTGGTGATTAAAAGTTGCTACTTGACTTAAGCTTCACTAACTCTAATCTTTGATTAGGACTTGTGAACTCAAGTTGAATTGCTCACTTGACTTACCTTCAATTATTAGAGGTTAACTAAGTGAGAACAAAGGCAATTACCATCACAAGTAACTATGATAATGGGGATAGGAATTCCAATTATCAATCCTTGCTATGACTTTTCTTAGTTGTTAATTATTTTCTTGTTGTTTACATTTATTGTCTCTTATTTCAAAAACCCAAAAATACATTTTCCCATAACCAATAATAACTACACTTTCTCCTCTAAAGTTCGTGTCAAGTTATTTGGATCGTGTTCCGTTGCATCAAACAAAGTTGCTCCATCGGTCTCCGCTACTGTTGGAAGAGCTGCCACTGCCGCTCCCTCTATCGTCGAAGCTGTGTCTCTCCTCCGTCATCCAGGTAGGTCATCCTCATCCCTCTCCCTATTCCATTATGTTTTCATTTTTTAATAAAAAACCCTAACCCCTTTTTTTCCCTAATCCCTTTTTTGAACCACCTTTCAGGTCCACCTCTGCCTCTGGTTCTTCTGCCCGTAGCTGTTTCATTGCTCCATTCAGGTAAATTCTTTGTTGCTCCTTCCACAATATTTATCATCTTGCAACTGTTTCGTAATTCAGATAACATTCATTGTAGAATGTTAAAGGATTTTGGATTGGAAAGGTTATCTATTTTAGTGCTTGGGTATTTAGACAATAATTGTTCTTAAATTTATACAAGTGATAGTACTAGTACTGTTACTATTTCAATATTTGATGCAAGTTATTTGTTAGAATATGAGTTTCAATGGCCTTAATGTTAATTTTATGTTGTGGTTAGTTTGCACTATGCTTGTGGTTTACTTTGTTATTTCTTTGGTTTGTCCATGGAACATATTCTAATATTGCAATGGATCCGGAGTGCATTACATACTGTATTATCAAGTGTCATACGTTGAAGCAAAAATGATAAGAGCATTGAGTTGGTTGAAAATAATCATAGGTTGATTTGACTATCAAATACTAATACTAGGGCAAGACCAATTATTTTCTACAGTCTTCATTTTCCTCACAAATGTCACAATTTTTCAGATTCTTGCTAAAAAATTTACAAAAAACAAGTACATGTTTTATGCTGTACAAGAGTGCTACGAGCCATTGAAGTATGTTTTTGATATTCTTGTTGTGAGAACTCTGGAGAAAAGGTAAAATATGGACTATCTTTCTGAGACAAGCTCCCAACTTCAAGCACTGTTATATGCAATCTTATTTAGCACTTAGTGGATTTCCTTGTTTTCCTCTAATTCTAAGTTCTAAAAAAATCGTATGCTTGTTGATGCAGTTGTTATTTAGTTTATTTTGGATTATATGTGATATACTTGGTGAAATTGAAAAACGTATCCAAGAATCATGTCTTCTCAATTCAACTTGAAAGTTTTACCAGATCTGCAAGCTAAGGTTATTGAGCTAGCGGAACTTCTGGTAATTGATTTCTTGACTAAACCATGCCACGAAATTTATGTTAATGAATTCAAATGATCAATAACTAAGTTCTAATAACTTCTGTATGGAATTTGATAAGATGGACGGAGATAAAGACCATTAGTACAAAGAGATGGATGGAGATAACTTTTTAAGCAACATTACCTTGAGTTAACCATCATATGATTTGACATCGGCACAAGATGAGCACAATCAATGTAACATTGGTGATCGAGTTAGTAACAACTTTCAACTTACCCATCTAATTTGCAGTCCTTGTTTATTTCTTAAAATATTGACTTAGTTATTAGTAGTGTCTTTGTAGCTTGAGATTCTAGTATTTAACGTTAGACATGGTTTATGATAGAATATTATGATGGCATTTGATCTATATAGCTAATCTCTCTTAGTGGAATAAGGCATGGTAGTTGTATTATTCTTATTAATTGATGGTTAAATCTTAATATACCCTCTAGATTTTTCTGAGTTAATTAGTTGATTGTTATTATTTGTATGATTTATTATTGAGGCCATTAAATATTTTATTGACTTATTATTCATTGTTGTCAATTTTCTACATTTGTTATTATCTGAGTTAATTAG
>NC_029794.2:121122301-121129175 GCF_000816755.2 Arachis ipaensis
ACTATTAATTTAATTATTAATTAATAATATAAATCTGACGGTAAACTTACCAGCAGAAATTTTTCGTTGGTAATTAACAGCAGATGAAAAAATCCACCAGTAAATAATTACCAGCGAGGTTTATACGATCGGATTTATTCCGACGATAATTTTGATGATAAACGTATTACCGACGAATTTTTTTGGTAAATTCGCCGTTAAATCCGACGGTACTCAGTATTTTTTCTTGTAGTGGATACTCGAAAAGTGATTTGAAATTTGGGATTAGATTACAAGAAGATAGATGCTTGTGTGAAGGATTGCATTTTGTTTTGGGGCAAGCATATGCTGATCTTGATGAATGTCCAAAGTGCAAGCAATTTAGATGGGTGATGGAGAAGGTGAATAAAAAGGATAACTCTCATAAGAAGGTACCCTAGAAGATATTAAGATACTTTTCATTGAAACCTAGGCTCCAAAGGGTCTTCATGTGTGAAGAAACATCACTAGCAATAAGGTGGCATAAAGAGTAATGGCTTGATGATGGTGTCCTAAAACACCCAGCAAATTCTATAAAATGGAAGAAATTTGATGAGGAGCACGAAGGGTTTGTACGTGATACTAGAAATATCAGGCTTGGAGTTGCTAGTGATGGATTCAATTCATTTCGCATTATGATCATTTTATATAGTACTTGGCCAATTGTTCTTATTCCATATAACTATCCTCCATGGATGGTTTTGAAACATTCAAATTGGATATTATCCTTACTTATTCTAAGCCCTAAATCCCCCGGCAATTCTATTGATGTATACTTATAACCATTAATTGAAGAGTTGAAATAATTGTGGGAAGATGGTATTGAAACATTTGATGTGGTTCAAAAACGGTATTTTCAGTTGTTTATTGTAGTTTTATAGACGATAAATGATTATCCAACTTATGCCATGTTATCTAGTTAGAGCACTAAAGGTGTACTAACGTATGCATGTTGCCACAGAGAAATTAGTTCTAAAAGGCTGAAACATGGACACAAGCATTGTTATATGGGTCATCGCCGCTATTTGCCGCATGATCATCGATGGCGAAAAACCAAGAGTTCTTTTGACAATACCAAGGAACTTGGTGAAGCACCTAAGCCACTTTCTAGTTGTGATTTCTTTGAACATAGAAGAATACAAGACTTTTGAACAAACAAAGTTTAGGAACTATACTAAGAAGAGAAAGAAGTCTGAGCATGACAAGGTAGCTGAAAATTGGAAAAAAAAAAACGCATTTTCTTTGAGTTGCCTTATTGAAAAACATTACTGTTGCACCACAATTTAGATGTAATACATATAGAGAATAACGTCTCTGATAATATTCTGGGCATATTGTTAAATTTAGATGGAAAGACAAAAGACAATCTTAATGCACGACTTGATCTTCAACTTATGGGTGTTAAGAAAGACCTTCATCCTCATAAAGTGGGCAACAAATTTTTTGATGCTGATAGCCAAATCTACATTGTCAAAGACCAAGAAAGAGAATGAAAAGCAAAAACTTTGTCAGTTCTTGAAAGAACTCAAGATGCCTAATTCATATTCATCAAATATTGATCGATGTATGCATGTTGAAGATTGCAAAATTTATGGCTTGAAGAGCCATGATTGCCATGTCCTATCAGAACGATTGCTACCACTTGCAATTCATGAGCTTTTACCCAAGAAAGTTTGTGAACCGTTATACATCTAAGTATTTTCTTTTGAGAGCTTTGTTCCAAGGAATTGAAGATGGATGTTCTAGACAAACTTGAAACTCATATCGCAACAACACTTTGTAAATTGGAAATGATTTTTCTTCCGGCTTTTTCTGTTGTGATAGTTCACCTAACCGTTCATCTTGCCCATGAAGCTAAGTTAGCCAGACTAGTTCAATATCGTTGGATGTACTCTATTAAAAAGTTAGCCTTTTGAGTTTAACAATAACTTAGAATCTACATTATACTATTCATTATGTAGATTTCTAATCTTCCTTGAATATTCAATTTTAGATATTTGTGCACACTGAAGAGTTATGTGGGAAATAAAGCACGTCCTGAGGGTTATATCTCTGAAGAAACAGTGACCCTTGTGTCAAGATATTTGGATGAAACCGCTAGAGTTATATCTATGCAAGGCGTATCTGTTTTCAAAGTTGTTGGCCAGTTTAGTTGTAAAGGGGCATACAAAGAACTTAGTATCTTAGAGCATAGAGAAGCTCAATTCTATATGTTGAAGAATTGTGAAAAAATTCAACCATGACTTAATGAGCATATGGCATATTTAACAGGAGAAAATCCTAAAAATCTACAGAAAAGGCACAAGGATCAATTTGTGAAATGGTTTGAAAGGAAGGTAAATGAATCAACTTTGATTATTGTAGAATTGAAAAGTCATTTGACAATATTTAGTTTTAATCTATATTCCTTAATGTAGATTTCAGATCAACACAAAGTAAGAAGTGCATGGGTTAACAATCAACTACTTTCTCTAGCAAGAGGTCCTGATCGTCGTACACATTTCTACAAAACATATGATATCAATGGTTTTACATTTTATAGCAAAAATCACGAAGCATCTTTGAAGACTCAAAATTGTAGAGTAGTTGTGAAGGGAGATGAATTGACTGGTGATGTGAATTATTATGGCATGTTGATTGCTATTATTGAGTTAGATTATGTGAAAAAATATAAAGTGATCTTATTTAAGTGTGATTGGTTTGATGTTCCTCCAATAGGATGAAATCAAAGTAGGAGATATTGTAAAGATGAATATAGATCCATAAATGTGGATGTTTCATATGTTAGATATAAGGATGAGTCTTTTATTTTAGCATGTCAAGCTGAGCAAGTATACTAGGTAGAGGCAATTAAAAGACCTAACTGGTCTACTGTGGTACAAGCCTCGTAATACATATGATGTTCCGGAACAAGATATCAAACAAGAAGAGACATACCAACAAGCTGAAATAGAAAGTTTTAATCAAGTATCATCTTTGGGTGATGTCAATTTGGTTATTGAATTGGGCAGAGGTGATATAGAGGGATCAAGTGTAGATGTGCCTATCTCTATAGACCAAGATAATGCTAGTGTTAGTGATAGTGATTGAGTTCTTAGTAGTTTTATGTTGGGGTTCACAAGATATTTGCAATTGCTAAGTTATCTACTTTTTGCATGTGATGGTGATTGAGTTTAAAGTAGTTAAACTTTAGGAATTCACATCATATTTGCAATTGTTAAGTTATCCATTCTTTGCTCCGTTTGTTTAATGTTTTTGAAAAATATAATATATTTTAATCATGTCCACTTTTGTTGATGTGCTTTTTTTTGGTATAATTATGTATATGTTTTATTATTTCATTTCCTTCATGTTATCTCCGATAGTTTTATTGTAGATTGCGTATCATAATGGTACCTCAAACGATTCAAACAAGGACTACTACATTTAGTTCTACAGCGCCAACAGCTGCTTCATCCCGAACAGTCCTTGCTCCAGCCCTGGCAACCCCCATTTCATCACTAGCAACCCGCTTTTTGGCACCAGCATCTGCCCCTGTTTCATCGCGTATTGGTAAAAGGGGACATTCACGTGGGATTACAACAAACAAGGTGTTAAAAACAAGGACAACTGAAAAATTGAAATTGCTGATGTCTTTGAACAATTTAGCATCTAATGGCATCAATGCTGATCTTTTTGTGTTTAAAGTGGGTATTGTTACAAGAAAAAATTCTCCTTTGGATGTAGAGAAATGGAGCCAAGTTGCAGATGATGTCAAACAAAAAATATGCGACATTGTTTTGGTAATACATATTTACATTTTCGGCTATTATTTATTTTAAATCTTTATTTTTGCTAACTAAGTTTGACCAAACTTATGTAGAAAAAGTTTGATATAGTAGATACGAAAGTAATGCACAAAATGATTTTACCTAAGGCTAGTATTTTTTACCAAAGTTGGCGCTCAAAATTGCGTCAACACTATGAGTTGTATCAAACTAATGAGGAGTGCCTTCAAAAACCCACCAAAAAATGTTCTTCTAGACACATAGGAGATGATGGTGTGCTACTTTGGAAGTTCAGGTTTAAATTTTTATTATGACAACTATTGAAATGTTTTTATTTTGTTGTATTACTTTAAATCAATGATATAATTATAAAAACTTCTTTTTTCTAACAATTTTATGATTAAGAAAATATATATTATTACAAAAAATATTTTAAAGGTAAAAAATTGTTACCACTTTTGTAATAAATTTTGATTTTTTTATTAAAAAATTGTTACAAAATATTATTTTGTATTGTAATAATTTTATTTTTTTGTTACAAAAATTTTTTGTAACGGGACATACTACAACAACCTTGTAACAATTTTTTTTGTTATAAATTCCTTTCATTTAAAAATTCAAATTTTTTGTAATATTTTTTTTGTTACAATTACTGCTTTTTCTTATAGTGTCGAAATCCTCAATTCATTGCCATCATTTGAAGTTAGTCTTTAAAGGTTCCACTTCAATGCCATTCTTGCAAACTCCTATCAAGTTGCTGTATAAAATTCAAAGAACCCCATCTTTGCTCGCTGTCTCCATGAAAAAACCCCTTAGTTTCATTCAATACGACTTATTATTCTCTCTTTTTCTAGATTCTTCATATTTTCAACATTACATCATCGTTGAATGAATACATTTAATATATTGTTTTAAGAGATTCTCACTCTTTACACTGTTCTATTTTTACACATTTTTATATTTTATTTTTTAATAATTAATAAAATATAACCAAGTATCTTAAAAAAAACTAAAGAAAGAAGCATCAACATAGCCACAATATCAAAAGACGCATTACTGTAGTCACCAGAAAAAAAAGACGCATTACTGTATATCATAAACTTATCCAATATACATATTCAGCTACCATCACAACAATTCAATTTCTTCAGAATCTCTCATCTTAGCATATTCAAATATAAATGCATTAGAAATGTCAAAAATAAACAAAAAAAATTCATTTTTATACACATCATATTGTTTCAATTCTAATAAAATCTTCTCAAAATTAAAAGAATTTTATTTTTGTTTATTTGTGAATCCAAAAAATCATCTCTTAATGTATATCTATTCCAAACATAGAATTTGATTTTTAAATCAAATTGAGTACATTAGTACTCATAAAGAATAAATTAAAAAATTATTAAAAAAATTGACTTAAATCAAATTGAAATTTGATGAAGTGAATATTTGCGATTAAATTGACATTAAATCTATAGTTGATGTTTATGTCTTTTATTTGACAATAATTAGATAATAATATTAAAAAATTACTACAAATACTCATGTCACAAGTAACACTATAATACGATATTGTACATGTTCTGCACTTTTGTACATAGTTCATTATTATTGCAAAAATATTATAGTTACGTGGTTGTCCAAAAATTAGACACTTATAATCTAAAATTCACTTATGATTGTTAATTAGTTGTTTTGTGGACTAAAATAATCTATTTTATGTTAAATTATTTTTAGATGTAATTTATGGCATAGTTATTTAACCTGAGAGTATTTTTAAAGTATTTTATCTTATGGTATTTTTATTGATGGTTGATTTTTGTCTTTGTCAAAACAAATTAAATATTTAAATTTGACCTTCTTTAAATTTATGAAGTGATGGAATGATTTATTTTAAATTTTAATGATCTATTCTAATTGATTTGATGACTGATTTTTTATTCATACATAGTAATTATATTTTTTTTTAAATTTGTATATTTTGTCACAAAAAAATGAAGTATAAATCTAATAGTATTTTTTATTGAAAATACTACATATATATTTTTTTTAACTAAATCTAACTAAATTAAACAATAAATTTTAGATGAATAAATAAATAAAAATAATAAAAATAAATTTTATAAATATTAAGCCAATTTAATTAACAGAAACACTTGTCCCTATAAAATAACACATCCTTATTTTGTTTATAAATTTCCTTCAGTTTTGAAGATCTGTTTGCTGAATTTACGTTAAATAATTTTCAAAGTGAAATTTCTGAAATAACCCAAAGTACTTTAACCGCAGTTAGCCATCTACCTGAATCTCGACTCTCTCGTCTCTCGCTGTTTCCATCTCCATACTCCATTCTCTCATCTCACCATCGCTTGGCGTTGCCCTCCTCCCTACACACTCGCAGCCTCTCTCACTCTCAATCTCTGCCTCCCAACTCGTCTCTCCCTCTATCCCTCATGCATCGTCTTGCCGGTGTTGTCTTATTCCTTTGCCGGTGTCCTCTACTTCTGCGCCACCATCATCCACCAGGTGGTATTTTAAATTCCGTTAATTTCAATGTTAAATTATTAAATTATGTTGATAATTGTTGTAAAATTCTATTGACTTGTTAAATTGTGTTTTTCATAACCACTTGAGTTTCTTCAAATTTCTGGAGCTCGTTGATAGGATAGTTGAAAGCGTAAGAAAAGCTTGGAACAACAATATGGTTTGTCTTGCTGCTTCGTTCATGGTGCTGGCTAGTAGATCTTTTCATCAGCAAAAAATCAATTGAGGCTCTGAAGACCGAAAAAACATCTCTTATCAAATCAAATAAGGATATTAAAAGGACTCTTTGGAATTGGAAGAGCAGCAGGCAGAAGCCGCGAGTGATGCCCTCGTACCGCTGCATAAGCTTAAAGCCATCTACAACAAAACCGTACGCCGATAATTTACTTGCAAACTCTTCTTTTGGAAGTAAAGTAGCCAATTACAAAATAAAATTATAATAAACAATTTATTAGGACGATAATAGTTTGTCATATTGTAAATTAATTAAAAAATAAAAATTTTGAACTGTTTGTACTCAAATAGCAAATATAGTACCGTTGATG
>NC_029794.2:121129185-121134948 GCF_000816755.2 Arachis ipaensis
TTATAGTACCTGTAAATCAGACATTTTGAATACACCAGAGAGAGTTTAATTAATTTTGGTCTTGTGGACAACAAGTGGCTTCAAGTAGTGTTGGGTTAAAATCTGCAGTAGAGGTGTAAATTTAATTTTTTATCGGGTGTATTTATAGTCTCTGTTTGGGTGTATTATGCAGATCTCTATGCAGACCGTCATATATGGGTTCCAATCTATCTGGATCACCACTTCATATCTTAGAACAGTGTAACAAAGAAGCAAGAATAATAGTAAACCCTAGAAGAACGACGTAGAAGAAAGTAAAATATACAGGAATCTTAATGAACTTACGTTGAGTATTGTTGCTTTGTTTTCTCTTCAGATTCTTCACGGAGAGTTTGATGGTATTTTGATGGAGGTTTCGAACAACGATTTGTATATTTTGAACTTTGATTTTTGCTCAAAAATGGAAGGGTTTCCTTGTTTTCGAAGCATTTTGAGAAGTGGAAGAAGTGGAAGAAGTGGAAGAGTTTCCCATACGTAACCGTTTGTGTTGAGCGCGTGAAGTGACGCTCCATGTAATCTGTGTTGATGCGCGTGACTTATGTTTGGGTTGGGCCAACTTGTAAGCTTGTAAGCTTGTATGTGTAGCCCAGCCCATTGAAAAAATATCTAAAATACAGTAAATTAGATTTGGTAATCCTAACCTAATACCTATCAATAGGCTGATCTACTAAAATTAAATAATAATATTAAATTAATGAGGAGGAGAATAAATAATTTTGTCTAAATATTACCTACTCTTAAATAGAAAATATAACCTATCAACATTACTACATAGTATTGAGCTCTCTAATTGAATCCTCCTTGATATTACTTGTTATACTTGTATTTGTTGTGTTGAAAGAATTGATAATCCTAGTAGAGTCTTGTAACAGCCCAGACCACCCGCTAGCACGATATTGTCCGCTTTAGCACACAAGGCCTCACGGTTTTGCCTTTGACGATAGGGATGATAGCCGAAGCCCCCCACATTCACTCGTCAAAACGCGTCATGCTAGGGAGAGGTATCCACACCCTTATAAGGCATGCTTCGTTCCCCTCCCAACCGATGTGGGCCTTACAATCCACCCCCCTAAGGGAGTCCAGCGCCCTCGCTGGCACATCGATCTGGGTTCTGGCTCTGATACCATAATGTAACACCCTAATATTCAAATCCTTATGCTCGAGTCATAAGTCAATGATATTACGGTGGTACGACTCTCAGGTGGATTTTTAATATATAAATATAGGTAATTTTCGAAAGGAGTATTAATCGAGAAGCCTGAAAAGAGTAGAAATAAAATCGCGAAGACGTATCACTCATGTTTCGACAACGAAAAGTTAAACTGCTAAGCCGAACGCGATATATGGACAAGGCATAAAGGAGATTAAGAGATAGATAACAGATAGATATAAGCTCAACCTGGAGCGAGTGGATTCACCACTACTGCCGCTACTACCCAGGCGTCGCAATCTCTGACCTGGAGCAAGTGGGACGAACCACAACCCTTGCTACTGCCCAGGCATCTCAAACATATATTCATTCAATCTCAATTCATATTATCAACATTCATTGTTACCAAATCTCAAATATTAACTTGGAGCAAGTGGGACGAACCACAACCCTTGCTACTACCCAAGTATCACAAATAAACATTTATTCATAATCACCCTTCATTATTATCAATCCTCAGACAATGACCCGGAGCAAGCGGGACGAACCACGACCCTTACTACTACCCAGGTATCACAAATACACATTTATTCAAAACCCCACGATTAAACTCGTTTATCATAATCCTCCTTTCCCGTCTCATATCCGGAGCAAGTGGACAACGCCACTGCCTACTACCCGGGGTCGCACATCACATTTCAATATTTTTTTTTCATTATTATCCATTTAACATATTCATTCATTAATCATATATGCATTTATACTCAGCCATAAACAATAATGGCCTTGCCGTAACCCGGCAATAACTCAGCCATCCGGCCCATGGTTCAATCAAGAACCGGCCATTTATCAATAATTATAGCCTTTCGGCTCATGGCTTACACGGTACTTCCACCGTCACCCTCCATATCTCATATAATCATATCTGATCATCATTGATCATAACCTTTTCCCTTGCTTCACTCGCAAGTTACCACATCCCCTAGTTCCTTCCTCATTGCTAGGCATATCATAATGATTTAATACCTAAGGGATGAGATTGGAGGCTTAGAAGTATGAGATTTGGCTTTAAAAACTCAAAAACCATCTTTGGCATGAAAACAGGGCCACGCGTACACGTACTCCACGCGCACGCGCGGATGGCCAAAAACTCATCAACGCGCAAACGTCATACGCGCGAACGTGCGGGTTGAAAAATATCCAAACGGCGCGCAAGCGTCAGCCACGCGTACGCATGGGTGCTCTTGCGCCCAGGCACAAAACTGGCACAACTCTGGCACAACTCTCTGGAAAATAGCTGGGCATTGGGTGCAGCGCATCCACGCGCACGCGCACACCACGCGCACGCGCACACCACGCGCACGCGTGGATGGTGCCTTCTTGAAGAACGACGCGTACGCACCAAGTGCGCCTACGCGTGGAGGGTCATTCAGCTAAAAATTTTCTAAGTTAAAAGCTGCAGAATTTACAAATTCAACCCCCAATCTTCCGACGGGCATAACTTTCTCATTTTAAATCATTTTTCACCCGTTTTTCGAACGGCATGGACATCCCGGATCCAATTTCATTTCTAAACAGATTTGGCACAAAACAGAGATCCGTAGTCCAAGTTATGTCCCGTCAATGTGTGCCCAAAAACCATGTTTTCATACAAAACCACAAGGTGCCATTTTCAAAACAAGCAATTTTCAACTCTTTTCAAAATCAACCAAAACATGCCAATTTCAACCCTTTTTGAAATCAATCAAAATGTACCAAAATCCACATCAAGCCATCCTCAACTCACACATTGACACTTTACCAAAAATTTCTAAAACCACATCCAACCATTTTAACACTTCTCAATCAAATGGCTAAAGGACAAACACAATATCATGTCATACATCCTTCCTCATCCCAATTTCCAATAATACCATTTCCAATTAACCATCATTATACATAATCAATATCATACTCACTATCACGTGATTTCACCCACAAATCAACCTTAATCATTCCCCAAGCATATATCACAACATACATATCTCTAATGCATCATCATACCATCAAGGCATCAATAATCATAATCACATATATGATCACATAATATATCTCAACCGAACCAAACATACCTCATCTACATAAATTCACCCAAGATTACCAAATTCCACACTTCAACTTCTCAAACCTTATTATTCAATAACCAACCTAATCATTCATATATTCATTATCTGAAATTCATCCAATCACTTGTGCCATCATATAATGCACACATCGACTTACCTTTCTTACCTCTTTCCGGCCTCCGTCCCAAAATTCACGGCCTCCGGCCCAATTTTCACAATTTAAATGCATAAACCACAAAATCAATACTCATTACCCAGTACATCAAATTCTCAATACACCAAGCATACAAGGTCACACAATTCTCAACCCAATCATTAATTCACGTTACATATCAACTATGCATATTAGCACCAACCATTTACATAATCCAAACTTAATCCTAGGGGCATCTAGCCTAGGAATTCTCATCACAACACATGGTACTTAAATGAAACTTAAACCGTACCTCTTGTAGCCAAACCAATTGAGCCTCTTCTTTGGAATTCTTCACCAACCTTAGCTCCAAGCCTTACCAAAGCTCCTCAAGCAATACCAATCTCCCAATTGTGCACCAACATCACCAAATACACTAACATAACTAATATCACATACATACATCAACTTAGGGCTCATAAAAATGACAAATTACAAGGGTTTGAGCACTTCTTACCTCAGCCCATATGAAGTAGGGATAGAACTCACTTAGAATCCATGTTGGAGTATCCCTAAACACCCAAAATCACAAGATTTCAACACTAACTACCCAAAAACATGTAATAGTGGGGAATTTCGAAAATTGGGCAGAGATGAATGAAATACTCACCACCAAACTTAGATAGAATTGTAGAGGATGAGAAGAGCGATGCGTGGCTGCAAACGGCTCGTCAATTGGAGCTCCGTAGCTCAAGTTATGGTGGTTTGAAGATCAAAGAGAGTTAGGTTTTCTCTCTTCTCTTCTCTCTTCCCAATTTCAGCGCCCAACACCCCTTCTTTAGGGCAAAATGAGCTGAAATGCTCATAACTAATATTTATATATGTTGGGTCTTGGGCCCACTTAGGCCCGGTTCACTTATTTTTGTCCGTTGGCCCAATTTTAGACCAAAACCTTTAAGATTAGCGCTCTAAATCGCACTTCAAATATTTCTACCTCCCCTAATTATAATTCCTCATTTCTTAATCCTACTTACTCATAATCAATTTTCTCAGCTGCAGTACCAGACAGGTCTCAGCCGGTACTGCCGGTCAAAATTCTACTGTGCGCTTTTACGCAGAAAACTATGTCTTCCGACTCGGAAAAATTCACTGAATCCAAATATCATATTTAAATCATCAAATTCCAATTGCCAAATCTTCCAACCGTATTCGCTCCTATTTAACTTATTATTTAATTAATTTCAGTTAGACCGGGTATTATATTCTACCCCCCTAACAGAAATTTTCGCCCTCGAAAATTCCATCCATCACTACGAGTACGCGCACGTAGTGTGCCTTTATATCCAACACATAACAGTTCCAAGGTCTTTTTACTCTGCACGCTTCCGTTGTCGCGCTCTGATTTCTCTATCCCTGAGGATCTCGGTCGTTCATTCAACGCCGACCAACAGCCTTGTTCCTTACTTTTACCGTCTCATCAACTCACACCTTATTAAATCTCGAATCATGTCATCAATAAGATTGCCATCATCGTTAATCATAGCCATTATCCTACATCACTATAATCAATCAAAGCTTTCTTCGTTTTTAGAATTCAATGAGTTTGGACTAACAAGCTGACAAACCCTTAAGAATCCGCTTTCCTTTAATAATCTATATAAAGCTTTCGAGACACATCTCTTTTGTTGAAGTTACTCAGATAAAAAATCATTTTCAAAAATATAACCAACACTCCTTCAAATTCTTGGGAAAAATTTTTTCAGCAGCACCTCCCTAAAAATTGGAGTTTACCACCCGTCACGGGTTCCCTCAAACCAATCTCAGTACCGCATCAACATTTCAATTTAATGGTTTTCACATTCGTCTTTCAAAACCAATCATTATAAATCTCAAACTAAATCCAAGGTCACTATGACCAAACATCATAGTACTCATCTCTCAAACACGACAACTTGCACTCTCTCATCATCTAAATCAGATTACGCATCAATGATAATTTCCTCATCCGTTTCAGAACCATCAAGGCTCACAGTCACAATTAATTCCAATTATCTAGAATCATTATATGCATAAGCTCACTAAATTTTTAAGTACTCAAAGCATAAAGCATTTCTAATCATACCCCACTTTTCCTTATTATTACCATACTATGCTAATGCTTTAGCAAGCTTCCGCTATGCCACTTTGATTTCTCGTCAAGTATTAGTTCCATCACTTATTTCCTCAAGTACTCAACCACAACTTAGCATGACTGGCATTTCAAATCAATGTTTCCAAATCCATCATTTAGGACCGTACCATTCCTTATCTATTTAAATCAAAGGAACTAAAAGTCA
>NC_029794.2:121137584-121150258 GCF_000816755.2 Arachis ipaensis
GAAATCAACCAACTACATAACAAACACAACACATCATTCTCAACAGAAAGTCATTTACATCACAGGCATTTATCCATTTGTATTAAGGCAATTACCTCAATCTTACTGTCGCAATCGGCCCGCATCCTGACTCTCTCCTTGTTGGAAATTTCTTGATACATGCCCTGGTAACCCGCACTTGTAACATACACCTAACCCCAATCGGCACGGCCTATATGGGTGATGACTTTCGCATCTCTGACAGCTCGAAACATCAGAAGCAGCCGCTGCCCGTTTTCCCTTACCGTTTCTTTGGGACTCCTCACTCTTTGCAAAGTTATTCCGTCCTTGGGAAAAGTGTTGTATATATCCTCTCCCCTTAAACTCTTGACCCCTTGTTGGGTATTCTTGATTGTGCTCCCTGCGGTGGGACTCCTGACGGTCATTCTTCGCCTTAACAACCTTCCTCACACATTCTTCAGCAATACAGCTCTTGTTCACTAACTCTGAAAAAGTTCGGATCTCCATTGGTCCCACTGAACTTAAGATGTCGCTCCGGAGCCCTCCTTCATACTTAATGCATTTCCATTCCTCGAAGCCTTCCGGAGCTCCTTGACACATGCAGAAAAACCTGAATAGCTCCTCAAATTTGTCTGTATACTCAGATACAGACATAACACCTTGCTTTAGCTGCAGTAACTCCAATTCCTTGGCTGTCCTGGCAGAATTCGAAAAGTACTCCTTATAGAATTCCACCTGGAAGGCATCCCAAGTGATATGATCATTCCCCTATTGCAGGAGACGTCGAGCCCCTTGCCACCAATGCGATGCTTCCCCCGTGAGTAGATAGGTAGCGAATTCAACACGCTGCTCTTCAGGCACTAACTGCACTTGCAGTGCTCGCTCCATGGCCTGAAACCAAGTATCAGCTTCAGTCGGATTGGTGGTTCCCTTGAACTTAGGTGGATTAACTTTTAAGAAGGTTGCCAGTGTCATCGGGCCCTGAGCTTCCCTTCCGCCATTGCCATTATTGTTCATCTGTTGCCCAATAGCCTCCACAGTAGCCTGTATAGTAGCAGCCATATTCTCCAACACCGCCATAAGGTTTACCGGGTTATTCGGGTTGATTTCCGGTTCCTGCGCATTAGTACGATCTCTTTCACGTCCCCGACCGGGTCCACGAGGTGCCATCTGGTTCCTATACACACCAAACAATCGATATCAAGTTGATCAGTCTCAATATCGGAAGTATAGTGCTTCAAAGTACCAAAGGTACACTCATGGACTTCATGATAGATGTATCAGTTAGATACCCTAACTAGCACAGGCACAGACTCAGAGTATGCATTGAAGCATAAGCAGTTCCATCCCTCAGGCTCACGAGGACGAACTGCTCTGATACCATAATGTAACAGCCTAGACCACCCGCTAGCACGATATTGTCCGCTTTAGCACACAAGGCCTCACGGTTTTGCCTTTGACGATAGGGATGATAGCCGAAGCCCCCACATTCACTCGTCAAAACGCGTCATGCTAGGGAGAGGTATCCACACCCTTATAAGGCATGCTTCGTTCCCCTCCCCAACCGATGTGGGCCTTAACAATTTTTCCTTCAATTTTGTATAGACCAAGAACTAAGTTCTGAATTTATACGTTAAATCAAGTCCTCCGTCTAGGTTGACTTAAAATTTTAACAAGAATGTCAATTAAATATTAAGTTGCGTCCATAAATCTATAATTTTGTTATCTCCTCCTATTCACATTATTATTATTATTATTATTATTGTACATGTATGTTTCATGTATGCAATAAAAAAAAATAGATAATTAGTTACATAATTATTTTATTTTAAATTTAATTAAAATTTATGTTATTATATATTTTAAAAATAGACCCGATACGGCTGTTACAAATCCGATGTCATAACTCGACATTATGTACCATAACTCGGCACTTTATGTTATAACTCGGCATTATCTACTACTTGTATAATTGGCGTGGCTCATTAAGCTAGGTGTCGCTCTCACGTTAATTTGAAATAAAATAATGAAGAAGTAGATTGCTAAAGGTAAAGCTTATTCTCTCTGTTTCTGCGCTGCTCCTTCTCTCTCCCTTCTAAGTTTCTCACTCTCTGTCTCTCCTCCTTCCTTCATCGTCTCAGTGTATCAATCTCTCTATGGATCTCCTTCTTCCCAGTAAAAGCCAACAGAACCGGCTGCTTCAAACCCTAAACCCTGCCCTCTTTTCCATTCTCACTCTCAGGCACAGAACACATCGAAAGCCCAAACCCAACCCGCAAAATTCTAGGGTTTGTGTTTGCGGTTCCATAATGTCTCAGAACGGGAAGCTCATCCCTAATCTCGACCAGCACAGCACCAAGCTCCTCAACCTCATTGTTCTTTAGCGCATCGATCCCTTCGTCGAGGAAATCCTCATCACCGCTGCATATGTCACCTTCTACGAGTTCAACATCGACCTATCCCAATGGGTTCGTTCCTTTATAATCTCCTTCCTTTGATCGATTCCATTCTCTATCTCTCTCTCTAACGCTTTCTCTCTCTTCTTTCTGCGATTACCGTTTGCAGAGCCGCAAGGACGTCGAGGCATCCATCTTCGTTGTCAAAAGGTATACTTTTTGTTCCTTTTCCTTCATCATATCGCAACAATTCATGAATTCGACAATCCGATTGCTTTTTGTTTGATTTTTTCAAGAACATGCAATCGCGATTTCTGTTTATTGTGATGAACCGTTGCTTCCGTGAATCTTTCTCGTTATTGCACTCTGATTCGCTCACCAGAACAGGTTAGATATTGGATGCTTCGTCGTCGTGTTTTTTAGGATTTCTTTGATTTTGTTTCAAATAAATGTTAATTACTATTATGTATATTGTGATCTATTGATATATGAAAACATATAAGAGATTAATTGAGTACTAGCTGGATTCTGATCTGAGATTGCATCGCAGTTAGGAAAACAGAAATGAGTTCAGAACGTCTACAAGAAAATTAAGTTAAATAATTTTCCTTCTTGCTTATATTTATATAAATTATATTTAATTTGTTCTTTTTTATGGTTTAATAATGTTTTTTTTTAGATAATGCATATTTTAGAACGAGTGAAATGAGAAGAACCAGTTGATTATAGAAAGAGAAAAAGCTTTTGGCTTTTTTTGAAGTTAAAGATTGGTTTCTGATATATATTTAGTGGTTCTAATATTTTATATGCTAAAGTTTTTGCTTCTTTTATGGGTTGTTATATTAATATAATACATTGGAATGAGGATTTTTGAATGTCTTTCAAAATTTACAGGCTTTTGTGAGATTAATTGTTTTGTTTTAAACTGCTATATTTTTTATGTAAATAAATTTTCATGATTTTTGTTGTTAAGTTGTATGTGATTATGACAATGTTATCCTCCACTTATGTTGATATTTGGATGCCAATTAACTTTTTTATAATGTGATTTCTTCGTCGATAAAGATGTATAAGAGAGCGATTGAGGTTGTTGTTGGTTTCGGTTTTCAAATTGCAATACAGTTTTACTGCATATGGAAATGAGGTCAGAAAATTTTCAAGAAAGTTAAGGTAAAAATTTTTTCCTTTGACCTCTTTGTGTATAAATTGTGATAAATTGTGATCTCTTTGTGTATGGAGTTTATATTTCATTTCCAAATAATCCATTGAGTTTGTTAGATGTCTGAACTTCTTTGATTAATATTTTTGGATGAAATTTACTTTTATTGTCACATTAGACCTGTAAAACATGTATTTTTAAGATGGTATCTGACAGATAAAATTTTTAACTTTAATAAAAAACCAGATATTTATTTTTTTCAGTGATGATACTAAATCATTTTTTAATCTTTGGATTACTGATCTCATATTCCTTAATTTTGACTCTTATATTTCTCAATATTAAAAGATATAATTTATGCACTTGAATGATAAAATTATTTTGTTTTAAAAAGTAGAAAAACCTATAAAATTCGATATGGTTCAATTTCAACTGTTGGCTTCCTCATTTGCTTCAGATTGGAGCTATTTATCTCTTATATTTCTCATTTTTCCACCATTTGGTTCGCATTGAAACTCGTAACTTTTATTTTTTTAACTCTTAAATGATTAATTTTTATGCATTTATATTTAAAAAACTTTTGTACTAAAAAATAGAAAATTCTATAAAAATCAATCCAATGCACTTTCTTTCTATTGAATCTGTAACCACCAAATATCTCTTGTTTGCCTTTTCATATTCTCCTTTTATATTAGTTACTTTTTTATTATCTCATTCGTTATTATTATTACTAAATGCCATTTAACAAGTTCTGATCTTCTTTTGCCACAGTCATTAACTAATCCTTAGCATGTTTGTGCATTTACTAAATGCCATTTTTTTAGAGTTTTCTTTTTAGGGATAAAAAAATAAAAAATAAAAAATAAGCATTATCTTATGGCATATGTAAATTTTTATTCTAATATAACTTTATTAAGATATTATTATAGTTTTGTTGCACTTTATCCACTTGGATGTGTTTATAAATAGATTCAGTTTCTCTTGGTTTAATCATAGCTGTCTAAGTTCTTTCTACTTCCTTGGTGTTGTTAATTTAAAAAGTTTGTTAGTGTTTTAGCAATTGTTAGTTTACCAATTCTCTTTGTCCCTTAACTTAGATGAGAACATACATACCAAAAATGAAAACATATTATTCTTTCAAATAAAAAATTATTATCTTGAATTTCAGTTGCCTAATAATTTTTTTTATAAGCAATGACGTCATCTTTTAGTATTTCATTCACTATTATCATTATAAACTTTTATTTTGTTTGGTTTGTTTTTTCGTATGTTAATTGGTAGGTGAAAAAAGTTTTTGATTATTTTTACCTCAATATATATTGCTGCTAGCTTAGGATCTATAGAAAAGATTATTGATAAGGGCGGCTGTTTACTACATATTTCTAGATTTATATCTATTGTTCTTAGTTTAGTATCTATAGAGAGAATTACTTATTGGGGGCCGTGAATATCTTTCGCTAGATGTCTAGATATCTATGGTGACTAATTATCTTTCAAATTTCCATATTCTATGTATTTCGAAATTCAAATTTCTTAATTGATATATGTTTATACATAAAGCCATAACCCATTTGTTGATTCACAGTTTTTTCACATTTCTGGTAATTAATTATTTTCAAATTTTCGTGTTACTTACTTCGTCCCCCCTAACCCCAAAGTAAAGATTCTATGTATTTCAAATTCAAATTTCTTAATTGATATATGTCTTAATTGATTGTATGGTAATTAGCTAATTTTAGGTACTTAATTACTTTCATTAGATAAAGATAACTCTCTATTTACTTTACTTCCTAATTGATTAATTTTTCTTTGGAGATTCAAGAAACATACCTGTGTTGTACATAGATGCATACGTGGCTAATTTTTTGGTTCTAGCAGCAATTGGAACATAAGCATGTGGAAAAAAAATACAATGAAAGTGAGACACATAATAAGATCTATATACAATCCATATGAAAACACTTCAAATGCTCTCCAAATATCCTAGAAATTGTAGGCATCAGATTAGATTTGGTTTTCTAATATGTAATTCATAGTAGCTTTGAATAATTTTGATTCTTTTTCCGAACTCTTTCTTCATGAAGAGAGATTCTTTTTCGATTTTCTGTTAGGTTCTTCGTTTTCAGTATGCAGTGATTTTATTAGGGTTTGCAATTGTGCTCCTGATTTTTCACTGGGGTTTGCGTGTTTTAAATCTGAGTTTTGTAATTTTCCATTGATTTTAATACTTAATTTTCTATAATGTACACTGAACTATTGAGCTATTAATACTCATACACACTTAATTTAGGGTAGGGTTTAGGGAGGGGAATGATTTGTGGGAGTGATTGCTGATTGGAATATGGGTCAAATTGAAAAGCTAGATTTGTGGTCATGGAGCTGTCTTTTCGCTTTCATGATGGCAATGTGAGGTGATCCAATAGCTTCAACAGGTTAGTAGACATTAGATTGATTTAAGTTTTCTTATGATGTATTCATTCATTGGGACCCTTGCTCTATTGGGTCTTTCTTTATTTTTTTCAATTTGTTGTTGGAAAAAGCTACAGCAATAATAGAAGTATAATGTCTAAAATTAGTTTGAGTATTTAAAGTATATAACTATAAGTTCTGGAATAAATTTGGAAATAAGGAAGTTTATTACACTGCACAAAATGAGTTAAATAAACATTATTATTAGAAAACTGTCTCGTGGGATTGCTGATAATTTGGATGACCCAAAATACAAGCATTACAAATATTGGTCTAACCCCTTAGAAACAAGATGAGATCCTATACTTAATTACTTTAGTAAACATTTTGTAGAAGTTGCACACAAGAAGACTGCCAATCTAGAATCTGACTATTGTTGGCACTTAGCTACTAAGTAATTAATCATTTTATTACCGTGGTTTGGGGCATTGATAGATTCTTACTTTTGCTATCTTCTATAATGTCGTATCCTGCTGTCTTTTGAAATCCGTTGTTTATTCATACTACTTCTCTTTATGGTTTGTGTTATATTTTTGTCCTGCTGTTGCAGATTACCACATGCTCCAAATATGGAGATTTACTCTATGTATGGGGTCGGGATTCTAACGTAAAGAGCCTATGTTTATAAGTCAACCTCCCAATCAGAATGCTACATTCCGTTTCAGATTGACACATCAGCAATTGGTGGAGATGAGGACCCTTTTTTAAAGGATGGAGTTTATAGTGCCAACGGGGATGAAACTGTTCCTGTTTTAAGCGCTGATTTCATTTTTGCAAGAGGTTGGCGGGGAAAAACCCGCTTTAATCCTTCAGGCATCCAAACGTTCATAAGGGAGTATGAAGACGCTGCTCCGGCTAATCTTCTCGAAGGAAGGAGAACCTAGAGTGGTGCTCATGTTGATATATTGGAAAACTTTGCACTTATTGAAGATATTATACGAGTAGCAGCAGGAGCCACTGGTGAGGACTTAGGTGGACATAGAGTTCACTCAGATTTTCAAAGGGTCTCAAAATATTAACTCTCAGTGCAATAAATGTTTCGGCTAGCAGCTGTTCCTTTGTTAAATTATTTTTTACTTTTTGGATTATAAATACTCATTGTTACCTTAGTTTAACATGAGTATTACCCATGAGGTTATAAAGAACTGTTGTTAGAAATTAAATAGAAATGTGCACTAATCTTTGATTATTTTAGCATTGGCATTGTGACACCAAACCAATCATTTCATGTGTTGTGAGTTTTCTGAAATGTTACCTGTTTTATATGTTTGTGTTTTGGATTAATTTTAAGACACTTCTCAGTTGTATCATATCATTAATAATTTCTTCTTTTGGTACATGCGTTTATCTTCTTTTGATAGTGCTCCTACTAACGCATATACTTAAAATGTTGACAAGGATATGTGTACACCACAAAATCAATCATGATTTTCTATTCGATTGATTGTTTTTTATTGGATAAAGTAATTTTAAAAATATTTGGATCTTATTAGCTCTCTCTCGTGTCAATTTGAGAGTCAAATACGCAATTTTCTGAATACACAATTTTGATATTAATGGCACAAAATTATAAATAAAAATTTTTAACAAGAAAAAAAATTTAGGACATCATGCATTATCAACATATATTAGAATAGCATCAATTTATAGATATTTGTTTGAATCTACATAACAATATAATTTTGTTATTTTAAAACACAAGTTGTATTAACATTATACGCATAACCAAATTATTAGTTAATAAGTTGTCTTTGAGTGGGTTAATAACTTCGTTCACTTACCATATTTTTCAGGCTCTTGTGACTCAACTCGAACAGTTTACTTATGATTAGTTGATTTACTGTAGAGTAAGTTTAACTATATATTTTATAATAATAACTTTGTTTTTATTGTGTTAGGAGAATTACTTGCATTTGAGATCTTAGGTCAATAAATTTGCAACTTGCGTATGTGTGAAATTTTTTTAAACTTGATATTATTTGTTTAGCTCATAACTAATAACTAATATGAATTTTTTTGTGTTATTATTATGTCTTACTGATATTTTTAATTTATTAGGAAACCAGATATTTCTTTTAGGTTCAAGTATAAAACTAAAGCAGTTTTTACTCTTTTGATTACTGATGATTTTTCTCAATTTTGACTCTTATTTATCTCAATGTTAGAAGATTTAATTTTATGCATTTGAATAATAATATACTTTTGTTGTAATACGTGAAAAATCCTATAAAATCTTATACGGTTCAATTTCAATTGCTCCCTTCCTTAAATTTTAATGCGATGAAAGAATTCTTTTTATATACATAAATTATATTGATTTTGATTCTTATTTATGTTTATCTTCTTAATTGTGTTGTTCATATCTTTAAGTTGTATTTATTGTTGCATAATTTATGAAGTTGAACAAGATACAATGTTCTATGAGACAGGATTTCTATAGCCAATTCTAAAACGTGCTCATCAAAATTAATGTTTTGAAAAGCAACGATACTTATGCAAACTATGAAGAGTTAGGAAAAAATACTTATGTATTGAGTAGTGATATAGTAAATAAATATGTTACATTTAGTTAAGAATTGAACAACAAAAATACTTTTTATTAACGTAAAAAGTGACAATCCAAGAACATTGAAAAAACAAATCCAAAAGAAGGAACCGAAATTTTCAACCCGTGCATTGCACGGGTCTTCTGTTAGTACGTTACAATCAGACTCAACAGACTACATCCTGGAATAAAAATGTCCGACCAGACATTATCACTTATTAAAACCTATTAACTGCTCTTCAATTCAATAGAAACGTAACCAACCTATTTTATCTCACCTATAAAGGTATGATATTTTATCTTCAAAGGATACGCTGAATTCTCAGTACTAACTTAAGCATCGGAGTGCCTTTTGCAGGTACACTCCCCCTTTGTTCATACTCTCCGTGACGTGATATCTCTTTGGATGAAGAGCTCGGATCTTTCAAGTCTATAGCTCGGCGTTGAAGGAAACAACTCGGCGTTGACTCTCAGACACCGAGTTACGTCCAGGTTAGTCACACAAGAATAATTGGCGCCCACCGTGGGCCTCGAAATAAACACTCTTCTTTCTATAGGCCCCATTTCCTTCCAATGGCTTCAAACTTACCTGCACCTTTGTAAACAAAGGTCATATAGTAAATCATTAAGGCCTGAAAAAGACCAATCTATATCTATTTTACAATCTATATTTGTCATCTCTATTTTTCAACTTATATCTGATATCTCTATTTGCCGACCTATATCTGTTATATCTATTTGCCGATCTATATCTGTTTTTTCGATCTATATCTGTCATCTCTATTTTTTAATTCATATCTGGTATATCTATTTGCCGATCTATATCTGTTTTTCTTATCTATATCTGTCATCTCTATTTTTTAATTTATATTTGTTATATCTATTTTTCTGATCTATATTTGTCATCTCTATTTTTCAATTCATATCTGGTATATCTATTTGCCGATCTATATCTGTTTTTTCGATCTATATCTGTCATCTCTATTTGCTAATTTATATCTATTATCTCTATTTGCCGATCTATATCAGTTATCTCTATTTATCGATCTATATCTGTCATCTCTATTTGCTAATGTATATCAGTCATCTCTATTTGTCGATCTATATCTATCATCTCTATTTGCCAGTTTATATCAGTTATCTCTAATTGCCGATATATATCTGTTATATTTATTTTTCGATCCATATCTATTATCTCTATTTGCCGATTTACATCTGTTATCTCTATTTTCTGATCTATATCTATTATCTCTATTGCCAATTTATATCTATCATCTCTATTTGCCAATATATATCAGTCAGCTTTATTTTCCGATTTATATCAATTATCTCTATTTCCCGATCTATATCTGTCATCTCTATTTACTAATTTATATCTATCATTTCTATTTTCCGATCTATATTAGTTATCTCTATTTGCCGATCTATATCTGTCATTTCTATTTACTAATTTATATCAGTCATCTCTATTTGTCGATCTATATCTATCATCTCTATTTGCCAGTATATATCAGTTTTCTCTAATTGCCGATATATATCTGCAATATCTATTTTTTATCCATATCTATTATCTCTATTTGCCGATTTATATATGTTATCTCTATTCTCTGATCTATATCTGATATCTGTATTTACCGATCTATATCAGTCATCTCTATTTTCTGATATATATCTGATATCTCTATTTGTCGATCTATATCTGATATCTCTATTTGCCGATCTATATCAGTCATCTCTATTTTCTTATTTATATCTGTTATCTCTATTTGCCAATCTATATCTGATATCTCTATTTTCCGATCTATATCTGTCATCTCTATTTTTTTTATTTATATCTGTTAATTTGCCGATTTATATCTGTTATCTCTATTCTCTGATCTATATCTGATATCTCTATTTTCTGATCTATATCTGTCATCTCTATTTTTCTGATTTATATCTGTTAATTTACCGATTTATATCTGTTATCTCTATTCTCCGATCTATATCTGATATCTCTATTTTCGATTTATATCTGTTATCTCTATTTGCCGATTTATATCTATTTTTTTATTTTTAAATCTATTATCTCTATTTTCATATTTATATCAATCATTATCGGTTCTATATCAATCATTTTTGTCAAATCTATATCAACTATCATCAGATCTATATCAACTATCTTTCGAACTATGACTATCAATAGTCATCAAACTCAACCTTCAATCAAATCACCAAACAAAGGTGAAAAAATGATAATTCTTCAATTCAAAAGTCGCATCGTTTACACATGCACAATCAAACTCAATCTTCAATCAAATCACCAAACAAAGGTGAACTAACGATAATTCTTCAATTCAAAGACGCATCGTTTACACATGCGCAATCAAACTCAATCTTCAATCAAATCAACTAACGATAATTCTTCAATTCAAAGTCACATCATTTACACATGCGCAATCAAACTCAATCTTCAATCAAATCACCAAACAAAGGTGAACAAACGATAATTCTTCAATTCAAAGTCGCATCGTTTACACATGCACAATCAAACTCAATCTTCAATTAATCACCAAACAAAGGTGAACTAACGCAATATTCTTGCCCAACCAATTCACTTTTATCGAAATCATCTCAGCAACTATTCAAATTAACTATTCAGTTCCATGAAAAACCCTAACCGTTGCATCTATTAAATCAGCGGTTCAAAATTACATTGAAAAAAAAAAACAAAGGCACAATCAATGACAAATACTACTATACTTTCCAATACACGTTAACTTCAAATAAGGTCTAAAATTCAAAAGATTTTATTCCTTGTTTTAATAAAGCATCTTGAACTGAAGGCTCCAAGGCTAACTCAATGGCCGAGTTATGGCTCATCAAAAGCTCAACCTGCTTCATTAAAATACATTCCCAGGCTAAACTTGGGGGCTATGATACATTCGTTACAAATCTGATGTCATAACTCGGTATTATGCACCATAACTCGGTACTTTACGTTATAACTCGGCGTTATGCGTTACAATCAGACTCAACAGACTACATCCTGGAATAAAAACGTCCGACCAAACATTATCACTTATTAAAACCTATTAATTGCTCTTCAATTCAGATGATCAATAGAAACGTAACCGACCTATTTTATCTCACCTATAAAGGTATGATATTTTATCTTCAAAGGATACGCTGAATTATCAGTACTAACTTAAGTATCGGAGTGCCTTTTGCAGGTACACTCCCCTTTTGTTCATACTCTCCGTGACGTGATATCTCTCTGGACGAAGAACTCGGATCTTTCAAGTCTATAGCTCGGCGTTGACTCTCAGACACCAAGTTACGTCCAGATTAATTATACAATAACAAGACCAATTACAAATTGAGTACCTTTGTACTCAGATAACAACAAATTAACAAATTATAAGCATATGTGTTTGTAAGTTGTGAAAGTAAAACGAAAATAGGATCAAAGTTTTAAAATGTTATTTGTCAAGAAAGTAACATAATTTTTTTTGTAAGAGTCAATAATGATTAAATTCTAAATTTTTTAATCATAAAACTTTTAATATCAGGTAATAAAATTATTTTTTACAAAGAAATTAAATTGATAATGGAAATTAAATAAATAATTATATTTTTAATATTATTATATTTGTATGTGTTTTTGAAATTGTTAAAGTATGTATTAGTTAATTATTAAGAGTTCTATTTAACAATTCCCCTTTAGTGGGTTTTCTTCCTCAATGCATAAATAAAAGAAAAATTTTAGAAAAAATAAAAAATTCTCAAATTTATTATCTATAACAATAATATAACTAGCTATAACTAATTTGAAGACAACTTTTATATTTTTCTTGTTTAGGTGGTTAAAACTCAACTACTTGAAAGAGAAAAGAATGGGATATATAATAATGTCTCATCTAGGGGTGTTCATGGATCGGATCCGATCTACATATCTGCGGTGTTTATCCGAATCCGATCCGAAAATTGCGGATATGGATCCGATCCGCAAGGCTTTCGGATCGGATCGGATCAAATCCGCACACTAATCGGATCGGATTGCGGATTTTGTGTTGGTATCCACATATCCGCGTATCCGCAAAAATAAAGAAATAAATAAGTGAAT
>NC_029794.2:121150490-121151305 GCF_000816755.2 Arachis ipaensis
AAAACTGCAAATATTGGATTCGATCCGATCCGATAATTTTAGTGCGGATCGGATCGAAATTTTGGCCATATCCGATCCGATCCAATTCGCATTCACCCTTGGTCTCACCTATTTGGTAATAGAAATGATTCTTAGTTGATCTTACTTTTAATTAATCGTATCTAGTCATCTAATCAAATTTTAACTATATTGTATACAATCAAGGATATTAATTAAGTTCAAACATTTCATAAAATCTCCCTAGAATCCATAAGAAAAACATCTTAGTAATACTTTATAATAAATGATATTTTTGGTGAAAGAAAACACAAGTTGGAATTGGATTGAAAAATGAAATATATATTGATTTTTTAAGAAAAAGAAGTATATATTATATATTTATAATTAAAAGGACTGTACCAACTCTTCCACGGATAACACCGCTGTTAAGACAACACTCTGTCCACGCGGATCAATTGTGGATTTACCACTATGGGCAAGTAAGAAAATAATGAGTAAAATATCTCAAACTGGCCCTGTTAATTAACTTACACTAACTATGCATGAGTTTAGCTATAGATAATATTGCGAATGATATATAGAGAAAAGTAAAATAAAAGGTTTCTTAACTACTTAGGATGACACTGTTTTCTGCATTAAATTAAAGGTGTTATTGAAAAAGAAATAATTAATATTAGTAGCAGCTAGTTGTGTGTGGTGTACGAGAAGAAAAAGATGCGATGTTCACAACTCAATGGGAACATTATTCAACGTGGCTCCGCATGCACTGTTTAGTTAGGAAAATGTTAAAAAATTGTTAGGATTTATTATTTTTG
>NC_029794.2:121151323-121159487 GCF_000816755.2 Arachis ipaensis
ATACCATGATTAAAATAAATTATTATTTTAATTTTAACAGTTGAATTAAAAATTAAAATAATTAGCCACCCCATTACCACATACACATAACCGTGGCCGACCAAAAGACAATAATGCATTTTGTGGGTCACAAAAAACCCACCTAGGCACCTATTTTTGAGGAAGTTTAATGCATGGAAAATGCTTGATTAATTTTCTTCAACAATTAAGTTTATGTTCGACTTGCAGTTTTATCCCCAAATCCATTATTTGCATGTCTTGAACAACGAGTCAAGTGTTCGGATTATTTTTTGTTAGTTGAACATGAGGTTTTTTTGGCGCAATTGAATGTTGAGGTCATTACTACTTGATCCGACTGTTACAAAATTATCATCATAACTCGGCATTATATGTCATAAAAGTAATGACCAAATCAGTACCCGAAAGATTCAAACGCTGACATTTTGGTATCTCATTATTGTTATTGACAAAATAGTTCTTAAAAAATTTTAAAATTTGACAAGCGTACCCACGAGTTCACCGGAGCACATTTCCGGCAAGCACAGTGCTGACATGGCCACTGCGTTTTGATGACATGGCAAATACCCTTCCCCACCCTAATTCTTCTCCTTCTCCTTCCCCCTCTCCAACGCACTCCCCCCTTCCCCTTCCTGAATGCATTCTCCCCTCTCCCCAACCCTAATCCTTCCCTCCCCCTCCCTAATCCTAATCCCCCATCTCCAACGCACTTCCCCCTTCCTCAATCCAAAATCCTCCTTTCTGAACCCTAATCCCCTTCTTTTACCCCTTTGAATTCTAATCCCCTTCCCAACACAGTGTCTCACACTCTCAACTCTCTCTCCCCTTCGTCTTCGCTGCTGTCGCCTTCACTACTTGTATGTGCTTGCTGCTAGCCCCCGTTCCCTTTTCCATTCTTCCGTGTATCGAAGACGAGGTCTCACTTCTGGCACTGCTTCCTCTCTCGCAAGTAGCTCCCTCCCGTGGTTCCCGTCACTCTTTACACTGCCTCCTCCCTTGCTATTCGAAACCGCTTCATTCGCCGTCCTGCTTCAGATTCTCTTCTCTCTTTCTCGCGAATTTGCTGGTTTTGTTCTTTTTTAAAAAAAATTGTTAAAATCATCTTGCATTCACCATTCCTTCTTCTTCCTTCTGCTAAATCGTGTGATTTTCTCCTTGATTGAATTGTTAACATCGTTGAGAATTGCATGAGTAAAAAGTGTTTGATTTTAGAATGTGAAATGCCAAATCACAAAATTATTCAATATATATGGTTTTAATCTGAAATGCTAAATGAAATCTGCAAATCATTTTGAAAGGTTAGCGAAAATTGATAAATTTATTAAAAGGGGTAAGGAAAGGGGATTAGGGTTCAGAAAGGGGGATTTTGGATTGAGGAGGGGAGAAGTGCGTTGGAGATAGGGGATTAGGATTAGGGAGGGAGAGGGAAGGATTAGGGTTGGGGAGGGGGGAGAATGCAAATGAAGCAGTTCTGAATGGCAAGGGAGGAGGCAGTGTAAAGAGTGACGGGAACCACGGGAGGGAGCTACTTGCGAGAGAGGAAGCAGTGCCAGAAGTGAGACCTCGTCTTCGATACACGGAAGAATGGGAAAGGGGACAGGGGCTAGCAACAAGCACATACAAGTAGTGAAGGCGACAGCAGTGAAGACGAAGGGGAGAGAGAGTTGAGAGTGTGAGACACTGTGTTGGGAAGGGGATTAGAATTCAAAGGGGTAAAGGAAGGGGATTAGGGTTCAGAAAGGGGGATTTTGGATTGAGGAGGGGGAAGTGCGTTGGAGATGGAGGATTAGGATTAGGGAGGGAGAGGGAAAGATTAGGGTTGGGGAGGGGGAGAATGCATTCAGGAAGGGGAAGGGGGGAGTGCGTTGGGGAGGGGGAAGGAGAAGGAGAAGAATTAGGGTGGGGAAGGGTATTTGTCATATCATCAAAACACAGTGGCCATGTCAGCACTGTGCTTGCCGGAAATGTGCTCCGGTGAACTCGTGGGTATGCTTGTCAAATTTTAAAATCTTTTAAGGACCATTTAGTCAATAACAATAATGAGGTACCAAAATGTCAGCGTTTGAATCTTTCGGATACTGATTTGGTCATTACCTCTATGTCATAACTCAACTCGGCAAAACACGTTATAAGCCCGGCGTAATGTACAGATTTAACGGGCCATGTACTAGAATCAAAACGTCTGAACTCATTAAGACCTGTTTATTGCTTTTTAAACCGACGATAATGTAGAAACGTAACCAATCTTCTTCACTTTACATATAAAGGTACGACGTTCTATCCTAAGGGGATATATTGAATTCTCAGTACTAACTTAAGTTTCGGAGTACCTTTGCAGGTACACTCCCCCCTTGTTTCTTGTTCACGATCTGCATGATTGGACATCTTCCCAGACGTGAAGCTCGGATTTTCTCAAGGCTCATAGGTCGGCACCGAAGATAACAACTCAGCGCCGACTCCCAGAAGCCGAGCTCCCCTCTAGGTATCCACACAAGAACAATTGGCGCCCACCGTGGGCCGAGAATATAATTTTTTCTTTATATCATCGGCCTCGACGATCTCGTCTGAAGCCATGGCTGAGCAACTTCCACCTACGCCATCTGAACTTCTTCAGATGGTGACCGAGTTACGGCAAGCCAACCAGCGCATGGCCGAAGAGAACCAAAGAATGGTAAATCAGATTACTAATATGAATAATACCCGAGTCAAAAACAACAATGATTGACAAGAACGAACAGAAGAAGTCAAGCCTCATTCAGGACCGACGCATATCTCCGAAATTGCTCGGCACGAGGAAGAGTAACCCGAGCACAATGAAGAAGCTCGGCCAGAAGACGAGGATGACAACCTAGAAAGCTCCCCGGGGCCATTCAAGGCCGAGGTGATGAATTTCGTGTTACCCAGGAGGTTCGCTCTACCGACCACCCTAACCCCCTATGATGGGCTGGGTGATCCGAAGAAATACATCAAAAAGTTCACCTCTATAATGATAGTAAACGGTGCATCTCATAAAGTTTTATGTCATTGTTTTCCATCTTACTTAGATGATCCTACACTTGATTGGTTTTGTTCATTGCCTGCAGGTTCTATTTCTCGTTTTCGAGACCTATCAAAGCCCTTCGAAGAGCACTTTGCTGGATCAGCCATCTATCTACATGACTCCGATTACTTGAACACAATTAAACAAGGCCAGCATGAAAGCCTCCGAGACTACATGATGCGCTTCACAGAGATAGCCATGAGTATACTCGATCTCCACCCCGAGGTGGAAAACTGCACGCAATAAAAAGTGGACTCCGACCAGAAAAATTTCAGGAGACCATTGCCGTGGCCAAACTTAAAACTATGGCCGAGTTCTGAGAAAAGGCAAAAGGCCAGATTGACATCGAGGAGCTCCGACAAGCTCGGAGAATAGAGAAACCACAATACAGAGACGACGACAAAGTACGAGATAGTAAGAAAAACTTCAAACCAACTCCACGATATGAATCTTATACTCAGTTCAACACCAAGCGTGATGACATCATCAAGGAGATCTTGAGTTCAAAGTTGATCAAGCCACTAAGAAAAGCCGGCAGCTATCCAGATTCAAAAGGCGCAGACAGATCGAAATGCTGCTCTTTTCATCAAAAGCACGGACACGCCACTGACGAGTGTGTCATCGCCAAAGACCTTCTAGAGCAGTTAGCTTGGCAAGGTCACCTCGATAAGTATATCGGCGGCCACAAACAATGACGCCCACCTCCCACTGGTGACCAAAGTTCGGCAACACAGCAGGGCCAAGATAAGGATAGACCGAACACCAATCTTCCCGGCTAACCAAGACGTGTTATTAACTGTATCTCCGGAGGTTTTGTAGGTAAATGAGCCACAAGCTCGGCAAGAAACCGGTCTTACCGAGCTATGCTCTCCATAGACGCCGATCAACATCAAAAGCAGACACATCCACATTTTCCTCAGATAACATTCCAGACGTCCGACCTTAACACCAACGTAACAAATCTAGACGACCCGGTTGTGATTTCTTTGCAGCTCGGAGATCTCCTACTCAAAAAGGTTTTACTGGACCCTGGAAGTAGTGCCGATGTTCTCTTTTACTCCACATTTCAGAAGATGAAACTGAGCAGCAACATCCTCCAACCATCCACTGGAGACCTGGTCAGTTTCTCAGATGAGAGAGTCCCGGTTATGGGCTCTGTGTGGTTACAAACCACACTCGGTGAGGTTCCCTTATCAAAACCTAAGATATTCAGTATTTATTTGTTGACTGTTTTAGTCCTTACAATTTAATACTTGGCCGACCATTCTTAAATAGGCTCGGCGACATTGTCTCCACAATTCATCTCTGTGTTAAGTTCCCTTTGTAGGATAATACAACTGCAACTATTCACAGTGATGCCCGAGAAGCCAGAGAATGCTACAACAGTTTTAAAAGACCTAACCAAAATACACAGGCTCATGTGCACAACATTGGCACTCAAGACGACCTGCCAGCCCTGGCCGACCTTGATCCCAGGGAAGGAACCCTTGAACGACCAACCCCAATAGAAGACTTGCATAAAATCTATTTTGCAGATAGCTCGAACAAGTTTACTTACGTCAGATCCACATTAAGCTCAGAAGAGAAGGCCTTATTCCGAGCATTTCTACATCAAAATGCCGACTTGTTTGCTTGGACCCCAGCTGATATTCCAGGCATCGACCCATGCATCATATCCCACAAGCTGGCATTAGACCCGTCTGTACAACCTGTAGCACAGAAAAAGCGAAACCTCAGCCAAGACCGCAAACAAGCTTCTCTGGAAGAAACCAAGAAGCTCATCAACGCTGGTTTCATTCAGGAAATTAGATTCACAACATGGTAGGCGAATGTCATCATGGTGAAAAAATATAACGGTAAATAGCGCATGTGTGTTGATTTCACCGATCTCAACAAAGCATGCCCAAAAGACTCCTATCCCTTACCATCCATTGATTGCTTAGTTGATAATGCCTCTGGTTATGAAAAACTTAGCTTTATGGATGCATACTCTAACTATAACCAGATCCAAATGCATCCATCCAATCAAAGTAAGACAGCCTTTATTACTGAATATGGAAACTATTGTTATAAAGTCATGCTGTTTGGCCTTAAGAATGCAGGTGCAACATATCAATGCCTAATGGACAGAGTGTTCGCCAAACAACTCGGCAGAAACATTGAGGTCTACGTTGACGATATGATCACCAAAACAAAAATCGGCAACAACCACCTAGATGACCTCGCCGAGATCTTCGGTCAAATCAGAAAATACATCATGCGATTAAACCCCGAGAAGTGCGCATTTGGTGTACAAAGTGGCAAATTCCTCGGCTTCATGCTCACTAGCCGAGGTATTAAAGCGAATCCAGAAAAGTGCCAAGCTGTCTTGAATATGACAAGCCCACAAACTATCAAAGAAGTCCAACGATTGACAGGGAGACTTGCTGCACTTTCTAGATTCTTACCTTGCCTAGCTTCTAAGTCTTTATGTTTTTTCCAAACTTTGAAAAAGAAAAAGGCTTTCCAATGGACTGATGAATGTGAACAAGCATTCACAACAATCAAAGAAACTCTTTCAAAACCACCAATCTTATAAACCTCCATTCAAGGGGAACCATTATTCTTATATTTATCTGTCACTAACTGGGCTATAAACTCTGCTCTTATTACAGAAAGGCATAAGCAGCAGTTGCCGATCTATTTCATTAGCAAAACACTACAGAATGCCAAACTTCGCTATCCGAGCATTGAGAAGCTGGCTTTAGCTCTTGTTTTCTCAGCCAGAAGATTACGGCCGTACTTCCAGAGTCATGTCATCCATGTTCGGACAGATCAACCTTTGTGACAAGTCCTTCAGAAACCAGAACTGGCTGGCCGACTAGTAAAATGGTCGGTAGAACTTTCGGAATTTGATATCATATACCAGGTCTGATCATCTATGAAGTCCCAGTTCTTGGCCGACTTCATCGCCGAGTTCTCAGTACCAGACACAGCCGAAGATTATGTCAAATGGTCTTTGTACGTCGATGGATCTTCCAACCCACAAGGATGTAGAGCAGGAATCATACTTCATGATAGCCATGGTAATATCATCAAACATTCTCTCCACTTTTCTTTTAAAGCAAGTAACAATCAAAGTGAATACGAAGTCCTCATTGCCGGCCTTAGACTTGTTGCCGACCTACACATCACCAAACTTAAGGTATACTGCGACTCCTTACTCATTGTACAGCAGGTAAACAACCTATACCAAGTAAAAGATCCTAAGCTATCTAAATACCTTGAAATCGTCCAAAATTTACTTTTAAAATTTTCTAAATACGACATACAGCATATACCTCGGGAGAGTAATGGCCGAGCTGACATCCTGTCTAAACTCGCCAGTACTCAACCAAATAGGTCATCTCTTTATCAATCAACATTACTTAAACCAAGCATTAAACTCACAGAAATTTTAAGTGTTACACAGGATACTAATTGGAGAACACCTTACATAACTTATCTCAGAACTAGAGCATTGCCAGATACTATTAAAAATCTCTGGCATTTTCGCCGACAAGCTTCGTTTTTTACAATATTTGACAACTGCCTGTACAGACGAGGTTTCGCTCGTCCTCTGCTCAAATGCCTTAACATGTCCGAAGCTGATATTACATTATCCGAAGCACACAAAGGCATCTGTGGAACACACCTTGGTGCCCGAAGCCTCTGTTCAAAGATCCTGCGTGATGGCTTCTACTGGCCGATATTACAAAAAGACTGCAAAACAAAGGTCAGACACTGTGATAACTGCCAAAGACAGAGCCCGATAACACACTTGTCGGCCGAATTATTGCATAACTCGGAGGTCACTTGGCCCTTCAACCAATGGGGTATAGATATCCTAGGCCCTTTCCCGACAGCAGCAGGTCAGGTAAAATTCCTGGTTGTAGGAATTGATTATTTTCAAAATGGATAGAGGTCCAGCCTCTAGCCAAGATTACCTCACAACAAATGCTTTCTTTTGTATGGAAATATATTATTTGTCGATTCGGCATACCTCGGCACATTATCACAGATAATTGATCGCCAGTTTGCCGATCATAAGTTCACATCCTTTTTGCAGGACTTGAAAATCAAATATCATTTCTCATCAGTAGAGCACCCACAGACAAACGGGTTAGCAGAAGCTGCAAATAAAGTAATACTCCATTCTCTAAGAAAGAAACTGGAGGACGCAAAAGGCCTCTGGGCCGAGCTTATACCAGAAATCATATGGGGATACAATACCACGATCCACTCAACAACAAAGGAAACACCATTTCTCCTGGTATATAGCTCCGACGCTATGATACCAGTGGAGATATCCCAAGCCTCATTACGAACTCAATTGGCCGACCACACAACAGCACACAGAACTCGGCAAACAGACCTGGACCTCGTCGAAGAAGTCAGAGCATCAGCAGCAATCACACACCGAGCTATGCAACAGCATATAGCTTGGCGCTATAATCAGAAACTACACCCAAGGTCCTTTCAAGTAAACGACTTGGTGCTAAAAAAAACAGAACAAGCCAGAAAGCCAAGAAACCATGGCAAGCTAGCAGCTAATTGGGAAGGTCTTCTCTGGATAATAGAAGTCATCGGCAACGGAGCTTACCGATTACAAACCTTATATGGTAACGATTTGCCTAACACTTGGAATGTATCATCTTTAAAGTTATATTATAGTTAAAAGTCAGGGACAAACAAGTACTCTTTTTCTTACTACCAAGATTTTTCCCAAAAATGGATTTTGCTTGGAGAGGTTTTAACGAGACTTGCCTACCTGCGCCTTTGAAATCAAAGGTCTTCCAATAAATAAAATTCTGATTTCATCAAATCATCACTATTTTAGCATTTCACATTTCTCCATTATTTATAAACTTATAAAATTTGTCCCGCCGATCTATACTCAAATCCGACCATTCAGAATCTATCATTCAAACATATAGTTGATCTTACTCCGAATCTGACAATTTGGGAAACCTATCTTCCCCGGAATCCTACTATTCAGAATTCATCAGTCAAACAGATTGCCAATCATTACTCGTAAACCGACTATTCAAAATTTATCAAAAATACAGCCGACTATTATCAATCAAA
>NC_029794.2:121159495-121163061 GCF_000816755.2 Arachis ipaensis
AACTGAACATTAAACATAAACCAATCTCCATCAAAATAATGGAACTTCACCAATCAAACTTACCCAACACTATGGTATGTTTTACCCAAATCAAAACAACCTGGTTTCACAAAAACCGATCAATCAATTTGGCTCCAAGCCACACTCACAATCAGATAACACTCACTCATCATATCAAACTACCAAATCAATATAATTATACTCTCTATTAATCAACACATGCACAACATCATGCAACCAGAAGCATCATAAATTGCTTCCCCTAAAAAACCAGTAACAAAATAAAGTTACAAACATAAGCTCAACCCAGGAGCAAAATAGTTTACCAACAAAATAAAATGCCCAAAAACACAACACAATCAGACAGAAACCTATTCAACATTTTCATCTCCCTGCTCAACAGCACCATCATATTCCACTATAACCCCGTCCTGCACTAACTTCCCTGGATCCATCTGTGAAAAATCCACCTCAGGAGCCAAGAATTTCGTCTAAATGGAAGCTCTCTCAAATCCTTCAATGAAGGAATCGAGAATTTCTCCTTGCTTGTTTTTCTCTACCTCCTTCAATTGAGCAGTTACCTCAATCATACGGGTACTCAGAGCAGACAAATCAAAGTTTTTCTTTTTTAAATCCTCAACATCCTTGGCATAGCTATCTTTCACCTCTTTCAAATGCTTTTCAACATCAGCTAACTTCACCTCAAGCTCTGAAATTCTAGCACTCTTTAAAGCCAACTCCTCCCTCAAACTCGGATCCTCCTTTTTCTCAACAACCTTCCGATGTATCTTTTCACGGCTACGACCTAAACTCGCCAACCGAAGCCCCACCACCTGCAATAATATACACTATCACACATGTATTCCACAAAACAGGAAAATAAAAACCAATACTCACAAAATAAAATTACCTGCATATAATGGTCAGTAGCAACATCAACAACCTCGTCGGCCAGATTCATATCCGCCGACAATTGACAACACTCATCAGCGACAACCATGTATGGGTAATCCCTCCCCCATAAAGACGAAGAATCAGTTTGATCAGCGATACCATGTAACCTCTTTTGATTGTCAAAAAACTTATGAACTTCTTCAATCGGCACCTCATCTCTTTCATCATCAGAAACGTCGGACAAGTCCACCACGTCACTCTTTCTTTTCTTAAGAACGACCTTTCTCCTCCTTGGCTTTGGCTGATCAACCTCACCAGCGCCGACAACCTTCTCAACTTTTGACGTCGAATCTTTCTTATCCAAGTTCTTACTTTTCATAGGTGCCCTTAGGTTCGCCGCGGATACGCCAGGATACTTTCCACCTGAAAACAAACAAAAACCGACTATTCAGCCTCATATTTCAAAACTTAGGTACAAAAAATAATATCCCAACAAGCTCACCTAAATAATCTACTGCAGCTTGCTTATTTTCCTCCCACTGCAACAAATCAAACACCGAGATCAAATCCTTCCGATCAATCACCTCGACCAGATACCCAATAATACACTCATCCCTAGGTTTAATGAACTCTGAAGCGAGTATATTATTAGACTCAGAACACCACCAAATCGGGAATCTCTCCCCTAAATGCTCATCCACATAAAAAGGAAAATTCCCTTCAACACTTCTCACTTTCAGATACATCTCCTTAAATGACAACTTATACAGCTTAAATATTGCAAACTTCGGCGAACTATTCAGGTTCACCCACCCACCTTTTCACACACCCTTAGCTTGAAACAGTGAGAAAAATAACTCCACAGATGGTACTTTTTCCAAAAACTCCATCAACACCTCAAACGCACGAAGAAAAGCCCATCCATTTGGATGTAGCTGAGATGGTGCGCAATTCATCTGCTTCAAAATCTAACACTAAAATTTGCTAAATGGAAGCTTAACCTTCAACTCTTCAAGAACACAACTATACATAAAAAAGTATTCAAAACCCTCACCCCTATTAAAAAACCCTGTCACTTTCAGAACATGGAAGTAACTCCAGTCGAATTCCAGAACCAGTCCTAACAACTTTACTCTTATCTACTTCATTTACAGCACCATGATCCAAGAACAATGACATACGATTCCTCACATCATCGCTTACCTAGTCGTAAGACCAGTCTATCTCCCCCTTTTTTTCTTTCTCAAACCCCATGTGAAAATAGCACAAGACGCAGAAGAAGAAGAACATAATCCAACAAACACAAGGAAAAAGAAGACAGAAACAAATTAAAACGTACCTCTCTTGCTCATTTTTTGACACCAAAAGCTCCAGATAACAAAAAAAGTAATGCAGCAAAATAAAACCCTCAAAATTCCAAAAACAAACAATTTTAATAATCTGTTTCGATTCCACTCCCCAATCCCATCAGTTACATCTATTCAAGGGACATTGGAAACATGCACCACCATCAAACGTGCAATTAATTACTTTCTCTGTCTTAGTCATCTCACTTTTTGACATTAATAATTGTTTAATAAAGTAAATTAAACTGGGGGCTCCAACACCAGACCAACCGCCGACTTATCCATTTGCCGAATTATGAATCACTAAAAGCTCAACCTGCTTCATTAAACACATTCTCAGGCCAAGTTTGGGGGCTATGATCCGTCATAACTCGACATTATGTGTCATAACTCGGCAAAACACGCTATAAGCTCGGCAAAACGCACAGACTCAACGGGCCATGTACTAGAATCAAAACGTCCAAACCCATTAAGACCTGTTTATTGCTTTTTAAACCGACGATAATGCAGAAACGTAACCGATCTTCTCCACTTCACATATAAAGGTACGATGTTCTATCCTAAGGGGATATACTGAATTCTCAGTACTAACTTAAGTTTCGTAGTACTTTTGCAGGTACACTCCCCCTTTGTTTTTTGTTCACGATTTGCACGATTGGATATCTTCCCAGAGGTGAAGCTTGGATTTTCTCAAGACTCAGAGGTCGACATCGAAAATAATAACTCGACATCGACTCCCAAAAACCGAGCTCTCCTCCAGATATCCACAGAGGAACACTACTAAAAATTTGATTTTGCATTTTCACATTCACATTCAATTAAAGTTAAATATTAATATATCAACATTTGCTTAAATAATCCCGCAGCAATAAGGGGGCTCAATCAATTAAGACAATAGAAAAAATAAGAGAAAACTACCTTTATTTTTTCAAATGGGTTAATTTTTTAGGAGAATGGAGACTTTCGACATGCAACAATACACAAGTCAAACGGGGTCGTATCTTCAACAATTTGGAACGATTAAGTCGGTGTAAATTTTTTTTGTGTCAATGAGAAAAATAGAATATTTTAGAATAGATTTTTCGCCTTATATAATTTATACTACCTCTTTTGGAATATTCTAAGGATTTCTATTAGTTTTATGCCAAATTTGGTAGGATATAATCTGAATTGAATATCTTGCTGCTCAATTATACCTTATTAGAATGCGTTTGAACTGAGAGAATACTTTGGACTTAGTTGGAATAAGACCTTTTTTTTTACAAAATGTCTAAATGACAATTTTTTTTAATTTATAACTATATATTCTCCTCTCTTGTAAAATTA
>NC_029794.2:121163104-121190289 GCF_000816755.2 Arachis ipaensis
AACGTCTTGGATTGTTAGGTATTTTATACCTATCAAATCATATTTTTATAAAGGTTTAATTACTCTATTGGTTCTATAGTTTCGCAAAATTTTCAATTAGGTCCCTATACTTTTTTTCTTTTTAATTAAGTCTTTGCACCAAATTTTTTTTTAATTAGGTCCTTACACTTTTTTTTCTTTTATTTAGGTCCCTATACCAATTCTTTTTTTTTAGTTGGGTCCCTATAAAATTAAACCAATTACTATTAGGGCAAGATTTTAGCCTATCATTTTTTAAAAATTCGCTAAACTAGCAGGCTAAAGCGGGACGAGGTGGGGCGGGACGGGCTGGTCCGACGGGTTATGATTGTTTTTTTTTTTTGTGTATTTTAGTCATTTCATACCTTTATATAAATTGAAAATTTATCAGTTAGGGTTTTCAGTTTTCACTCTTCATTCACTGTAGAGTCAACGTCACTCCCCCAGTCTCTTTCTTGGCCCCTTCGTCATTGAACTCACTCCCTCTCATTCTTGAGACCCTGACCCTAAAGTTGCATTTGTTTACAGGGATGGGACACTGAAACAAGGACACATAGAGATAAAATCGTGTTTGGCATATAAGACATGGAAAAAGACATTATATCCAGAGATGCTGAATTAGGGTATTTTGTGTCCGTCCTGAAAGGAAGGACACAGAAACACTAACAAGGGACACAACTTATTTTTCATTTTTTCTTTCATTATTCTTGTTAATTTTTCATAATTATACTTCTTTTATTATATTTTTCTGCCCAAATTTTTTGAATAAAAAAATGAGAATAAATTAGATTTTCATAATTTGTTCTACTTTATTACCAAAAAGAATACAAGAACATTAAATTATGTGTCTCTGTCTTTTATGTCTTTTTTTAGTGTCTTGTCTTGTCCTTTTCTAAGAAACAAACGTAGCCTAAGATCCTGACCAACAGACGCATTTTGAATTGACGGCGTACCAGCAGCGAGCCGGCAACGATGACTCGACCCTCTGCACTTTCTCTCTCTCTCTCTCTCTCCCTCCCTCCCTCCCTCCCTCCCTTGCCCAGTCTGCGACAAAATATATGCATTCTCTCATTCTAGTAGGTGTAGTTCTTGCCATTGAAGAAAGAAAATATGTTGTTGGACTGACATTCAGTGACTGTGTAAGCCACAATATTGGCACCCATGTTATTGGCCATTGGATCTTTACTCCAAACTGTGATGCTTGATTCCTGGTGCGTTCTTGGTATTTGTAACCCACTAACTTATCGGCAAGTGCACCGGGTCGTACCAAGTAATACCTTACGTGAGTAAGGGTCGATCTCATGAGAATTGATGGATTAAGCAACAATAGTATTTGATAGGCTTAGTTAGACAAACAGAAAAGAGTAATTGAGAGTTCAAAAACATTAAAAAATAAAGAAGAGTTTGAAGACATGCAGGTGAATAGGTGAGGAATAAAATATGAAGAAACAGTTAAGGTTTCAGAGTTATCTATTTTCCGAATTGACTTTTCTTATTATTTTATTTTAATCATGTAAGATCTAATTTATGGCAACTATATGTGACTAGACCCTAATTCCTTAGACCTTTCTAGTCTCCTCTAAAATTCATCAACAGCCAATTTCTTGGTCAATTAATTCCAATTAGGGGGTGAAGTTCAATTCTAGTTATATGCCACAGAAATCCTAATTACCCAAACATAAAAGGATTATATGTCACGTATCCTATTAAATCCAGATAAATTAGAAATTTAGGAGAATATGTTTTCAACCTGTTGTTAAAGTAAAGAGCTTTTCCAAGTTATACAAGAACTCATTTAGAAAGAGGGTCATACTTCTATTCCACCCAAATTCATAAAATAAAGAACGAAAATAATTCTTAAATATAAATCAAAATATGAATTAAAATAGAAAAATAATAGTATCAATCCATACAATAGACAGAGCTCCTAACCTTAACAGTGGAAGTTTAGTTGCTCATGGTTCAGAGAAAATACGGATTGTAAATTGGGATGGAATGGGATCCTCCCCAGGACCTCCCTAAAGGAAGGAAAGTTTCTTCCTTTTATAACTAATCCTAATAAATTTAAAATCTAATTTTTAAAATTAAAATAATATCTTTTCCTAGAATTCAAATTTGAATTTAAATTCGAATTAATTTAAATAATCAAGTCTTCAATTGATGGGTGGGGACCACTTGTTTTGTCCATTCTGCATCTTCTAATATGTGATTTATGGGCTGAAAATTGGGTTAAAACAGCCCAGAAATTGCTCCCAGTGTTTTTCTGCGTTTTCTGCACGTAGCGCATGTCACGCGTATGCGTCGATGGTCTTTTCGCGAGTCACGCGTACGCGTCAGTCACGCGCATGCGTCGCCATGGATACTTCCAAATCATACGCACGCGTCAGGCACGCGTGCGCGTCGCTCCTCGCTGCGATCTCCTTTGATTCTTGTGCTGCAGAAACTCCATCAAATCCGGCTGAATACTACCTAAAATAAACAGTATTGCACAAAACTCAAAATAGCATCCATAGTGGCTAAAATATAATTAATTCTTTATTAAACTCAACAAATTAGATGCAAATTCACTAGGAAAAAATAGGAAAGATGCTCACGCATCAATTCCTTGAGACCGGACTCTTGATACCAAGTGAAGGTTATCAATGGTCTAGAGAAGGGGGTTGAATCTATGACCTCTTAAACTTGTACACTTTAACTTCAAACTTGATTTAACTCAATATTGCCATTGAGTTTGTAATGTTGATTATACAAGAGATAATTTTGTTTTGTCTTTTAACGATGAATCAAGAACAGAACAAACTAGTTACTTTTGAGTGTACTAAGTTGCTTTGACTTCTACTAGATTGATTATGCAGGACACAATTAAATTTTGTCTCTTATTGAAAGAAACCAGAAACAGAGCAGAGAAGAAAAAATAACACAACTATATATCCTAGTTTAATCACCTTGTGCAATGTGGCCTACATCCAATCTCCACCACAGTTGAGGTGGAATTTTCACTATCTTTATCAAAGATTATATACATCAATTTTCAAGGATTCAACCCAATCCTATCAGGAATAAACCAAATTTCTACCCAAGCTTAATTAGGCTAGATTCACTCCCTAGACTTTCAACTACTAAGAGCTCACCCAACTTAGCAAGGGAATCCTCTCAGGATCATAAATACAAAAGAGATTGAAATAAATTTCTAGTTTTTCTCCATGATTACTCTCTTTTTCTTTTTTTTTTCAATGGCATTTTCTAATACCTCACATATTTGCCTTTTATTTCATTAATTAAAAACAAAGAAAAATAAAATTGAAGAACAGAAAATTCAATGTAAAACCATAAAGGAGAAGAAGGTTAAGCTTGAAAGCTATGGAGATCTAAACAGTGTGCTCACTCTCCTTGGTTGAATTTTTCTTCCCCAAAATTCAAAGCAGAAACGCAGAGAAGAGATAGGACATCAACAGTGATTAGAGTTAGCTTGAATCCTTACCTAGCTGCTTCTTTTTCTTCTTTTTTCTTTCACTTAAGAAATCTGAACCATTGGTTCATTCTTTGGTTCCAAGTTTTAATTGTGATCTTTGATTTATGCAGAGATACACAACCTCCATTTTCTTCTTCTTACCCGATTGGTACATACAGGAGGAAGGCAGTTTCAACAAGGTAGAATGGTAGCACAAAGATAGAATTGCTATACTGATTTTTTTTCTATTTCCTCCTTTAATTTGATTTTTGCTTTGGGCTCCAATTCTTGACTTTTTTTTTTCTCTTTCCTTTTCATTGTCAACAATTGGTGATTCACTTTTTTCTTAATGCTTGAGTCTTATTCAAAAAATCTATTTTTGCTTGTGAAAGTTTTTTTCTTTTTTAATTTAGGGTCAGTCACGTAGGTTACAATTAGAAGAGAGAAGAGAGTGTTTGGTTAAAGTGTTGGGCACATTAGACATGGGCCAACAATAAGGATGAATACTGTTTATGGATATTTGGGCCTGTTATTATTGAACATATTAATTTTCTGCACACTAAACACATACATCAGCTAAACTATAATGTTAGTCATTATCAAATAATTATTTTTGTTTTCTCAAACTCAACACTTTGTATGGTTGAAAAAAATGGTAAGAACTATCATTTAAATTTAGGTTTAATTACTCTACAAGTTTTTATAGTTTCACTAAATTTTTAATTAAGTCCCTATACTTTTTTCTTTCTAATTGGGTCCCTATACCATAATTTTTTAATTTAGTCCCTGTCGTGACAAAAATGTTTAAAATAATAGAATATTCTGTTAAAAAAATGAATATTCTCACTACTAGATAGAAGACATAATTGAGGACACCTCCATATTTCCAAAATACTAAAAGAACTCTTGGAATTTTGTCCCAAAGTCAGAGAGCATATCCCTAAGTTCTTCTCGGAGCTCCGTCTCGAATCTACCGCTTTGTCCTGTCTAGCCGCGTCTCCTCCGCTCGGTGTCAGTCACGTGCTCATCGTCCTTAGTGTGCGCGTCTCCATCTGCCTCGTCCATAGCTCGTCCACCATCGCTACTCATCTGCCATCACTAGACCCATCGTCTCGCTGCGTCGCACCTCCGTCCCTCCTTTGCTACCTAAACTGCTGTTCGTCATCCCCACGTTTTGTCTTGCAATAATGGGTGATAATTTAAATTTTTTTCTAGTTTTTTAAGGATGATTCTTTTATTTTAAGCATATGTGAATTTTATTGATATAATAATTTATGAACTGATTAGAAAAAATATGGCACCGCTTGAATTGAAATCTTGAATTAATTTTTGAATTGGTTTATGAATATGAATATGAATATGAATATGCAAGAATTTCATTAATTATTGAATTAGTTTATGAATTTTGTTAATTATTGATTGTTATTGCTATGATGATGTTGGTTTATTAGGTTTTTTTTCTTTCTTTTTGGTGTAGTGATGGAGAATTTGGATTTCACCATAGACCTACATCATGGTGAAAAATTTTATGATACAGGGTACGATTTAGAGTAGTTTAAGGAAAAAGTGTTGGAAGAATTGCATTTTGAGCTCGATGAATATAGTCTACAAGAAATAGTTAGTGAACTGAAGAAGTTAGGGTACAAAGATTATGCTAAGATATGGTAATGTAAACCAAGCTATCAATTGAACTTAGGTCTTAGAGAGTTGACGAGTGATGAAGATGACATAAGAATGGGTAGGTTATTAGTATCACAAACTATTAAGCATTGCTTGGAGTATGTTGTTGATGGATGTAGGAAAGGTAATGTTGTTGAGATAATTTTAAATGATAATTATTATGTGTCAACTGAAGTTGAGTATAATGACAATGGTTTAACAAAAGTAGAGGTTGAAAGTGAATCAGAGCCATATAGTGAGGAGGATAAAATTTGATGATAGTGCCGATGATGGAGATCACGACGATCATTTTGGTTTTGAGGTTGAAAATAAAAATTATGGTTGAGCTTCAAATACTTTTGAGGGGTTCAATGGTTCATTAAATCAAGATGATAATGGTCAAGCTGCTGGTGATGATCCTATTGTTCATGATGCTGCTATTGATGACGATGTTGAAGTTGGAAAAATTTTTTAGGGTTAAAAAATTGAAAATATTAATAGCTGTGGGAGAGAGTCGGATGATATGAGTAAAAAGAGAAGGTACCTTAGATATAATGAGGCTGAGATGAGCAGAGAATATGACTTTAGGGTGAGGTTGGAGTTCAAGTCACTCACTCAATTTAAGAATGCAAATAGAGAGCATGTTTTGTTGAATGGAAGGGATATTAGAAATGTCAAGAATGATAAGGTGAGATGTAGAGTGGATTATAGAAGGAAGAAAGGAAAGTGTAAATAGATAGCATTTACATCCAAGGTTGGTGGTTCTGATTGCTTTCGGCTAAAGACTCTGAATGAAAAGTGCACTTGTAGATGAAATTACAGTAGTAGGCTTGCATCAAGTAGTTGGGTGTCACATAAGATTGTTACCAATATTAGTAGAGGAGAGGAGATAAAGATTGCAATAATGATTCAGACATTCAGGCGGACAAACACATAGCTAATATTTCAGTTACAAAGGCTTATTGGGTGAGGATAAACATGAGAAAAGAAGTACACGACAAGGCTATTCTGCAATATGCCAAGTTGAGAGATTACTTTACAGAGATTATGAGAACAAATTTTAGGTCTAGTGCTCATATTTTGGTTGACAGACCTTCAATTACTCACCAGCCAAATCTTTTGAGAAAATACATGTACCTTGATGCTGTGAAGCAAGGATTTTTGGCTAGTTGCAGGCCTATTATAGGAATAGATGATTGCTACTTGAAGGATGATCATGCTAAAAAAATTTTTATGACTGTTGGAAGAGATCCAAACGATAACTATTTTTCAATTGCTATTGTTGCTGTAGAGAATGAGACCAGAGACAGTTAGAGTTAGTTTATTAACTTGTTGTTGGATGATATTGGTCATGTCAGAAGTGGGTATTCATGTCTGATCAACAAAAGGTTAGCACTCTTAACTTGTCATTATGTCTTTCATACTTGTGTATTATGTGAGATTTGTGTAATGTTGTATTTATGTTTATGTTCTTTTATGTTTTTTGTTTATATTGTGGACATATGGTTTAAAGGACCATTATTTAATGACTATCTAGGTATGTGGCATATTATATGGCACTTATTTTATATAACTTGTGGACATATGATTTAAATTTAAAGATTGAATTCTAAAATTTTCATCAACGGTGTTTTATTGTTATATTCAAACAAAAGACATTAATGTAAAATTTAATCAAACTAAACATAATTAATAGTAATTGGATTGAAGTTGTATAATTTTTTACATTAGAATAATACCTTAAACAACACAAGTAACTTTAAATCTTTACAAACTACATTACAATTACTAGGACTATCAAAAATATATACATCATATATAGCATTTTGCATTTAATTTTTATATTGTCTTCCAATCTCTCAAATTATTCTTGGACAATATTAAACTCATCACACAATCTACCCACACAAGCATTCATTTGTCCAGCTTCCACAATCAATTTTTCTATTTCCACGCTTAGTTCTCTCTATTTTTCTTTATTGTGCATCTAATTTTCTCATTTCATCCTCTAACTTACCAAAATCTTATGTTCCCACAACTCCAACCGCAACAGATACTCTTTCTCTTCTTGTTGCATCACCTTCATTAACCTACTCAAAAAATTTGCATATTCTATTAGGGTAAGAAATAAATCTTTTATTAGGATTTATTGCTGTTCCAAAAGTTTGAAGAATTAGAGTGCTACCACAAAAATAGTGAACCCTCATATCCTTTTCTTTTGGCCACTCATTCTTTGAACCGTCATCATCATCAATCCATTCAAAGAAGTTGCATTTTGATATCCTCCCACAAAAAATATACCTCCTACCATAGTTAGACACAGCCGATGAAGGGAGCACAGTTACTGCTTCTCCACAGAAACACATGTGTCTTCTTTCTTTCGAGTTAGAGCTCCTCAAAATGCAACGTTTCGAAAAAAGAATGAAAGAGGTTCATTGACTTTGATTCATATTCCTATTCCTATTTCTATGTATGTGTAGAAATCTCAGAGAAAATAAAAGAGAAAAAAAAAAGAAATCTCAAAAAAATATGAACCTATTATAGGTGGAAAATAAAGGTATATAAATAATTTCATAATTCATCAACGTTTTTTTGACGTTTAATGTTAACAGGAATTAAATTAAAAAAATATTTATAATATAAAGATTCAATTTAAAAAAAATAAAAATTTAATTAAAAATTCGGTAAAACTATAAAGATCTGCAAAATAATTAAACTTTAAATTTATAGGATTACAAATGTACAATATATAATTGGCATATCCAAAACCCTAAAGGCATACAACCAAAATTCAAAATTTGTGCATGAAAATTACAAAATTTACACATCAAGAATTCTAAGGGAGAAATATTATGGAAATAATACTTAAGTAAATAAATGAAAAATTGATTAATGTTAATTAAAATATTTGACAAAAATAAGAAAAAACATTGGTCATTTATAATTTCTTATTAAATATACACATTTAAAAATGTTAGCTTAACAATTAAAACAATAAATTACTAAAAATATCTCCTCAAAATTTAGTTGTTGATACAAATATTTTTTAAACAAATTTAAATATAAAAATATCTTTAAAAAATATACAAATTAAATGCGATAAAAACACTTTGATATAAAATAAGCTCATCTACGTCGTTATGTCATGCTGAAATAATTTTTCATGTTTTTATTTTGGATTTTGTTAGGTAGACAATAACTTTTGTGAACAATGAACTTTAAAATTGACCTAATCAAGTAAAAACACACTACACCCTTAAATTATCTCCCTAAATCTTAATATTAGGATAACCATCAGCACACCTAATGAATTGAATATCCGATATATCCATTATTTATATTATTTAATATTTTCATTGTCATTAAAGACAGAAAAATAAATATAATTAGAGAACGGTATAATATTTTTTAGTGTCAAAATTAATTTCATAATTTTTTATACCAATAACTAAGGAGTTAATACTCAAAATGACTCTTGAAATTTGATTTCGACTTAATTTGGAGTCCTAATTTTTAATGACCTAATTTATATCTTAAAATTTTAATGCATGACTTAAATTCACCCTTTTCATCTATTTCCGTCATCAAAGAAATGACATGACACACCTCGACCCTTCTTCAAAGCGTCATCTTTAATTAAGCTACTCTCTTCTCTTCTCTTCTCTTCTCTTCTCTTCTCTTCTCCTTCTATTAATTCATTATTCTTTCAATTTGTGAATTCAATTATATAGGAATATAATGGCACTTTTTACAAGATTGAGACCCCTAGTAATGATGAACTACGGTAGAATTATGTCTCAACTTCAGCACCATATCTCTCACCTCCTTCAACTTATTCACAAAAATCCCAAATTTTTTAGCATATTAGAGTAATAGTTATACAAGACATAATTTACTTGATTCATCTACTTAAACTTGTTGAATATGTTAAATCAAGTTTCAATAATGAAATTCCATTGCTCTTTGTTAATCTTCAATATGAACCTCTAAAAATTTTCACTTGAATATTCTTTTCTTTTGTTATATTTTAGTCAGATTCATAAACTAATCAATAATAAAATTAACAAAAATAATATCAATGAATCAACTATTAAAAATTAATATAGAATATCAGAATAATTGAAAAAAATTTACTTATTAACTGTTGTTATAGCGACAAAATCGAGTAGTACAAGCAGATAAATTGTGCAATGCAGGCAGCAACACCCATGAACGACGAGTAATAACAACCACGCAAAATTCGAGCATTCACTGACGGAAGGAAGCACGGCAAACGAGCAGCTAAGGCGAGTATAAATGGAAGATTAAGGTGATTTTCGCGAGCAAACAAGGCATTGGATGCAGTGATGGTGGATGACGACGGCACGTTACAGGAACTTGAAACATACGGCTCGAGACCTTGAGCACTCACCGGCAGAGGCACGGCGAGACACGAGCAGTTAAGCACAGACGAAAGAGAGCGACAATACAGAAGATCCGGCATGAGGCTTGGCGATGACGGCGACGTGCATTGACGGTGAATGGAGGTGGGCCAAGCTGCTGAGGTGAGTTTGTTCTGATGGTGTAGCGGTGTCTGAGAATGAGTAGTGAGTTTCTAATCGTTTGTGAGAGACTTAGAATAAAAGATTAGAGTGTAATAGGAGTGCTTCAGAATTAGTGAAAGATTGAGTTAAATATCAATAATAATACCTTAAAAATTTAAAATATAAATTAAATTGATTTAAAAGTAAAAAAAATAAATTAAATTAAAAATCGAATTTTAAAAACTATTTTGAGTATGAACTCAATAGCTAAGTTTTGTCATTTTCAACTCTACAAGTACCACAAGTACGACAAATGCCGTAGCCACGCACTGATGCACACATGGAACTCTTCACCGACGTTGAACTACTACAGAATAATTATCCTATCAACCAAACATCTTTTATCACATTCTTTTAGCCAATATCCAAACGTGCCCTAAGTTGTTGCTACTTACTTGGCTATACATCTCCTCATATACATTGTCGTACGTTAGTATGGCGGTGCCGGTAGGGTTATTACTGTCATTCCAGGTTGAAAATATAATATATGATCACCATAAAAAAAATTAAAGAAATGAAGATAGATTGATTGAGACATCTTAGGTGGAGCGCAGGGATATTTGTCAGTGAGACACAATTCCTTCTCTTCTAGACTTTTACTCCTTCCTTCACATTCCAAAATACAATAAAATACAATACAAATTCATCACCACACTCCCGAAATATAACCTTCTCTTTTTCAAAATGCAAGACTCACCTTCCACCGCCCCCGCTGGTGGCAGGTTTTTCGGCGGAGGAGTCGGAGACAGGAGGCTCAGGCCTCACAACCAGCACCAGGAACCGTTGAAGTGCCCTCGGTGTGATTCGCTCAACACTAAGTTCTGCTATTACAACAACTACAACCTCTCTCAGCCGCGCCACTTCTGCAAGAACTGTCGCCGCTACTGGACCAACGGCGGCGTCCTCCGTAACGTCCCCGTCGGCGGAGGTTGTCGGAAATCCAAATCCAAGCGCTCCAACGCGAAGTCCAAGAAAAGCAACAACAACAACTGCTCCTCCTCTTTGGAAGCCGCTCCGGAAACAACAACACCGCAACCGCAATTGCCGGAGGGAAATTTGAACTCGAACTCGAACTCGAACTCTGGCAGCGAAAGCTCCAGCCTCACCGCCATCGCCACTAGCTCCGCCGCCACGGAGGCGGTGTCTGCAGCGACGTCAAACGCTGCGTTGAGCAAGAATCCGGTCCCCGACGAGAACGTGAATAGCTCTAACTTCACTGGTGGCGGTGGTTATTACGGTGGCTTCTCTGACATAGGAACATTCACGAGCCTTATGAGTTCAGCAAACGAAACGATGTCGTTTGGTTTTGAAAACAATGTTAACGTTCTCGATGCGACGTTGTTTCGTTTCGGTAATGATGATGGCGAGTGGCTGCAGCAGAAAGTTATCGGAAATGGAAGCGACGATCAGCGTAATAATAATAATAATAATCAGGAGTTTGCATCGGAGCCGTTGATGCTGGATCAGACGGGTCCTGTTGAGTTGTCGTCGCTGCAGAATGGGAAAGTTGGCAACGGAGGATGTGGACCGTTGGATTGGCATGCAGCTGGTGGTGATGGTTCGGATCATGATCATGATTTGTTTGATCTTACTAGCGCCGTTGATCAGAGTTACTGGACCCACACTCACTGGTCTGATCAAGATAACAATCCAAATCTCTTTCATCTTCCTTGAAATCCCTGAAGGAATAAGGAATTCCTCTTTTACCTTTTTTTTGTGGGAAGTTAGGATGGTATAACTAGGTGATGTAATTTTTTGGTTTCTTTTTTTACTTTTAATAGGAGGTCAATTACTCAATTTGGTTTGGGCTTGACCTTAATTACTAAGGAGCTTGAGTAACTAACTTTATTATTTTGCTTGTTTTATGTTTTGATTGATATACATTGGTAAATTGTGTGTTCGGTTACCTTGATATTGTTGGAATGGGGTATAGTATATTATTGGAGTCTTCTTCTTTTGGTGAGTTTTGAAAATGAGATACTACTACTAGATTATTCATGCTGTTAGTTAGTATATGCCACGTCATGACATTTGTTGATATAATGAATGAAGATAATTATTTGTGGACATGGTTGCGCTTGTTAAGAATTAAGGCTAACAGTTGATCAATTAATGGGTGATGAAGTAGCTAGATTGGTAGTTTGGTACTGTTTGTTCAAATGAAAATGTGGTTTAAAGAGCTTGGAAATGTTACTTTCAACTACTTGTAGAAGCTGTGTATATAAGATAATTAATGTAAATAATTTTTTGTGTTTTGAAAATGTATGGAGTGATCTCAAAAATTTAGACTTGGCCACTTCATGAGTCCCGCTTATGGTTACGGGTTCAAATTCCATTCCCCAAAAGTGGTTAAGTTCAAATCATGACACGCGGAGCTGAGTCAGGACTCGGGAGGAGTTGAAGAGAGTCACCATGTGTAATGTAATGGTCCTGGTGGGTAAGGTGGATGATGATGATGATGACATAATGTCCCTTGAATGTGACATAGTGCCATGGATGATGATGGATCAGGACCATCATCGACAATGTTTGGGCCTCAGCCTCAGAGGCCAGAACCATACAATACTATACTGTCTGTGTAGACTTGTATGATCAAACTTGAAAGATTTGATTTAGCTATAATAGTAGTAAATCGAATAAAATATATTCGGTTTATTATATATATATGCTATAGAAGTATTGAAATAGTAAATCGAATTTAATTTAATTTACTACTTCTACAGTGTATATATAATTGATTCTATTTACTATTTATACAGGTTATTGACATTTGGATATTAACTTTAAAATTTATGTTTTGATACGTTACTTCTAATTTAAACTTGAATTTTTCAGAGTATGTTGTCAAAAGCATAAGTTTTACACTTAATTTCATAAATTAAATGATAATTTAATTGATATAATATTTTAATTATTTGTCAAATTAAATTATACATTATATAAATATAGTTGGTTATTTTATATTGTATAACTATTCGTTATTTCTGATTTTAAAAAAAATTCAAATTTTAACTCCTATGCTATTTTGGAAGGTTATATTCTATATTAATTTTTTTAACATCAAATAAAGTCTCGGTAATAATTTTTTAGATGCTAATGAATCAAAGAATGATTTTTAATAAATCTTTAGAAATCGTTTATTATTCCGTTTTAAATTCACAAGTTTGTAAAAATGTAGATTTTCTGAAATTTGAACTAAAACACAAAAATTGAATTTCTATGTTTATTAGTTTTGATTTTTTTGATATTTTATTTGAATTCAAATTGGAGATATTTTTTATTGACATTTATTTAAAATTAAATAAACAATTAAGTTAAAAGTAAGAAATGTTTCAATTTATTATATAGAATAAATGACCATTTGGACCCATGGAAGATGAAAATGCTGACATATGTACCCACACTAGATCGAAACTAAACTTATACCCACGCAAGATGCCACAAAAGTAGCCTGTCTTGGATCTGCACTTGAATCGTGGTTATCCGATCCTATGTAACTCTCCAACCCTCCAAAAGCCCTATTTACGTGGAAGTGAACGTTTGTTTTCACTAAGGGTTTGGAAAAAGAAGCACATTTCGCAGGAGATTCTTCTGTGCCCTAGCAGAGATTCATCGTGGCTCCATGCCCAAATCGGAGAAGACGACCGGAGCACCCCCAATCGATCACCACCAACACATAATACTCTCATCGTGCATAGATTAGCGAGGAGAGCCTCATACCAGGCATTTCCTCGGGGAGAGCAAAGACGTCACTCCCTTTCATTCGTGAAGAACAGAGGTACGTCTTTGTAATTGTTGAAAAATTTCATATGTCATTGTCACTAGTTAGACAGATTTTGAAATCTTATCAAATCTTGTGATTAATTTTATGTGTTTGAGAGTTGTTAGAATAGTTGGTTGAGGGTTTGTGTTAGTTACAGTTACAGAAAATATTTTCTTTGATTGTATTATTTAATTTTATTTCCAGGAATGATCATCATCCATATAACTATGTCCATTAATCATAGAGGACATTTTGAGAGAGGGCCACGTGGGAAGGTTAGTTACATTGGTGGAGAAGTAATAGAGATTGAGAGGGTTAACGTTGATACTCTGAATGGTTTTTTCATATCTGATTTGCTGAAGGACATTGGATATACGTCCATTGCTGACTTTTACTGGCTAGAACTTGGGAAGGAGCTTGATGATGGGTTGAGGTTACTAAGGGCTGATATGGACATAGTTAAAATGTCTGAGGCAATCGTGAGGAATGGTAACAAAATTAATGTCTATACTGAGCTTCCGGTGGATCAGCCTATGCTAGTTGAGGAGAAGAATGTGACTCCATGAAAGATGAGAATAAAGAGCTGTACTAAAAGGGTTCCAACTCCAAAGAAGAGTCTAAGAAGAAGATGGATAGTAGTGGAAGATGATTATGATACTGAAATAGTAGGGCATGTCCAAGTTGTGAAGGAGTCCCAAGAAAGGGGTGAGGCCCAGCCCAGAGAAGAGGCCCATGAAGACAATAATCAAGCTGAGGTTGAGGTCCAGAATGAGGATAGTGTCAGACTGCCCCAACACTTAGGAGATCCACCACATTCATCATCCCTTTATGCAAGACAGATTTCTCAGCCTCCCCTAATACCTGTCCTATCGGATGAGCCACCATCAACTCAGTCCCAATCTTCTCAGCCACCTATTGAGCATGACCAGCAACTAATACATACTGATGGTTTAAACCCAGTTCCCCCCTCTGAAGACAATGTCTCTAAGCCTATTGCACCTGAACAACAAACCCAATACATCCCACATCCGTATAAAAATCCACTTTTACAATCAATCCCTGACTCAGTCCCACCCTCTGACTCCAATAGGACTCCATAAAATAATCAAACCAATCCTTCAGATGAGGTTGAGGGATGGCCAAAGATTAACAAGAGAAGGTCAATAAAAAGGCCTCCCCCTACAAGACAATCCTTCATCCTGAACCCTGACCCGGACAAGCCTCCAACTTTCTATGTACCGGTTGACAAGGAGGATTTTTCTGACGGCAATGCTGGATATCATTGCTATGAGTAAGAGGACTTGCATAGCATAGCAAGTGATGAAGATACTGACGACACTTCAATTTTTCCTCAGAGTAATGCCGATGCCCCTGTTAGCCAGGTGCGGTTGGAGTTGGGTATGGAGTTCGAAACTCTCAACCAGTTTAGGAAAGAAGTCCAGAAGTTCAATATAAACATTGAAAGAAGCATATTCTTTGATCATTGTGATTCCACCAGATCCAAGACTATATGCTACGATGAGGACTGTCCTTGGCAAATATATTGTGCCAAGAGAACATTTCGAGCAAGTTATCAGGTAAAGACCTTTGTAAACGAACACACCTGCAGTAGAGACAATCATTGTAAGTCAGCAAACGGAAAATGGGTTATAGATGAGTGAAGAGAGAACTTTTCGTGGTCTAGAAATTCGCAGATAAATCCTCGTTGCAGGTATAGCTTCTAACCCGACAAAAGTCCTTTCTTGCAAACGTTTTGCTTGTCACAAGTAACAAACCCCTAAATAAATTGATAACCGAAGTATTTAAACCTCGGGTCGTCTTCTCAAGGAACTGCAGGGAGGTGTTCTTATTATTGGTTATGAGTTTTGTAAATTGGGGGTTTTGAAAGGGGAGGAACAAGTAATTTAAATGACAAATAAAATAAATAAATAAATGTAAATAAACTCTTGGCAAGGTATGAAAATCAGAAGTCCTGTCCTAGTTATCCTTATCAATGGTGATGAGAATTATATTTTGCTCTCCACTAAGTCAACCTCTAACTATGAAGGTAAGTCGAGTGGGTAAATCAATTTAACACCTAAAGTCCTAGTCAATTCCTAAAGAGAGATTAAAGTTATAGGGATTTAAATCAATTAGCAAAGATAACAATTATCAATCACGATGAGTTTGACAACTCAAGAGTTACCAATTAATCAAACAAAGCCAAAAAGGGGAAAATCTAAATTATTAATATAAATAAAGGAAAGCAATCATAATTCTGAAATACCTCAAATTATATTAAATAGAAAATCAAATCTAAACATGAATGGTTCATAAGCCAATTTGGCAACAAAAGTAATTAAAGGAAAGCATTAAAGTATCTGAAAGTAAAAGAGAAATATAAAGTAAAAGGAATATTGAACCTGATAAAGAGTCGGAATACTAAATTGAAATAATAAGAAATCCTAATCTTAAAACCTAAGAGAGAGAGGAGAGAACCTCTCTCTCTAAAAACTACATCTAAACTATGAAAAGTAATTAATTCAAGACCTTCTTATGAATGGATGCATTTCTCCACTTTATAACCTCTAATCTGTGCCTTCTGGACTTGGATCTGGGCCAAAAAGGAATTCAGAAATCGCTGGGAGCGTTTTTTGTAATTTCTGGTGCGTGGCGTCTGTCACGCGTCCGCGTGGGTTACGCGATCGCGTTATCTGGAGTTTTTCTTGTCACGCGTTCGCTTCGGTCACGCGTTCGCGTCGCTGCCTTTTCGCGCTGGCCATGCGACCGCGTCATCCATGCGTTCGCGTCGCTGCCAGTTTCTTCAAAAACTCCATTTTGTGCTTTCCTTTCATTTTTGTATGTTTCCTTTCCATCCTTTAAGTCATTCCTGCCTTAGAAGATCTGAAACTACTCAACACACAAATCACGGCATCGAATGGTAATAAAGGGTAATTGAAATAATTATTTTTAAGCATAGGAAACATGTTTTTCACATATGTTACATAATAAGGAAGGGAAAGTAAAACCATGCAATTTACATGAATAAGTGAGTGAGGGATTGAATAAATCACCTAAATTGAGCACAAAATATATCATAAAATATGGGTTTATCAACCTCCCCACACTTAAACAATAGCTTGTCCTCATGCTAAGTCCAAGATAAAGAGTAAGGTAAGGTTAAAGTGGTGGAATCTCATGCAATGCAATCTATCCTAAATGCAACTACCTAAATGAATCATGCAATTCTAATTGTTATTCACTTGTATATAAAACTTATATGTAGTTAAATTAATTCACATTCTCAAGGAATCATATATGCATAGCCAAACCCTAGATAATGTTAAAACACTTTTACAATTGAGATGGGTAAAAATATTTTTCAAACTTGCAAGACAATTAATAATTTAAGCAGAGATATACGGTGATGAGCTATTGAACCCTCACTGGATTTTATGTTTACTCTCTAGTCACTCAGTGTTTATTGGGTTAATCACTCTATTCTTCTTTTTATCCTTACTTTCTATAACTTTGTTCTTCATCTAACCAATCAACAATTATAGAATATAGGCATACAAAAATCATGAGGTCTTTTTCAAGGTTGTAATGAGGCCAAGGTAAAGGTAAGGGTATATGTATAAGGCTAAGTGAGCTAATAAGTGAATCCTTGATTAGTCTAAGATCTCACCTAACATACATATTTTGTAATTCAAAGTTTCTTAACCTATTTGCCCAACTTTTCTCACTTTGTATTGCAAGCTCGTGCATTGACTTTAATTTTATCCCATGTGCATTGATTCTCTTTATTTTGCAATTGGGGAATTTTTTTTGTATCCCCTTAATTAAATACCGAAAATAAATTTTTTTTAATGCACATGGTCATTCAATTGTTTTGATTTTACATAAGAATGCTTCCCAAATTTTTTATTTTGAAACATCTTTATTCTTTTTAACTTTCTACCTTTGTTTCTATCATCCATGTTCCCACAAAGTTCCCCACACTTAAACAATACACAATTTCTATCTTAAGCTAACCAAGGATTCAACTTGGGATTTTTATTTTATTTTTTTGCTTAAGGATAGTAATGTGGTTTATAAAACAAGAGGGGATTAAAAAGCTCAAGGGGGGCTAACAAGGGTGATGTAAAAGGTAGGCTAATTTTGGGATAAGTGAGGAAAATTCAAATGATGGCCTCAATCATCTCTTAGTATGTATTTATACTCTATAATTGGACATATAGATTAAAACAAAGTAAAGAACACTAGAATAAAAAAGAAGGGCAAAACACACAGGAATAAAAATTATGGTTTGAATGTAACCATACAATTAAGCTCAAAACTCACAGGCTGTGTGTTCTCTAGCTCAAAAATCGTATATCAGTTATATATGTCATGCAAGTAGAAATTAAGAGTTCCCATTATTCTCAATGTAAAAAAATTTTTTTGGGTGGCTTTAAATTTTTAGTGTTCCTCCTTGATGAAATGTTGTTAACTAACTAACATGTTATGCTCTATATACAAGGTGTGTGGATTGTTTTTGATTATGTTAAAGTCTCTAGTTTACTTTCTTTTTATTTTCAATTTAAACCAAACTATGTTAAAAGGGTAAACTATACTAATTAATCCACATATTCTATAACTAATAAGTTTAGAATTGCAAACTAAACTAAATGGCTAAAATATGAAATAAAGTGCAAAATACAGAAATAAAGTAAAAATACAGCAAAAGAACAGTGTGTAAGTACTGAAAAGTAAAAATAAAGATAAAAATATAGAAAAATAAACAAAATAAGATAGAAAGAGTCTGTAGTGGTTCACCAAAAAGAAATACGCCAGGGATGGCGACCTCCCCACACTTAAAATAAAGCATCGTCCTCGATGCTCACTCAAGCTGGGTGTGAAGGAGTGTCATCACTGGAAGGATGGGCTACTGGAGTCTCGGTGGTGGCCTGAGGATCTGCAGACTGGATAAGGGTAGGAGGATCTATCTGCTGCAGTGGAGGCTCTGACTGGATAGGAATCTATAGATCTGCGGCCTGTATCTGGTGTGGCACCTCCTGTTGTGGCGCAGCCTGCTCTGGTCCTGCCTGTGCAGCCTGGGTAGGTGTCTTCTCCTCGTGGTCGTCCTCCTCCACCTCAGATGTATCAGAAGGGGTGTCAGGCTCGGAGGGGATGTCGCCGCCGGATCAGATCATCAATTTCGGACTTCTCAGCGGAATCCTTTACGGTTCTTGATTCCCATGGAGGTTCAACATCTCCTAAATCTTCAACCACTTCCTCTTCTACAACTATCATGGCTTCCTCTACTCGTTCCAGTACAAATCCATGCTCCTCATTGTCCACCGAGGTCTCTAGTGTCTCCTTCATGCTACGCTCTTCTTTTGATTCTCCACATGCAGCCATGGGAGTACCTTGAGTTCTCAGATGTTGGGAAGCTATTAAATTTACTACCTTAGTTACGACAGTAGTGAGTTTCAGTACGCCCTTTTCTATCTTTGCTTGCCCTTGAAGAAGAACACGAAGTTTTTCATTCACTAGAGGTTGGGGTGGGTGTAAGGTTTCATTGGTTGGGGGAGAGGGTTCAAAATAAGAATGTGGTGGTTCTTGGGAGTAATTGGATTGGGATTGTGGTAAATAAGGATCATACGGTGGTGAATGGTGAAAAGAAACTTGTGAGTGTGGTGGTTCAAATTTGCGTTGAAAGGATGGTCTATAAGCACAGGGTGGGGTTTGTTGGTAGTTACAAGGTTGTCCACCATATCTATTAGCTTGGTATGCATTGTATAGTGGTCCTCGTCCATGATATCTTGGAGGGTGTTGTTGCCTAAAGGGTTGATCAGATCCTCTTGGCTCCATCCATCTTTGATTGCTCTGACCTTGATGCATGTTCCTGCTATAACTTCCGTTTCCTTCAACAATATTAGAACCAAACTCAAAGCGAGAGGGGTGAGAATTCATAGTGGCTAATAAAAATAAAAAGGGAAAAACAAAAACAAATAAACAAATAAAAGAAAAATATTTACAATAACCAATAATAAGGCACACATTTGCAAATCCCCGACAACGGTGCTATTTTGAAGAGAGAACTTTTGCGTGGTCTAGAAATTCGTAGATAAATCCTCGTTGCAGGTATAGCTTCTAACCCAACAAAAGTCCTTTCTTGCAAACGTTTTGGTTGTCACAAGTAACAAACCCCTAAATAAATTGATAACCGAAGTATTTAAACCTCGGGTCATCTTCTCAAGTAACTGTAGGGAGGTGTTCTTATTATTGGTTATGAGTTTTGTAAATTGGGGTTTTGAAAGGTGAGGAACAAGTAATTTAAATGACAAATAAAATAAATAAATAAATGTAAATAAACTCTTAGCAAGATATGAAAATCAGAAGTCCTGTCCTAGTTATCCTTATCAATGGTGATGAGAATTATATTTGCTCTCCACTAAGTCAACCTCTAACTATGAAGGTAAGTCGAGTGGGTAAATCAATTTAACACCTAAAGTCCTAGTCAATTCCTAAGGAGAGATTAGAGTTATAGGCATTTAAATCAATCAGCAAAGATAACAATTATCAATCACGATGAGTTTGACAACTCAAGAGTTACCAATTAATCAACCAAAGCCAAAAAGGGGGAAAATCTAAATTATTAATATAAATAAAACAAAGCAATCATAATTCTGAAATACCTCAAATTGTATTAAATAGAAAATCAAATCTAAACATGAATGGTTCATAAGCCAATTTGGCAACAAAAGTAATTAAAGGAAAGCATTAAAGTATCTGAAAGTAAAAGAGAAATATAAAGTAAAAGGAATATTGAACCTGATAAAGAGTCGGAATACTAAATTGAAATAATAAGAAATCCTAATCTTAAAACCTAAGAGAGAGGATAGAACCTCTCTCTCTAAAAAATACATCTAAACTATGAAAAGTAATTAATTCAAGACCTTCTTATGAATATATGCATTTTCCCACTTTATAACCTCTAATATGTGCCTTCTGGACTTGGATCTGGGCCAAAAAGGAATTCAGAAATCACTGGGAGCATTTTCTGTAATTTCTGGTGCGTGGCGTCTGTCACGCGTCCGCGTGGGTCACGCGATCGCGTCATCTATGTTCTGCGCATGGCGCGCATCCGCTTTAGTCACGCGTTCGCGTTGCTGCCAGTTTCTTCAAAAACTCCATTTTGTGCTTTCCTTCCATTTTTGTATGTTTCCTTTCCATCCTTTAAGTCATTCCTGCCTTAGAAGATCTGAAACTACTCAACACACAAATCACGGCATCGAATGGTAATAAAGGGTAATTGAAATAATTATTTTTAAGCATAGGGAACATGTTTTTCACATATATTACATAATAAGGAAGGAAAAGTAAAACCATGCAATTTACATGAATAAGTGAGTGAAGGATTGAATAAATCACCTAAATTGAGCACAAAATATATCATAAAATATGGGTTTATCAATGAGTTAGAGGAGAGGATAAGACCTTTGATAGGGTTGGATGGGACCTTCCTTAGAGGGTATTACAGGGGTCAGCTATTGACAGCTATAGGACAGGATGCAAATAATCATATCTATCCTATTGCCTATGTAATTATAGAATCAGAAAACAAGGATAGTTGGAAGTTGTTTTTAGAGATACTTCAAGAGGATGTGGGAGATTTTTAGGTAAACGGGTTTAACTTCATGTCAGATATGCAGAAGGTACTTGTTTTGATTACTTGTTAAGTCTGTTATGGCAAGTTAATACCTTCTCTGTCTAATTGAAATTGTTATGATGATGTATGTCTAATTGGAATATATGATTATAGGACTTAATCTGATATAGACAATTGATTCATGTGTAGGTGGAATCTGTTATTGGGACTTAATTTGGTTATGAATTATGTTTTAGACAATTTGATTCTCTGTCTAATTTGAATTCTGTTTTAGAATCTCATTGAAAGTGGATTATTGAAATATGGTTTAGGCACAAAATTACTAGATAATTATTGAATTCTGTTTTAGAATCTCACTGAAAGTGGATTATTGAAATTTGGTTTAGGTACAAAATTGCTTTGAATGTCATAAATTGAGCAATATTTTCCATTTGAATATCAAATGTTGATAGTTGTTTACTTTACTGTATACCTACACGGGTTAATACCTGCCGTGAAAGAAATGTACCCAAATGCCAACCACAGATTCTGTGCCATGCATATATGGCAAAACTTTCATAAGAAATGGAGTGACTTGCAGTTGAAAATGTGTATGTGGTCTTGTGCTAAGGCAACCACAACACAAGACTTCAATGCTGCCATGGATAGACTAAAATAGATCAATGCTAGGAATTGGGAATACTTAGAAAAGATTAGTCCAAAACAATGGAGTAGAGCTCACTTTAGTGAATACCCTAAGATGGACAACTACACAAACAACAACTGCGAGGTGTTTAATGCCAAGGTGAAGAAGATGAGGGGGAAACCGATAATTACCATGTTAGAGGAAGTGAGGTGCTACGTAATGTGGATTATGGCAAGGAATAAAAAAATTTTGGTTGGGTACAGCGGAGGGTTAGCACCAACCTAACAGAGTAGATTAGAAAAGGAGAAGCGAGAGAGCAACAAATGGAGGCCTCTGCCTACCGGAGATGACGCGGAGAATGTGTATTAGGTGCAATGTCTGCCGATGAAGGTGAGTGTGGATCTTGGCAAAGGTACATGTAGTTGTCAACTTTGGCAACTCACTGGGCTACCATGTAGACATGCCTGTGCTGCTTCGGCTTACCATAACAGAAGACCCGAAGAGTATGCACACAACTGGCTTATCATGGATGCATACAATGTAGCATGTCAGACTTCAATCGTCCAGTTCCAAGCTAGGAGTTCTGGGAGCACCTTGACACCCTCTCCATTCTGCCACCATGGTACAGAAAATCAATTGGAAGACCTACAACCAAGAGAGACAAGAGAAATGATGGCCTTAAAGAGAAGAGTGACCCTCATAGAATAAAGAGGAGGATTGGAACTGTTATCTGCAAATACTGCCTCTAGGTATGTAAGTCTAATTCTAGGTGAAATTATTTGAATTCTATAATTATTGATTCCTGTGATTCATGTTGAATTTACGATGACTACTTTTTTTCTTAGGCTGGTCACAATAAGAGAAGTTGTAAGAAGAGAAATGAAGCAATTGGTGAAGGTAATTCTGCATCACAAGTGCCTGTAAATGATGAGGATGAGGATATGCTGGCTGAAATGTATTGGGAGGAGACATTAGAAGCTGCAGAAGCTGAACAAGAGGCAACTGAAGAGGGAAATAGAACTGCAACACCCCACGCTGCACAAGTGCATTGCATTATTCAACTCGTTAATCTGCCTTGTATAGCTTGTCACTCATATGAATTGTTTGATCTTTAGAATGCAGCAGCCTCAACCCATGCCACCGCCACCAAATACACAACCACAACCTCCAACAAACAATGCAACAACTAAAAAACAAGTTAAAAGGAGAAGTATTAGGCGACCTCCTCCAACTAGACAAATACTGCAGCCAAGCACACCATCTGTCAATCTTCCAACTACAACTCCTTCCACACACAACTCTCAAACTACACCTCATCCACTACAAGGTGCTAGTGCAGAGACAAGCACACGGTTCATTCAGTTCATGACCATACCTAGTGTTGTAACTCCAATTGCTAGAGGTCGAGGCACAACTGTTAGAGGGAGAGGTCAAAGTAGAGGTCGAGGCAGGATAGGTGCATCAAGCGGAGGAAAAAATGGTATCTCAAGCGGGAGCAGTAACTCGACCCCAATTTTGTAAACTAGTTATGGTTGCTTTTTGTTGTTTTTGGTATACTTTAGAGAAATACATAACTCTTGTAATTTGTTATGCATTTTCATGGTCTGTCTAAGTGTAGACTTAGTTATGCTGGTTTTGAGGGTGTGATTTGAGTTGCCAATACTTGCCTTCTTTGGCTTACGTGACAATCATTAGAACCTGCAGCATCTATGTATATAAGTGTTTTTCAACTTATTGTTAATTTTATCACTCTTGTAACAGCACCTTGTTCTGAATTTGGAACAAACTCATATATTAAAAACCAAAACCATTAGGTTACTATGTTACGGATTCAGCTTATTATTGGATCCTTAAGAAGAAAAAAGAGATTCATGTCCATTTTCAATGGTATTGTCTACAGATAAACATTATCAAAATCATTTCAAATGGCAGCAACAAGTTCAAAGCATGCGTATCTACGTCAATGTATTAGAAATTGAAAAAACCAGAACAATGTAAGGAACACAACATATCATGCCAATATCAGGAACTTTCTTCACTATCATGAACAAAGATCCCCAATTTTACATATCTTATAATTTCATCACCAAATACAACTCACAGAATAAACAAAACGCTACCCCCAACACAACGGTTGAAAGAAACACTCTAATAACCCTAATTTTACCCCTAATTTCAACCCTAAATTTGTCTATCTTCCTAGCCATCATTGAGGATGCTTGCTGATTTTTTCCCATTGCAGTGACAGTCAATCCATCATCATGCCTTGCATAAGAATGCTTCGACTTTCTCTTGCTAAACATCTTGTTAGGCCCTCCCATCCTTCTTCGAGTTCATCCACCAAAACAAAGTATTTGCAGTCTCTTGTCTGAAAAAACAAAAAAAAACGCACCCAAATGTCAACTAAAATTCAAAAATAAATTTCTCACCTCAACAACAACAGCGTTTGGCCTTTACCGCCCATAGAGGACATCTGATGAACCATTTATTAGGATTCATAATCGTGCCAGACTCCATCAACGCAACCTCCCTCCCATAGAAACATCTGTCGTCGAGCTTCTTCTCCTTCATCTTCTTCGAACTTGCAGAACTGTTGCGACTTCAATCATTTGTAGCAGAGTTATTTCTGCGCAAAGACATTCTAGGGGTTACGAGATAATTCTTTCTGACCGTTGGTGCACTTGAATTTTAACAATATTTGATTTCAGGGGTATGGTTCGAATTGGGGAAGATAAGTTGCTAGGGTTTTGATTTGATGTGTAAGGCCCTTTCTACCTTCATATACAAACGTTCACTTCCACGTAGATAGGGCTTTTGGAGTGTTGGAGAGCCATGTAGGGTCGGATAACCATGAACCAAGTGTAGATCCAAGATAGGCTATTTTTGTCACACGGAGGGCATCTTGTGTGGGTACAAGTTTAGTTTTGATCTAGTGTGAGTACATCTGTCAGCATTTTCATCTTCTATGGGTACAAATAATCATTTATTCTATTATATACATGCTGCAGAAGTAGTAAATCGATTTACATGTATATATAGTAGATTCGATTTACTACTTCTATAGCATATATGTAGTAAATCGAATTTAGTTGATTCGATTTACTACTATATATTATAACTAAATCGAATCTAATTGATTCGATTTACATAGAAATATTCTAAGATAAGCGTGTAACAAAAATTAACTTAAGACATCTGCGTAATTTTAAACCCTATTCAATTTATTAATGTAAATTACCCTTAACTTAATATTGATGAAATGTTAGATTAGTTTGAAAAGAAATGCCTAAACCATTAGAAAAAAAAATATTTAATGAATTACATTTTACGTAGTTTTGTCTAACTAATCCAATTTTTTTAGAAGTATCGAATTGGTTAGTTTTTAAAAATATAAAAAAAAATAAAAAATTTTAATTATTTTTCATTTTATTATTAAAATTATTCACACTTAAATCATTCATTATTAAGTCACCAAAAAAAATTCATCATTAAAAATGACAATTTATGCCGTACAACCTTAGGTAGTTCTCTCATCCAATGTGGTCGGCTTCCTATTTTCATGTGGTCATGTGAATGATGTCCATCAAAACTAAAGAAACAATTGTTGTCTCAACTTATTGTACCAACTACCAACCGAATTATCAAGTCTTGTCTAGTTCCAGATTATATCCTGAATTCCTGATATACATATGCATTTTTACAAATGCAAATTCATCATTTCTAACTTCCTAGTACTAACCGTTTATGCTTATGCTTATCTAATACTAACAACTCCAAACGTTACATTATTACATAGGTGTTTCTAAATTTTATTTTATTGTAGGATTTTTTCCGAAGCGCAGAAACCATCAAGCTATATATACACACTAAAAATAATTACTAAAATTAGTTATTAGTATAAAATATATATTAATATATAAAATACACATTAAAAATAAATTAAACTACACATATACTTATATAAAATTATATAATAATTAATTTTAATAACTCATTTTAATATATATTTTGACTTTTAATAAATAAAAAGTAATATGAAATTGAACATTACTTACAATAATACACTCGCTATATAATTATTAAAAAAAAAGAAAATGAATAATTGTTATGATTTGAATTTATTTAATTTTTTTAATTGAATACATTTTGATTTTATTCATTTATATAGTTTCCTAATTTCTATAAATAACAAGAAAGCATACTATAAAATAGTTTCCTTTAAAAACTTTTTAACTATTCACTATTTCCTTCCTTTGTTTTTTCTCTGCCTTTCTTTTATTCTCACAATTAAAAATCGAACAAAAAAAAAGCTACTAATAAAGGATTTGGACTAGTTTAAAGACTAAATACAGAGTTTTAACTAGCAATATTTGATATTTTATATAAAATGTGTCTAAATATAAAGGATGAACCAAAAATGTATATAATCTTCTTAATGACTATATGTTAATTTGAATTGATATGATATGTATACCTATAACTATTATAGAATCATAAAAGATAAATAAATATCCATAGCTAATGGATAATATCATATAATCCTCTTTTGTTGTTTATAGTTCAAAAGCATTTGAAGCAAGGAAACACACATATCTTCCACCATTGGCGAAATCTTGATTTCCTTTTCTCACCTTCCGCCATTCTCACTGGGCTTCCACTCCATTCAGCAGGTAATCTGAAATTTTGTATTCACAAACCAAACTATTCATCAATAATATTTTAATGAACTAATTTTTTAATCTTATTTGGTAATAATATTTTATATCTTATTTTGTACCAACCATGCAAATTTTTCTTGAGTGATGCAAATTAAAATAAAATAACATATTTACATGGGAAATGCAAATGAGTGTGTACTGCTTATGCTGTCATTCGTTTGATGATGATGATGAGGTGCATTGATTGACGACATTGATGCTTCAGAACCAGAATTTGTTGTTGATGATGATAATATTGGAACTGAGAGAGGACTTGGAGCATGTGAAGAAACCTCTTGATGAGGAAAATCATCAATTTGTGAACCTATTATTATAGGAGGAGGCATGGTTGCAGTGTTTGTAAATTGTGATAAGTATGGACAAGAACACTGATTTGGATACTTCACTCTGTTGTTATTGTACTTATTCTTGTTCACAGTTGTTCCTAGCTGTGAATTCAATTGCCAGTTCTTGAAAGGTCTTGAGAATTCTGCATCATTTCTGAAAATCTGACGAATTTTTCAAAGAGAAAAACAACATGGTTAAAAAAATTTTAGAGGTAGCAATATTTTAAGGTTACTTTCTAAAGATTTATAATATAATGGAAGAAAAATGAATAGTCTAACGCAAAAATCAAACAATATTCCCTCCTTGTGATAATTGTTTCTTTAATTTTTTCAATTTTTTCGGTTTATAGTAAACTTAAAAAATAAAAAACAATTATCATGAAAAATAGTTAGTAATTAACAACAT
>NC_029794.2:121190417-121195285 GCF_000816755.2 Arachis ipaensis
GATTGTATACCAAATACACATGTTAGTTAAACTCATATATTATAATTTTGGGAAGAAGCTACAACTTAGTTTACCTATTTAAATTTAGTATTTGGCTTATGTTGAAAGTTGACACTATCAGGCTTTTTATTCTTTTTATTGGAAATGTATAGAGTTAATTTTACATTTTTTTTTCAGTGTTCTTTTTTAATTTTTGGGTTCATGATTCATTACTATCTCACATCTGAATTAGTATAACTATGCCAACTTTGAAGTGGTCAATCTTCGAGACCAAGGTTCACTAAATTAGAGTCAAAGTATACAACTGTCTAAAGAAGAGCCTATATGAAGATTCAGAGTGTCATAATGTTACTCAATTGAGTCAATTCACATGATAGAATAATAATAAATAATATATACTAACAAGAAAAAGAGAAAAAAAACAAAAGGTAAAAATAGAAAAAAGAAAAGGAAAAAGACTAACAAAAGGTAAAAATGACTAGCAATAATGACAACAAACTTACCAAGTAAAAAGAGATGGGATTATACAGTTTTTTTTTTTTTTCTGTTTTCAGGGATAAATACTCTTATGTTAAAATTTTATGATCTTTCTTTTTATCAATTCGTTAGATATGCTATATTTATAGCCACTGTGTTTTTTTTATAATTCTTTTTTACCAACAGCAAGAAACTTAATACGTTTTCACTCTACATACCCTTCAATTTTACTATATTTTGAAAATTTAATATAATAATTTTTTAACATTTTTATGTATTTAAAGTATTAGAAATATTATTTTTTCAAAAAAATTTAGTCAAATATTTTTTTACGATGCTTTTAAAATTTTAACAAGAAAATTGTCATCCGATCAAATGAAAAATAAATGAGTAAACTACTAAAATGGTAAAGGTTTCACATGACTCACAAAAATAATCTCAAAATATGTTAACGACAAATAAGTTGTAAAAGATATAAAAAAAGAATTAAATATTAAATATATATTCTTAAAAAAAATTTTAGAGATCATATTTTAATGTAATTTTTTGCAAGTATCATTAAAAATGAAAATTTCATCCTCACAAATTATTAATTTTATGTCAAGTGAATTTTAAAAAAAAATTATTGTAAATGACCAATTTTTTTTTAAAAAAAATAAAAAGAAAAATCTAGAGATCAAATTTTGTTCCAAATTTTTTCTATATCTTTTAAATATTTATTCAAATATTTTCACAAAAATTTGAATCAAATAGATAAGTCATTGTTAAATTCAAAATTTTTTTGTTATTTATAAAAAATTAATATTTATTGATTATTTTTGTCGTATTTTTAAATAATTCAAGAGCTGTTTTGTCGAAATATCCTTCAGGACCATTTCGTCAGGCACCTGAATCCAGTAGTTAAGTCAAAATAAATATATAAATAAAGAAAAATAAAGAACTGATGAATCTAACCTCTTCAAGTGTCTGTGATGTCCTCTTCTTTGTAGAAGTGTGTTTAAAGTCACATTCTGACCCATCAGAAATTGTTGACATTCTCTTCATAGTTCTTACCAGATTTGGATCACTTCTACTTTTGATGTGACAAATATTATCATTATTATGATGACTATGATCTAAGTCACAATAATCTTGTTCTGGGGTCACCACCCTATCAACCCCTATGTCCTTAACAAATTGTTGAAGATCTTCTTGAATGAAAACAACAAACTCAGGGATATCATAGTCCATCATGACATTATTATCATTATTGTTATTACCAAATTTTTCTCCATTGAACAAACCTTGTATTGGAACCTCTCTTATCACAAATCTATTGCCATACATTCTCTGCTGCAAAATTTTCCTCTGCTCCTGAATTCTTGGATCCTCATAAATGAATGAATGCGGCTGACTATTGCTGTGGATTTTCAAATTTCGCATGATGTCTAAATGGATTATGAATCCTGCAAGTTAAGTTTACAAATTAAGAACCACCAAATTCAATCTTATTATAAAAAATTCGACTAATCTTGTCGCATTATAAATTAGTGAATACAACAAATTTGTAACATGACTAGAAATTATAATATATAAATGTGATATTACACTTGAATATATACACCTATTTCATTCGACGGTTATGGTAATTATGCAATTTTAATAAACCATTAAAGAATATTGTTAAAATTAAATTCATATATTTTTATTATTTAAAATATTTTTTAATTATAAAAAATATATTATCAAATAAAAAAAATACTGTGTGCCACTTTTTCACATAAAAAGTAAAGTAGCATCTCCTAACTGGTATGATTTTAGTGTTTCTTTCAATGTATGTGGACAGTTAAATGCACAAATATTCGATGTTATATAAGATTTAAAATGGTCGCACTTAAAGAGTGTAATGTAAATGTAATATAAACAATGTAATCCAAAAAGATATCAACAATTTTCAAAGGCACTACAAATGACTTCCACTTATTTGATTTCTTATGTTTCTCACTCTTGGGATTAGAAAGTGATGAACCGTGCACAGTAACAAACTAACAATTGTGTTTGGAACTGACAAAAAATTATATTGATTTGATATTTATATATTAAATTATGTGTTTTTTTATACCATGAATTATATGGTAAGTTCTAGAATTCTATTTACTTTGTTTTGAAAATCATATCAAAATTGGTAGGACGAATTTAAGACCTTTGACATCAAATAAAATATATAAATTCCAAATTTTTATTATTCTAAACAATAACAAGAGGAGAGGGTGAGAAGTTACAAAAAAAAAACTTAAGGAAGCAAATTTGAATACTTTAGGAAAAGATAGATTGAATACTTCACCCGATCTCTGACAATTACTTCGAAATATCTGAAAGGATAACGAGATCTCCAAGAAAAAAAAAACGCCCAATTCAGTCTCTAATTTTTTTTTGGGCTGATAAGCCTATGTGCAAAAAAAAAATAACATTGACTTATTTTTGGCATAGGAATCTCGTTGTTCTTTCGAAATAATTGTCAAGGATCGGATTAGATTTTTTTTGTCAAGAACCTCGTTGTCTTTCGAAGTAATTGTAAGTTTTAGGTTTTTCTCGAAAAGATAAAAAGGAAGGATACTAAACAGGTTTTAGAAGTGAATGGTGAGAAAAACCATAAGTTACAGAACTGAGACGGTAGTGGATCATGCTTATTTCTTCCACCAAAAAAATCATGTCATTGATGAAAGAGAAAAGGAGATTTTCTCTCTCTCTCTCTTTTTTTTTTTGTATTATTAATTCAAATTTTACTTATTCGACTCCATCTATATAGATCCGGAAAAAAACATTAAATTTCCAAATTTTATTTTATTATTTTCATTTTCAAACAAAAACGAAGATCCTACATATTGCACAATTCACAAGCCCACCATAAACTTTCTTTGATTATGGCTTCCCAACATTAACAATAAAAAAAGAAAAAAAAAAGAAAAAAGAAAGTGAAATTCAGCCAATAATAAGATTGTGGCCAATTGATATTTCCCAGTAAAATCATCCATAAACAAGCCCAAATAAAGAACAATGTTTTATGCAAGTTATGGGCACCAAATTAAAATAATGAACAACATACAAAGAAGCACAAGAAGTTCATAACAAACACAAAATAAAAAGAGACACTAAAAAATAAAAAAAAAAAATAGGATATTCAAATGCTACTACCTGTGTTATATATATGATGATGCTTCACAGCTTCAGCACTTTCAACTCCAATTACTACTATCTAGGAAGAAGGGAATGAAGATAGAGGGAGTTAATAGAAATTGAGAGAGAAAAAAATAATAAAAGAAAATAAAAGTGAGAAACAATAAATGGACGGTTCAATCTAATATCTAATAATCTAATCTAATTAATATATTTAAAACATATACCAAACAGCCAGTTTGCATCCAATGATGATGATGATGTTTTTTTGTATCTTCTCTTTCACGTATGTTTCATGCTCTTCAATATTCTCTTTATGGTTATACTTTGCATTACTACGAAAACTCACACTCTTTATGTTTGTTCACCAAGATTTTTTTGCATGAGGACATAATGGTAAAATAATGACATATTCTAGTCTTGTAATTGTATTATATTGTTTATTATTGTTACTACTAGTCTATTAATCCACATTTACATTCTTATCATAATGTTAAAGTTCATTTTTTGTAATAGTTAATAATAAGTTGCCTTAAGTGCATCATATAGTTTAATTTGACTGGTTGACTACTTTATTTATTCTTGTTTTTTATTTATTATTATTAATTGTATGTGTATATAGATGTACCAAATTATGTTTATATTTGAAAATTTATTTTAACATCTAGTTTAAGAGAGATTAAAGGGCACCTAGGTATTAAAGACAATTCTCTGTTTTTATAATTAAGGATTATTATAAATTTAGTTGATTAGTGTGATCATTATAAAATTATATGTAATTTCTCTCTCATATATAATATTTCTTACATTTAAAAAAAAAACTTTATTTTTTTGAAATATATCTATCAGACTATCACTCTCACATTTTAATACAATATTTATTAAATATTTTTATTTTCACGCTCCATACAATATTACCATGTCAAGTAAAATAAATATTACACGATAAATAGATATTAAATAAATTTATTTCGGTAAATAACTTCCTAAATATTGCGAACCGAAAGTAATATTTTAATGTCTGTTTAAAACATTAAATTGACCTTTCCAAAGTAACTTGGGGATGGGTATACTGCTAATTAATGGAGGTCTCATTCAGTCATTCTAATTAGAGAATAGAGACAATTTTAGAAGGAGCGAATATATATAGGCCGTTGACCTAATAAAAATTTTACAAATATCTATATATTATTAATGAAATTTAATTTTGATTTATTATAGAATAATTTCACCTG
>NC_029794.2:121219564-121227408 GCF_000816755.2 Arachis ipaensis
ACCGTTTGTGTGAAAATTTTCGATTATCACAATATATATAAAAGAGAGGAAATTAGTATGGCTTGTGAAATTTATACTAGGTATATTATTGGGCAAAAAACGTTAATAAGCCATGGTGACCAATTATTTACACAAATCTACCAAAGGCAAATCTGGTTCATGTATTAACCAAAGGACATCTCTATGTAATTCGAACCAACTTAGTTCGAATTACAGTTCTACATAATTCGAACCTACTCAGTTCGAATTATTCAGGAACGAAATTCACACTAAATCGAACTAGCTGAGTTCAAACTACAAGGATACATAATTTGAACTAGGTGAGTTTGAATTACGTAGGTGCAAACTTCCCCAAGTAATTCAAACCAAGCAGACTCGAATTACCTTCATGCACGCAATGCAATGTAATTCGAACTGAGTCAGATCGAATTAGGAAAATTGTATTTCGAACTAGGCTGGTTCGAATTAGTGAAGACCAGACCTGTATATATATGGTGTAAACGTGAGTTGCTCTCATTAGAGGGGGGTAAGATGGCTAGTGAGGAGAGTTTTGTAGTGTTGGTTCACCACAGAGGATCGATTAAGAGGAAAACTCATTCCGGTGTGAAGTTCACTGATAAGGATCCTCTCTGTATTATCATGAGCCCTACGACGAGCTATGATGACCTTGTTAGCTCTGTACTGCTGAAACTTGGTCTGGAAGGTTTGAAACAGGTTAAGAAGTTCTTCTATCGCATTCCAATCACGGTGCTCCAGGAAACCGTGAAGTATGATTATTTCACGATTGGGAGTGATGAGGACTTGCAGGTCATGTTTCATTGTCGCCGGCAGTTTCCAAAAGTGAGGACACCAGAACTGTTGGCAAAGTTGGTTGATGTGGTATCTAGCTCGGGGGATTCGAACTGGAATACCACCACTGTAGCCACGGTAGCCGATTCTAGCTCTAGACCTGCCGTTGCTTCTTCCTCCGTCCCTGCGTACCAGCCATCCGTCTAGCCAGTCGCCTCCCCTTTGTTCGCTGTTGATCTCAACGGCAGTGTGGGCGACGAGGTCGGAATAGGGGAATTTCCACCGACCTATTTACAGTGTGATGCACCGCCTGGGTTGGAGATGGAGTGTTGGATGATCCAGAGGACAATGATGTCGAGCCGGATATCATTACTGATGACAGTGGCGATGATATTGGAGTGAGCGAGCTTGCTCAGACGGGAGGTGATTCTAGCTCTGGCACACAGCAGTACCCTCCACATTTTTTCTCTTTGGACTTGGATGCCATGAGGCAGGAGGGGGTTCCTGGGCAGTCTGCTGGATTTGGCGCTAGAGATGCGGAAGGGTCTGTAGGTTTGACAGAGTTCCAGGTTGGTCAGCAATTTCAGGATAAAGATGAGGCCCTGTTAAGTGTGAAGACTTACAGCATCCGCCGAGGGGGTACAGTACAAGGTAGTGGAGTCTGACTATCGGTGGTATGTGGGCAAGTGTTCTGAGTTTGAGAATGGGTGCACATGGTTGATTCGGCTGAGTCTCTGACAGCGCAAGGGCCTTTGGGAGGTCAAACGGTACAATGGTCCGCATACGTGTCTCGCCACCTCCATCTCCAGCGACCACAGGAGTTTGGATTATCATGTGATATCGGCATTCATTATGCCAATGGTTAGGGCTGATGCATCCGTCAGCATCAATGTGCTCCTAAATGCCACGGCCGCACACTTTGGGTTTAGGCCGATGTACAGGAGGGTCTGGTTGGCGAAGCAGAAGGTTGTTGCCCTCATCTCTGGTGACTGGGATGAGTCGTACAACGAGCTCCCTAGGTGGGTGTTAGGAGTCCAGTTGACGATGCCTGGTACTATTGCAATCCTTAGGACGAGCCCTGTTCGAGTTGGTGGACAGCTGGACGAGTCTCAAGCTTATTTTCACAGACTATTCTGGACGTTTCCACCGTGTATCGAGGCATTCCATCATTGCAAGCCGCTGGTTAGTATTGACGGCACCCATCTGTATGGCAAGTATGGGAGAACGTTGCTTGTCGCGATTGCACAGGACGGGAACTCCAACATACTCCCTGTTGCATTCGCATTAGTCGAGGGTGAGAATGCTGAGTCCTGGTCCTTCTTTCTCTCCCATCTGCGTCAGCATGTGACACCGCAGCTGGGTCTGCTGGTTATATCGGACAAGCATAACGGCATCAAGGCCGCGCTTGAGGCTCCCGACGGAGGCTGGTTACCTCCATCTGCATACCGGACATTCTGCATTCGACATGTAGCGGCAAATTTCGCCCTAACCTTCAAGGGCAAAGACGCCAGGAGGCTACTTGTCAACGCAGCTTACGCTAAGACCGAGATAGAGTTCGATTACTGGTTTGATATTCTGCGGTCTGAAGAACCGACGATGTGTGACTGGACGAACCGGATTGAGTATTCCTTGTGGACACAAGATTGTGATGAGGGGCGGAGATTCGGGCACATGACGATGAATATCTCTGAGTGTGTGAATTCAATCCTCAAGGGAGTCAGAAACCTCCCTGTGTGCTCGCTAGTGAAGGCAACGTACGGAAGGTTGGCCGAACTATTTATTCGCAAGGGGAGAGAGGCTGAGGCCCAGCTGGGAACCGGACAACAATTCAGTCAGCACTTGGTGAAGTGTATCGAGGCCAATTTGAAGACGGCGAGGTGCTTCACGGTGACTTTGTATGACAGGGATGACTCGGAGTTCACCGTCGCAGAGACGACTCCGACTGGTTCGTTTTCACTGGGTAGCTACAGAGTCTCGCTTGCATCTCAGACATGTGACTGTGGATACTTCCAGGCACTTCATTTCCCATGTCCGCATGCCCTGGCATGCTGTGCCTACTCACGGCTCACATGGCATCCTTACGTCCACCAGGTGCATCGTCTTAGTTCGGTGTTCAGTGTGTATCGGATCGGATTCACACCTCCCATTCTGGAGGATTTTTAGCCACCATATGACGGGTCTACTGTGATCCCGGACCCTAACAAGAGGCGTACGAGAGAGGGTTGTCCGAGGTCCACTCGGATATGGAGCAATATGGACGAGGTAGATCCGAACCGGCCAAAGAGATGTGACCTATGTCGGCAACCCGGACACATACATCGGAGTTGCCCACAGGTCGGAGGAGCAGAGAACACAGGGGGACATGAGTAGGTGAATTGTTAGCTTTGGTACTTTGTTTATTTCACTTTGGCGTTTAGATTCCAGTGTCATAGGTTTCCTTACTTGTAGTTGATAAGTGATAGAATTCGTTAATGTTAATGTGATGTCTATGCATGGGATCTTAATTAATGAATATGTTCTGTTTCTGGAGTTTTGAACGAAATGTCTGTTGAATGCACACAACAATAAATAAATATACAAATTAAGTTAATACATGATGCAGAAACTACGCTAGTAACTGAAATAAACACTAAACAGCCATTTTCAAAGTCCAATATCATGATTTGGAACAACATACTGAAACATAAATAACCAAACTACATGTTGGATCATCAAAGTACATCAACGACAATAATAAACTTGGCTAAGATACAACAATGAACATGAACAAACAACATACAGGATACATGAATCATCTAAGCAGATGCGAGCCGGTGAAGCAACGACGGGGTACCCGTGTCCTGTGGCCTCTCCGGATAAGCGGCTCCTCGTCCTCAATCTCATCCTCCTCCTCATCCGGGGCAGGCTGTGCAGGTGGCCTAGGCTGGACGGGTGCCCCAGACGGCCCGGCAACTGAATGTGACACAGCAGTGTAGGAGGAAGGAGGAGTACCACCCAATGCAAAATGGTCGACAGCAGGCATCGTAGGAGGCTCGTTCAGATCGACATCTAAAGGTGCCTGTGTGCCGGAGCTCTGACCATGCCTACATGCCGCATCATCCTCCTGCATGATGGCAGTAATCTCGTCTAGAAAGTGTGACCCGCCGAAGTCCGCATCAAGCCCATCACTTGCCATAAAGTCTGAAAACATCGTCCCCGGGCTAACCCATGGCGTACTCTCCTGAAGTGTCTGGTCATCAGCTGGGACACCAACGAAGTAATCTCCAAGCGGCCCCAAACCAAGTCCACCATCACCCTGGTCAACCCCGTCACCCATACCTGACCCATACCACTCGCCTCCATGCCCGCCAACATGGGGACTAACACCACCTCCTACAACATGCCCTGCAGCAACCCCCCCCACGGGCCCGCCCTGATCGTCGTCATCGTCGTCACCATGATCACCGTGCTCGTCTGCCGCAGCACGCCCTCTCCGTCTCCCTCCGTGTCCTCGTCGTCTTCCTCCACGTCGATCGTCCCCGTCAGCCTCGTCTATAGCCTGGTCCAGCCACCTCCACTCACGCTGGCTCCGTCGTGTCCCCACACAAGCTCTCCTCTCGACCCGACGCCTACCCGGCACGTCATCAACATGATCCATGTCAGGAACTCGCCCAGCACCCCTCTGTGATGCCTCCATAGGAATAGGAATGGCTCTAGGATCCCCCAAATACATCTCTGGTGACAAGAACCTCTTTCCTTGCTGACTCCACCACTCCAGGAAGTCATGTGAGGGTCCAGGGTCTGCAACAACATCGAACCGGAGAACGTGATCCGCACGGCTCTCCCAATGAAGATGCCAGGACTGCAAAGCAGACAGGAACCAACGATCACCGCCTCTCCCGTCCTTCGACATCAGAAAGTCGATGTTCAGGGCGGGTTGCGGACGTGGCTGGACTCCCCCGAACTGCGGTAGAACCCTATCTATTTGATGCCACTCTATAACGGCAAAGTATATCAGTGACGTCACACACCGCCACATTGCCATATGCCGAGGCTCCAACGCCTCCGGATGCATAACCTGCAGTACATCGGGGGTGCTATACGGCATCCAGATAAACTGCACAAAGATTCCAACATTGTCAGGCCAACTCATGCTCCAAATTCATAAAGTTTAGTTAATTAAATAAACTTAGCCAGGAGTATACTCACATCCCTGGCCTGTAACATGTTTATCCTCAGTCTCCACATCTGAACTCTAGGTCCCTTCTCGCTACCGGAAAGGTTGTAACCTAACCACCTGCATCTCACATGGGTGTTATGGCTAATTAAAAGTGTGACAGATTTGTAATACATGACAAGCGTACATGAAATTCACTATTTTAACTTGAAATAGAAAGGTCTGAGTAGGGTACCTCGAGGCCAACGGCTAGCTGCACGTATCATACCCGGCAGACCTAAGCCTAGGAAAGTGCCAAAAAATCCAGGACTGAAGTAGCTGAAGTGCGCCCACTAACTTCACCACATGTCTGTTCGCCACTCGGCACATGCACCGGTACAACTATGCCAGTGCTGCAGACCCCTAGCTGTAGGTACCCATCTCCTCAAGCATAGCTACGTAGGGAAGCCATCTGATGTGAATGCGGTTGCCGAACTTGTCGGCAAATAGCTGAGTGCCCAACAACATCATGATATAGGCACGAGCAAAGCGCCGCACAGTCTCCTCATCAGCTCCCTCGGGGCACTCTCCAAAAGTCTCCTCGAACCAAGTGTAGTTTACTGCGAACTTCTGAACCTGGCTCGGAGGAGGAATCACTCCAAGCAACTCCTGGAACCACACCCAAGCTGGACGGCCACCCTGGATGTATATCTGGAAATCTGTAAGGCAACCGCTGACATAACGCCCGTCCACTGGCAACCCCAGCTGGTACGCCACGTCCTGAAGTGTGATCGTGCACTCTCCGAACGGCATATGGAAGGTGTGCGTCTCAGGACGCCACCGCTCGACGAAGGCACTGACAAGGGGCTCATCTAACCAGAACCATCTATCGTTCAGCCTCGCAAGATGGTATAATCCGGCCATCTGCAAGTATGGAACATACCGCTCATCGAGTCGCATGCCCTACTGCCACCGCATGCTTCTGATGCATCGCTGTGGCTGCGCATTACATGGACGACATTATTAGAACCACTTACAAAACCAGTGACAAAAATAACTAACACCGGAAACCACTTATTAAAATCATTAACAGAATCTACATGCAAAACCAATATAACAAACCAGTAGCAAAACCACATGCTTAAACCGCTAACATAAACCACATACAAATCCACTTATCAGAAACACATGCAAAACCACTATCATAAACCGCTTACAAAACAACATAGTAAACCACTTCCAATACCACCAAAATAAACCGCCAAAATAAATTATCAACAAAACCGCATACAAAAGTACTAACAAAAACCACTACTAAAAATTCCAAACATAAACCGCTAACAAAACCACATAGTTAAACCGCTAACATAAACCGCATACAAATCCACTTACGAAAATCACATGCAAAACCACTATCCTAAACCACACACAAAATCACATAATAAACCACTACCAATACCACCAAAATAAACCGCCAACATAAACCATCAACAAAACCGCATACAAAAACACTAACAAAAACCACTAATAAAAACCACTAACATAAACCACCAACTAAACTGCATGCAAAACCTCTAATATAAACCACTTGCAATACCACTAGGATAAACCGCTAACATAAACCGCCACTAAAACCGCATCCAAAACCACTAACTCAGATAAACCCCTAGCACAAAGTTTTCTATCTACTAACCTCATCGTTGATGACCCCGGCTATATGAGCAACTCCGTCCAACCGATATAGCCTTTCTGGATCATCCCCCATCAGCTGAGTATTCTGTTCGAGTCTTTATCGGATCAAATCTGGGTTATTTTCTCTGGGATTTGGTGGGGTATGAGAATGGAAAAGTGATTCGAATGAGGCTGATTCGAACTCCTTATATAGCCGAAACCTATGTAATTCGAACCAACCTTACTCGAATTATTATTTGAGTCAAATTTTGAGTAATTCGAACCAACTAGGTTCGAATTACTTGGGGAAGCGTTCAAAGGGTGTAATTCGAACAAGCCTAGTGCGAATTATGCTCATTGGTAGTTCGAACCATCTAGGTTCGAATTATGTTCATCGCGTGTTCCTTCATAATTCGAGTTTGGTTGGTTTGATTTATGTGTTAACGTAGTTTGAATCCAGCTAGTTCGTATTACATAGTAATGTGCTTTGGCTGATTCGTGAAATGATTTTCAGTTTGGCTGATTCATGTAATTTCTCTCCTGCCTTGGCTTATTTCCGTTTTTTGCCCTATATTATTATTAGCGCAATTTATATTAAAGGCAATGGTGGCTCAGTAGTCAGTAGTAACATGCTACAGGGATCCAGCACACCGTGGACGCACGCTGGTGATGCTTTCAGACCACATTGGTTCGATGCGAACCACTCAATTTTCGACAGATTTGACCATTGTCGACTAGATTTGATCTAGGGGTGGCAAACGGGCCTAAACCCGCTGGGTCGGCCCGCGTAACCCGCCAAAAAGGCAGGCTGGGCTGAGAAATTAGGACTGCCAAATAGCAAAAGTCCGCCTAACCCGCACCGCTTAAATCGCGGGCTTTGGCGGGGCGGACGGGCTTTCCCGCCGGGCTTAGTATTTTTTTATCAAGGGGTATTTTTAAAATTTTTTTTGCCAAAACCCAACTTCCCCCAACCCAACTTACAAGAGAATGAAGATGAAAATTGAGTGTTTTGGATTATGTTTATTTTGTTTTAGAGACTATTTATAATTATGTTTTGGATTATGTTTATTTTGCTTTGGGAACAATATTTATAATTACAAAGACTTTAATGTTTGTGAATATAAAAATTATAATTTGTTTATACTTTTAGAAATTATAATAGTTAAAAGTAAAAAATAGAAGAGATTTTTTTATGCTTTTATATATATTATTTAATAGTTAAAAGTAAAAACAAAAAAGAAGATATTTG
>NC_029794.2:121227964-121238032 GCF_000816755.2 Arachis ipaensis
GCCGGCCCGCCAGCCCGCCACTAGGCGGGGCGGGTTGGGATTTTGGGACCGCCTCACTAGGCGGGGCGGGGCGGGCCAGCCCGCCAAAGGGCGGGCTTCTGGCAGGGCGGGGCGGGCTTCCCCGCTTGCCACCCCTAATTTGATCGGTTTTATTACAAGTATGGTCTGATTCATAAATTAAAGGGTTAAATACGATTTTGGTCCCTAACGTAGAGGTCGAAAATTTATTTCGTTTTCAATATTTTTTTCACTACAAAATAGTCCAGAGATTTCAGTTTGTTTTAAAATTGTTCTTTTCATTAATTTATTTTTATTTTTATTTCAAAAATACTCCTAACTAAAAAAAGAAAAAAAAGAAAACGTTGAATAAGGGGAAAAGGGGAAAGGATTGATTCAGGGAAAAAGAGGGGGAAAGGGGGAAGTGCCACTGCCACTGCTCCAATCTCCCGTCGCTGCTTGTCGTCGTTCGGTCGCTGGATCTCGTCGCTGCTCCTTTGGGCTCGGCAGAGGTGCTCAATGGTAGTGGGTTTTGGTTCGAGGTAAGAACAGGGGAAGGCTTCGGTGGTGAGCCGAGGGAGGAGAAGAGGTCGTGCTGTTACAGTGGCGCTAGGGTAGCGCAAAGAGAGAAGAAGAAAAGGGTTGCAGCGCTGTGTTGGCTGTGATGGCGGTTTCGGGTGGCTTGCCGACTTTTGCTTCAGCTTCCTTTCTTCTTCAGCTTCTGCTTCTATTATGTTGTTGATTTCTCATTGTCGTTGCTTCTGGTTGCTTCTGATTGATTATATTGTTTTATTGTTGTTGTTGTTGTTCTATTCCTGCTCCTGCTCCTGCTTTTGCTTGATTACATTGTTGATTCATTGTTGTTGTTGTTGTTGTTGTTGTTGTTGTTCTGCTCCTGCTTCTATTTCTGCTCATGTTTCTGCTTTATTACATTGTTGATTCATTGTTGTTGTTGCTTTTGCTTGTGTTTGTGCTTCTGCTTATGTTTCTACTTGTGTTTGATTTTGGAGAAGAAGTGGAAGGGGTATTTTAGTCCGACGGACGGTTTTAAAATTAAGTTAAACCTTCGGGACTATTTTGTAGCAAAAAAAAGGTTGGGGACTGATAAACCACTATTTTATGGTTTATCTTGTGCTAAATTGAATGGTTTTTATCAATTCTTTGCACACTTATTCATATAATTTGCGTGATTTTACAAATCCTTCCTAATTCTGTGATATAGCTGAAAACATGTTTCTTGGGCCTTTAAACTGTCAATTTTAATTACCCTTTATTACCATTCGATGCCGTGATCTGTGTGTCAAGTGTTTTAAGGATTTATAGGGCAGAAATGACTTAGAGGATGGAAAGGAAACTTGCAAAAATGAAGGAGCACAAGAAAATGAAGTTTTGAGAAGGTGGCAGCGATGCATACGTGTGACTAGCGTAGAAGACAAGCGACGCGTACGCGTGACTGACGCGTACACGTGACAAGGAATTTTGCCAAGCGACGCGTACGCGTGACCTACGCGTACGCGTGACATGCGCCACGTGCAGAAATTACAGAAAGCGCTGGGAGCGATTTCTGGGCTCCTTTTTGGCCCAATTATAAGCCCGAGAACACAGAATAGAGGTTGCAGAGTGGGGGAAATCATTCATTCATTCACACAAAACTTTCATTCACATAATTTTAGGTTTGAGATGTAGTTTTCTAGAGAGAGAGGCTCTAGGTTTTACGATTTTAGGTTTAGCTTTTCTTAATCTCAGATTTCTACTTTGCTTTAATTTAGTTTTCTCTTCTACTTTTATTTGTCTTAGCATTCTAGTTTATTTATTTACCTTATTGATTACTTTGTGTTGCTACTTTAGTTTATGAATTCTCATGTTAGATTTGATTTTTCATTTAATGCAATTTGAGGTATTTCATATTTATTGCTTCTCCTATTATTTGTTAGTCATTGATGTTTGCAATTAGTAGTTTAGATTTAATATTCCTTGCTAGTTTTCTATGTTTTTATGTTATGCCTTCCAAGTGTTTGATAGAATGCTTGATTGGATTTTAGTGTAGATTTCTCTCCTCTTGGCTTTGGTTGAGTAATTGGAGACTCTTGAGTTATCAAACTCCTTTGTTGATTGATAATTGAAAGTTGCTAGTTGATTTGGATTCCTCTAAGGCTAGTCTTTCCTTAGGAGTTGACTAGGACTTGAGGAATCAAATTGATTCATCCACTTGACTTTCCTTCATAGTTAGAGGTTAACTAAGTGGGAGCAATGGACAATTGATGTCACAATTGATAAAGATAACTAGGATAGGACTTCTAGTTTTCATACCTTGCCAAGAGCCTTTCTTAACTATTAGTTTAATTCTTGCAATTCACTTTTCTTGTTCCTTATTCAAAACCCCAAAAGATACTTTTCCATAACCAATAATAACTACACCTCCCTGCAATTCCTTGAGAGATAACCCGAGATTTAAATACTTCGGTTTAATTTTACTGGGTTTGTTTTAGTGACAACCAAATTTTTATATGAAAGGATTATTGTTGGTTTGGAAACTATACTCCCAACGAAAATTTATTATGAATTCTTTACTTGTAAAAATTCGTTCATCAAAATGGCGCAGTTGCCGGGGAGTTACAAACGTGTGCCTTATTATTGGTTATTGTGAATAAGTTTGCTTTTTCGTTTCTCTGGTAGTTGTTTCTAGTTTTAGGAGTTTAGTTTCATTATTCCTTATTAGTTTTTGTGTTTTTATTTTCTCTTGATACTATGAATTCTCATCCCTTTGGCTACGAGTTTGGTTCAAATTATGTTGTAGGGTATGGAAGCTATAATAGGAACATGCATCAAGGTTGGGACAATCAAAGATAGGAGGAGCCACAAGGATTTGATCAACCCTTTCGGCAACATCCTCCTCCAATGTGCCATGAGCAACAACCATTCTACGATGCATCCCAAGACCATGGTTATGGTGGACCTTTTCGTGACAACCAACCCCCACCAACGTACTATGAGCAAGAGCCATTCCGAGGTGCGCATCAAGACAATGGATATGGTGGACTTCCTTGTAGTTACCAACAAGCCCACCATATCAATCTAATGGATGTGGAAGTCCTTATTGTACTTGTCAACAACCACCACCATATGCTTATGAACCACCTCCTCAACATAGCTTTGAACTACTATACTCACAAGCCCCCTACTACCAAACACCCTCATATGATCGTAACCCATACCCACCATATCAACCACCCTATGAGCCATATGAATCATACATAGAACCACCCAAATTCCAACCTAATTACTCCCAAGAACCACCACCTCCATATACACCATATCCATATCCATCAACCCAAGAGCCATATGATCCTAATCATGCAATCCGAGCAGAACAAGAAATAAAAGATCGTCTCAAGGAAACAATGGATCGATTTCATGCAACCCTTCATCAATTGGACCGAGTGGTAAACCGGATACCATACGAAGCTCTCATGGCTAAAGAATCTCAACTTGAGAACCAAGGATTGAAGTGTTTTGTGCAACAAGTGGAAAAGATGGAGAGTGATGAACCACCACATCCTTATAATGATGAACCACCCCCTTATCATGAACCTTTTCTCCCAAGTGATGAGCCCTCATATCCACCTCAATCTTCAATGCATGACACTCTTGGTGTTCTTCTTCAAGGGCAAAGAGAGATGAAAAGGGAAGTACTAGAATTCATGGCTGCCTTGACCGAGATAGTAAATCGATTAGCTTCCCAACATTTGGACACTCAGAGTACTCCCATGGCTACATGTGGAGAATCAATAGAAGAGCCTAGCATGAAGGAGACACTAGAAACTCCGGTGGACAATGAGGAGCGTGACTTTGTATTGAAACAAGTGGAGGAAGCCGTAATGGTTGAAGAGGAAGAAGTGGTTGAAGACTTAGGAGACGCTGAACCTCCATGGGAATCTAGAGTTACAGAGTATTCCTCCAAGAAGATTGAAATTGATGTCAAGGATGCCAGTGCACAACCTCCATGGTATATTCCTTATGAAGACTTGGATGGGATAGATCAAGAAGCAAGTTCCCTTGGTGATGCGGATCATGAATCAAGCCTCCTAGTGATGAATCTACAGCCGTAAATGAAGTCCTTGAATATGAAGACTCCTCCCTGATTGAGTCTGAGAATGATGTGGAAGCAGAAGTCCTTTGGAAAGGGTGAACGAGAGTTGAGTACGCTTTGTCAAGAACGTTGGAGACTCCTCTACCTAGGTGGCCATCTACTCCTTTATTTGAGTGGGTAAGACTTATCTCTATTTGCTTTACTGTCCCACTTGAATATGGTATTCTTGAAACGGATGGCCAACTTAGGAAGCTTTATGGCATTAAGCGTAAGAGAAGGATGTCTAGTGGTTGGAGTTGCAAATCAAGGCTCATCAAGTTTAATACTTCAAGAACTAGATGCAAGGATGGAGCTAGTGAATATTTGGTTGGATCTAAGAGCAGAGTTTGGTATTACATTAAGAATTTGGACTGCTTGCCACCCGGTTGGGACAATGGTGATCCACTTCAAGACGGGTGTAGAAACGAGATTTGGGATCCGGGCATACAAGAGGATCAACTTTGGGAGCTCAAAGCTTGTGAAGAACTCCATGAAAGCTTGGAGAATTTTACTTGGAATTGATAGATCTTATAGGAAGTCCAAGCGTTGGTGGCAGTTTCAAGATGAGTTCAAGCACAAGGCACCATGACAAGGAGCTCACCAAATGTCCAACTTAAGGACTTTAACTAAAAGTGCTAGGTGGGAGACAACCCACCATGGTATGATCGTCCCTTTTTATTCTTAGTTTTATTTTATTTTATTTTTATTAGTGTTCATTCATAATTTCTGCATAATCATCTGCATTCTGCATTCTACATTCTGCATTCTATAAATAAAAAAAAAGAAAGGGACAACCCACACTCGTGCGCGTAGGCCACGCATGGGCGTCGACACCAATTTGGTTCTCCCATCTAACGAACAGAAAGTTGTGATAGAATCGTGCGGCTGGTGTACAAAAAGCATAATTTGAAATTGCTGCTAAACTGGTTTATTGATGAGCCCTCATATCCACCGCAATCTTCAATTTCATACGCGTCATTTGAAATTCTGGCACACCACGCGTGGGCGTTCATGACGCGCACGCGTTGCATGTAAAATCTTTCCCCCTTCAATCTGAACAGAGAGTTGCGCCAAAATGACACTGGAATTGTGCGTTTAGCACAATTTTGGCCGACGCGTACGCGTGCTTCATGCGTACGCTTCATCTTCATTAAGTCCCCTTCATGCGTTTGCGTCTATGACGCGTACGCATCGATGCATTTTTCTCTCATCCACGCTCAAGCGTGATCCACGCATACGCGTGGATTTAATTTCATTAACCCCAGACGCGAGAACCCTACCCCTTCACGTGCCCTCTCTTCTTCTCTTCCCTCCAACGTCTCCTTTCTCTTCCCCTCTTCCCTCCATCCACACCACCATCAACGTCCCATTACCACCCAGTTCTGGCGACCCCGAGCCGCCGCCGACCACCCCTCCCTCTCCCTCCTTTCTTTTTTTTCTCCTTCTTCTCTTCTCCTCCTTCCCGCCTTCACCAAGCATCGTCGCGGACACCACTGCGCTGCTGTGCTACCGCCACCTCTGGGCCGGCATTACTTTGCTTCACTACCCTTTTCCTTCCTTTCCAATTTTGCTACTGCACCTCCCAGGTTTCCCTGCTTCCATCTCTACATTTCAATTCTTCTTCTATTCAATTAAGTTAGTTAGCTTAGTTTAAATTTTGTTAGAATTAGGATAGTTAGAGATGCATGTTCTTAGTTAATTTTAGGTGGTTAGGTAGTTAGGATGTGGTTAGTGGATTTAGGTCTGATAATTGCTCTGTTCTTGCTGTCTGGAAATGGTTGATCCTTTTTTGTCTGTGCTGGTAATGACTTGCCCTGTGCTAAATTAACTTGATGCTGTTAATTTGGTTTAAATTGTTATTGATGCTATGTTAATGTTTCATTGATTTACTTTTGTGCTAAACTGGTTTATTGATGCTGCTGAATATTATATGAAATTGCTGCGTTCTTATCTGAGTTGAATTGGTTCCTTGATATTGGATTCTTGTTGTATAATTTTGATGGATTTTAGATCTGAGTTGTTATTGCTGTTGAATTCTTGTTGCGATTTGATCTTCATTGTTGATTCAGTGGAGCTTAATTCTTTGAATCCATATTCCTTATTAATGATTGATTGTTGAATTTAATGAAGGAAGGCTGATTGCATATCTTCTCTTTGAGCAATTTTTGCTGAATTAATGCCATGGTTTCAGCCATTATTTTGTTCATTGATCACAGAAAGCATGCTGCATATGCTTGATTGGTTATGGAATATTTTCTTATTGCTGTCTTATTGGCTCATTTGCTTATTCCCTGTGAATTTATATATGGTTTTGTTGCTTTTAATTGTTAATGAATTCATAGGAAATTCGAATTGATTGATTGAGTTTCGGAATTAGCCAGCTGTTTTGTTTTGCTTAATGATGCCTGAGTCATATGAATTTTCTTGTTCTTCATGCTAATTGACAAATATTGAACTTCATATGAGCTTGACTTGAATTGCTGATCTACTACTGTTTATTTATTTCGGGAACACCCATTTTACTGCCGGAATGCTACCCAAATTTTTTTGAAAACTGTTTTCCTCAACTTTCACTCATGAATTGACTTTGGTACTTTTAAATTGTGATTTATTTGGTTTAAACCAAAGCCAATTCATGAGATGATGGGTTAGCATTTCCATTCCTTTTGGTTCCCTTTCTATTTAAAATGTATTATTGATGATTTTAATTCTTTTTATCCTTCTTTCATTACACGTTTTATCATCAATGACTTGCATTGTATGCTTGAATGTGAGCTTGCTTGTTCTTAAACCTTTTGAACTTCTTTTAGTTAGGAACTACACTACCATGCCACTAATTCTAACCTACTTCTTTAACTTTTAACTAAATTGACTTTCTCACTTTTCTTTTTCATTTTTCACTCTTTTTTTCAAACTAACTCTTTTAATTCCTTTCAAGGCATGAAACTTGTTGTTTCTTAACAAACAAGCATTCTAGATTTCATTGTATAAATTCTTGGATTGTGATTTCTGATTGATTTCTTTGAATCCTACCTTTCGTTCATTCCAAGGATTTATCTCTTTATGACTCACTTCATGCTTTAGCTTTCACTCATCTGTTGCATATCTTCTGCTTGTTATGCTTGCATATTGTTTGCCTTTTTGTTTCTCTGCTTTAGTTGATAATCTGTATCCTGAGAATTCTATTTTTCAGGATGTCTGATAAGAAAGGAAAAGGCAAGGCTACGGCCAGCTCCGTTAAGAAGAAGAGAGGACAGTCATCTATTACTCTATCGGATGTTCTATCGGATGAATCTTGGCATGAAAAGAACTTTACTGATCAAGAAAAAGCTGATCAACTTGTGCCTGCTAATGACCCAGTCAAAATTTGCAAATCTTTACTGTGAACTCAAGTTTTCGATCTTTGTGGAAAAACGGCACCTCTACTTGGAAAGGACACTCAAAATACCAACCGAATTAAAGAAGTACACTGAAGATCAGATCAAACAGAGAGGTTGGGTATTTCTGGAGAGAGATCTGGCAGAGGTAAATGCATCATGGGTCCGTGAGTTCTATTGTAACTATTATAAGACGACCCTTGATGCAGCGCAACTTAGGGGGAAGCAGATCTTAGTCACAGAGGAGGCAATAGAGAATACCTCTACTTCCAGCCTAAAACAGATGATACAGATGGGTATCAGAAGGCCGATCAGTCTATTAGATTCATGAGTTTTGATTGGGATGCTGTCCGGCGTACCATAGCCATTGATCTTGATGTTTCGTGGGCTATGGAAAAGTCAAAGTTAACTCCATGGGGTTTAAAGATTATTGATCTCAATGATGAGGCTAGACTGTGGCAACAGATACTGAGTAATTATATTATGTCTAGTACTCATGAGTCAGAAGTGCCAGCTGCCATGATCATTCTTATTATATGCGTCATGGAAGGAAATGACCTCTACCTTCCACGGTTCATCAGAAAGTACATGTCTAGAGTTCATGTTAGAGGCACCCTGCCATTTCCCTATTTGATCACCCAGATGGCTCGTCGAGCTAAGGTGTCTTGGGAGCTAGAGGATGAGAGACCACCGATTGCTGACTGCAAGAAGGTTATTCCGCACGGCAAGCAGTTCGGACCTCTAGGCCACAGACTACCTACTTCTACTTCTACTACTTCTACTAATGCGGCCACATCCTCAGTAGCACCTTTAGCACCTGCAGCACCACATGCTTCCGCAGCACCATCATCCGCTTCTCAGCTAGTCTATCATCTTGTGCACCGCCTCTTTGAGCGCCTTGATCAGATGGAGCACCGCAATCAGCGGCGTTATGAGCAGTCTGATAGCGACGCTATTCACATCTGAAGCTGATTGTGACGTTGGGGCGTACTGACATCCCCTCTGAGCCTGACACACCCTCGGAGCACTCTGAGGAGGAGGAGGATGAGCAGGAGAAGGATGCGCAGGAGGAGACCCAGCAGTAGGCACAACACGAGGAGACTCAACCTGAGCAGCCTGTAGAGCCCCAGGCACCTACACAGCCACCGCCGACAGAGCCAGCGACACACCCTTCAGTAGGCGATTATCCTTCACGCTCAGCTTGACTGAGCGCATCGAGGACGATGCCGTGATTTAAGTGTGGGGAGGTCACCGTCTCCGGCGAATTATATTTTGGTGAACCATTTCAGACTTCTGTTCTATTTTGCTTTATCTTGTATTTTGTTTTATTTTATTTTATTTTATTCTTCTTTTAATACTTGCACATTTCTATTTTATTGTACTTCTGTTTATTTTTACTTGGTTGTATTTTGCACTTTAGGCTTGTATATATCTTAGATATTTAGCTTGAATTGCACTTTTAGTCTATTAGTTGTGATATGTAAAAACATGGATTATTGAGCTTAGTTTACCGTTTTGCATATGAGAAATTAGTTTGATTGAAAATAGGGAGTAAACTAAAAATTTTTAGTTTTTTATAATCACAACATTTCATTATATATAAAATAAATGTTGGTCAATTGATGAATTTTTAAGGAATGTCTCTTTTTCTTAAAAAAGGCATTTAAGACATTGATTTGAGTTAAAACCTTTTGGTAACTTGCATGATATATATATATATATATATATAATTGGAAGATGGTTTTTAAGCTAAAGAACACACAACCCGTGAGTTTTTGAGATTAATAGCATGGTTACATTATTTAACCATAATATTTTATTCTTGTGTGTTTCTTATCTATGATTGCAATCTTTGCTTTGTTCCAGTCTATATGTCCATTATTTAGTGTAAGTTCATGCTTATATGTGATTGAGGCCATCATTTGTTGTTTGCTCACTTATACCAAATAGCCTACCATTCTAATTACCTTCGTTTGCCACTTTGAGCCTTTTAATCCCCATTTATTCTTTATATTACCACATCACTAGCCTTAAGCGGAATAATAATTAATTATCCCAGTTAAATTTTTGGTTAGCTTAAGATAGAGATTGTATATCAATTAGGTGTGGGGAATTGTGGGGACATGGGTTAATGGGAATGTGCTATGTTTCTAATTTATTTGAATAGTGAGAATTTGGGTGGACACTCATGTGAGACCAGGAAAACCATATGCATTAATATGTTGTGTTTTGCTTTCAAAAAAAAAAATTTATTACAATATAAATAAATAAATAACTAAATAGGGGACAAAATTACCTCAATGTTAAGTTTAATAAAAGATCAATGCATATGTGGTGAAATTAAAGAAAAATTTAATACATGAGTATGTGATGCAAAAGTGGGAATTTTGGGTAGCTAGGCATGATTTTAAAAAGTATAAAGAGTGTATGTAGAGGTAAGAGCTTAGGTTACTCAAAGATTCAATTTATTGCTCACTTAGCCATATATATATACCCTCACCTTTACCTTAGCCCCATTACAACCTTGAAAAGACCTCATGATGTTTGCATTGGTACATTAAATAC
>NC_029794.2:121243365-121258931 GCF_000816755.2 Arachis ipaensis
ATAAAGTAAATATACGCATAGTTATCATAATCGAATTAGATCAATTAAAATCAGTGGTTTGGCTGGTTTAATTTAGGATTAAGTATGATTTTGGTCTTTAACGTAGAGACCAAAAATTTATTTTGTCCCTGATGAACAAATTTTTGCTAGTAAAGAATTCACAATAAATTTCCGTTGCAAGTATAGTTTCTAAACCAACAATAATCCTTTCATACAAAAATTTGGTTGTCACCAAAACAAACCCAGTAAAATTAAACCGAAGTATTTAAACCTCGAGTCGTCTCTCAAGGAATTGCAGGGAGGTGTAGTTATTATTGGTTATGGAAAAGAATCTTTTGGGGTTTGAATAACGAACAAGAAAGTGAATTGCAAGAATTAAACTAATAGTTAAGAAAGGCTCTTGGCAATATATGAGAACTATAAATCCTATCCTAGTTATCCTTATCAATTGTGACATCAATTGTCCATTGCTCCCGCTTAGTTAACCTCTAATTATGAAGGAAAGTCAAGTGGATGAATCAATTTGATTCCTCAAGTCCTAGTCAACTCCTAAGGAAAGACTAGTTTTAGAGGGATCCAAATCAACTAGCAACTTTCAATTATTAATCAACAAAGGAGTTTGATAACTCAAGAGTCTCCAATTACTCAACCAAAGCCAAGAGGAGAGAAATCTACACTAAAATCCAATCAAGCATTCTATCGAACACTTGGAAGGCATAACATAAAAACATAGAAAACTAGCAAGGAATATTAAATCTAAACTACCAATTGCAAACATCAATGACTAACAAATAATAGGAGAAGCAATAAATATGAAATACCTCAAATTGCATTAAATGAAAAATAAAATCTAACATGAGAATTCATAAACTAAAGTAGCAACACAAAGTAATCAATAAGGTAAATAAATAAACTAGAATGCTAAGACAAATAAAAGTAAAAGAGAAAACTAAATTAAAGCAAAGTAGAAATCTGAGATTAAGAAAAGCTAAACCTAAAATCCTAAAACCTAGAGAGGGGAGTCTCTCTCTAGAAAACTACATCTCAAACCTAAAATTATGTGAATGAAAGTTTTGTGTGAATGAATGAATGATTTCCCCCACTCTGCAGCCTCTATTTTGTGTTCTCGGGCTTGGAATTGGGCAAAAAAGGAGCCCAAAAATCGCTCCCAGCGTTTTCTGTAATTTTTGCACGTGGCGTATGTCATGCGTACGCGTAGATCACGTGTACGCATCGCTTGTCTTCTGCGCTAGTCACGCGTACGCGTCGCTCATGCGTACGTGTCGCTGCCAACTTCTCAAAACTTCATTTTCTTGTGCTCCTTCCATTTTTGCAAATTTTCTTTCCATCCTCTAAACCATTCCTGCCCTATAAAGCCTGAAAATACTTGACACATAGATCACGGCATTGAATGGTAATAAAGGGTAATTAAAATTGATAGTTTAAAGGCCCAGAAAATATGTTTTCAACTATATCATAGAATTAGAAAGGATTTGTAAAACCATACAAATTATATGAATAAGTGTGCAAAGAATTGATAAAAACCATTCAATTTAGTACAAGATAAACCATAAAATAGTGGTTTATCAATCTCCCCACACTTAAACATTAGCATGTCCTCATGCTAAACTCAAGAGAACCAAAAGAGTGAAGGCAGAATGGTGGAACTTATGCAATGCAACCTATTTAGATGTGAGCTATCTACATGTATTATGCTATTCTAATTACTATATATATATGGTCAAATTGAGTCAAATTTCCAAGAAATCATATATGCACAATCAAGGGCTAAATCATATCAAAACACATTCACAATTGAGTTGAGTTAATCAAAAGAGTTCACAAACTTGCAAGACAAGCAATGATCAAATATGGACATATGAAATTAGCTATTGAACCCTCACAGGATTTGTATATGCACTCTAATCACTCAAGTGTTTGGGGTTAAACCACTCTACTCTTCTCTAGTCATGCTTTCTAAAACTTTGTTCTTCATCTAACCAATAAACAAATATTAAGTGTACAAATGCAAATATCATGAGGGCTTTTCAAGGTTGTAATGGGGCTAAGGTAAGGATGAGGGTATATATATATGGCCAAGTGAGCTGTAAATTGAATCTTTGACTAACCTAAGTTCTCACCTAACACACACACACTCTATATAATTTAAAATCATGCCTAGCTACCCATAATCTCACTTTTGTGTATTTCACATACTCATATACTAAATTTTCCTTAATTTCACCACATATGCATTGATCTTTTATTAAACTTGACATCGGGGTAATTTTTTTCCCAATTTATTTATTAGTTATATTGTAATAATAATTTTTTTTAAACATGAAATCAAACATAACATATCAATGCACATGGTTTTTCTGGTCTCATATGAGTAGGCACCCAAATTCCCAATATTCAAATAGAGTAGAAACATAACACATTCCCATTAACCCAGGTTTCCACAATTTTCCACACTTAATCGATACACAATCTCTATCTTGAGCTAACCAAAGATTCAATTGGGGTAATTAATTGTTTTTTTTTCGCTTAAGTCTAGTGATGTGGTAATATAAAGAACAAATGGGGATTAAAAGGCTCAAAGTGGCAAACAAAGGTAATTAGAATGGTAGGCTATTTGGGATAAGTGAGCTAATATCAAATGATGGCCTCAATCATATATAAGCATGAACATACACTAAATAATAGACATATAGAATGGAACAAAACAAAGATTACAATCATAATGAAGAAAACACATAAGAATAAAATATTATGATTAAATAATGTAACCATATAATTAAGCTAAAAAACTCACGGGTTGTGTGTTCTTAGCTCAAAAACCATATTCCAATTTTATATATATATATATATGTTCGGTAAGTCGGGTACCGGACTAATCGGGTGAGTATCCTGATCAACAAAAGGGGAGGTTGTCTGGTCGTACGTCTCCGGGTTGGAGTAGGCGAGGTTCCGAGCTCTTCAGGTGTGAAAGGGAGGTGTCACCTGCAAAGACACTCCGACGCACAAGTCAATGAAGTGTGCAGGCGAAAAAGGGGGTAGAGTCATGTAACGTACCTTGGGGGAAGGGTAAAAACCTTCCCCTTATATACTGTGTTAGAGGTGGGCCCTGCAAGGACAGACCCACTTTCTCTGAGGCGTTCTCCTCACAACTGTAAATGAGCTGTCGGGGACACGCGTCCGGGTCGGCTGTGGAGTGCCTTACCCCTGACCGTTAGGGTCGGGTGGCGCTTGGGTCGGGCCAACCCGTAGAGGGTTTGGGCCAGGCCCCAACAGTGCCCCCCCCCACGCGCCAGTAATAGTCGTGAGAGCTATCAGTGGCATGTTATTTCTTGTTCCATGCGTCGTCGTTAGGTCGGCCGCCCGTGGGAGGGACGTGCCCCCTGCGCGCGTGTCTCTTGGTTGTTGGGGCAATCGTTCGTCGCTTCGTTCTTCGCGCTGAGCATTAAATGCTCATAATGGGTTGCAAAACCCTGTACACAAAGACTATTTTGCCCCCAAGTCTTTCGCGCTTCCTGGGTGGCAGTTTTAAACAGTTTGTTTCAATTTTTCCTTTTTCCACTCTCGCTCCTACCATCTCATTCTTCTTCACCCAGAAAATCCCAGAGCATCCCAGAGCTTCATCCTAGCATCTCCGTGCATTTTTCCTTCTTCCCTCTCCGTTTTCGCAATCGCTTCAGGTAACCTTTGGTCCTCTCTCTTTTCTGCTTCGTTGTTGTACGCTTGTTGTTTGTATTTGCTTTGCGTTCTTGCTGTCTTGTTTGATTTTTGTTGCTAGATGACTTTTTAGTGCTAAGTAGATGTGTTAGGGGAGGGGTACCATTCCAGGGTAGGTTTTTAGGTGGCTTGCGTGATAGGTATAGCTTTAGCCATGCTTGATCTTAACTGTTGAATATGATGGACATAGTTTCTGGGTCATAGACTAATGGAGTGGTACCCCCACTGTAGGTATGCCTCGTGTCGTCTCCCGGGCTTCTGTTTCCGCCGCAAACTATGACCCCTATGCTTGGGTGACCTCAGATGTGAAGGACTCGCCGAATCAGATGGATCTGGAGGAGTTGACGGAGTTTCGGCAAGCCGGGTATCTGTGCGGAGAGATAGACGAGGAGGCCAATTACGAGACCTTCGTTCCTGTCCCCAATGAGCGGTTGTATGAGATTAATTTCCGCTCTCCCCGGGTTACCGACTGGATTTGGTTTTACAAAGCCATGTTCACCCAGGTTGGCGTTCGCATACCGTTTTCCGATTTTCAGATGTCGCTTCTTAATCGGATATTCGTGTCGCCGTCACAGCTCCATCCGAATAGCTGGGCTTCTATCCGCTGTTTCGAGATGGTTTGTGAATATCTCGAGCTGCCGGTGTCGGTGGATGTCTTCCTCTTCTTCTTCAACCTTACCAACTCCTCTAGACAAGGGAAGGCAAGGAAAGGGTTCCTGTCCTTCCGGTCTGCCCAAGGTCGGAGGGTATTTGGCCTGTTCGAGGACTCCTATCATGGGTTCAAGGACAAATTCTTCAAAGTTCATCCCGTTAAAGGTCGCCATCCCTTTTGGTTGTCGTTAGAGGGGGAACGCCTCATCCCGACGTATTGGAGCTTCGAGGCGGGGTCTAATTCTTTCATTAAGGTGACCTATAAGGGAATGTCCCTTGTAAATAAGAGGATTGCCGATGTGTTATTTGCTCTTTTTGGAAAGAACCCCGTGAACCCCCACCTCCTTATGGGTGAACGGGAGTCCGCCAGGAGTTATATTTGTGAGCTGTTTTGTCTTGTACTTTTGCATTGTTTATTATTTAATTTGCTCTTCCCGACTTCACGACTAACGTATTTATTTCTCTGTTGTAGTGGAGATGTCTGCTTTGGTAACCGGGCTCGAAAATTTAGTCAAGACCTTCTTGAGCATATAAGTTATCATGCTTGCATATCCACCATTTGAGTCTCCAACAATTATTCTAATAATAACATATCCGATTTGACCTATGGACGATTTCAGTTCATTTTTCGATCTATAACAAATAGCTTCAAGAGATGATAGAATTAAGAATACCCACTAAAAAAACTAATACAATCCATAATGAGGGACAGCTATTCGAAATCTTAGTGAAAGACTGGATTTATTATCTCATGTTTGCTTTTCGTGAAAAAATACCAATTGAAGTGGAGGTTTTCTTCAAACAACAAGGGGCTGGGTCAAGATGGAATTTATTTCATTTTATGTCTTATTAAATAATTTAATAGAAGAGATTATTATGCACTCTATTTCCAATTACGTGAGCAGTCATCAGCATTGCTAGAGGCCATACTGCTATTTCTTTTTAGTTTTTTTGAGTTCTCTTTTTTTTTGAGTTTCACTTTTAGTTTGAATAACAGAAAAAAGGCAAATTCTCTGCTGTATCCACATACCATTTATCTCTACAAAATACGAGACGAAATAGAACGATTTTTTTAGAAGGGATATAATGGAATTTTTGGATTGACTATTACTATAGCCTAATATATATATATTATTTTCAGTTTTATTGGATGGACTGATGTAGACAACATACATTAAATATACATTTAAATGAAATATGCATTAAATATTCTAAACTAAATATTAAATATAATAATATATAAATAAGATTATTTATTAAGATAAATATAGTAAGATAAATATAAAATATAAAAAGGATAGCGATAAGGAGAAGGCTGATGAGAAGGATGCCGGGAAGCCGGAAGGCCCTACCGGGGAGAAGGAGAATCAAGCCGTACCTTCCCCCCGGGACGTCGAGATGTCCGACAAGAATTCTGCCGAGAGGCAGGCTTCTCCCGTTCCCGATGAGACGGCCGGTATTGGGCAGTCGTCCTCTACTCATCGGGAGTATGACGATTTTAAGCTTGTCCCTACTCCCAAGAGACAAAGGGCATCCTCCAGCCCGGAAGGAGCTCTCACCGTGATGGAGAGGAACTTCAATGCTGGGGCCTTTATTGATAATCAGCTGATTCCCGGTACGGAGGATCACTTCCTTAGTACCGAGCTCGCGGGGCAGGCAAGGTGGATGTACCGCACCCTTCTCCGCAGAGCGGTGATAGCCCGGAAGGCTGAGTTCGAGTTGTCGGGCATGCAGGCGTTGTGAAGGAAGCTCGATACTGCTGTCCAGGCCAACAACGAATTCAAGGTCCAGGTTGAAAAGCTTCAGGAACAACTGACCGCGGCGGAGAGGGGGCGCAAGGATGCCGAGGAGAAAGCTGCGTCCTTTGAGGAAAAAATGAATGCCTCCGACGCCACCGTCTCCCGTCTAACCGAGCGAGAGATGACTCTAGAGAGCCAGTTTAACGCCGCGCAAGGTCGAGTGGTCGCTGTGGAGAAGGAGCGTGATGCGGCCGTGTCGTCGGTTGAGGCTGCGCGAGCCGAGGCGGAAGAGTTGAAAAGGAAATATAAGGCGGTAAGGGAACAGGGAAAGAACGCGATCTTTATGACCGAAGAGGCTCTCAAGGCCCAGGTGAAGATCGTGGTCCCAGAATTCGATATGTCGGCTATTGGAGTCTTCAAAACAATCCAGGACGGCAAGATTGTCGACATGCCCCGGAAGTGAACTCTTGTAACTTGCGCTTTTTATGTTTCCCTGTAGAATACTTGTTGAAATCGTTAACTTTTATACTTTAGTGGTCGCCTGGTCAGCTTTATGATTATCGCCTTTATCTTGTTTGGTAGCATTTTATTTCGTTACCGTTTTTTCGGCGTGGACTTATCGCTTGTGTCCGTTTTGCCGTTTGTGTTGGTAACTTGGTTGAAACCGTCTTGGTCTTATTATCGCGGCCGTTTGTTATGGCTATGATTCGGTTGGCTCCTGGGGTGATCAGTCCCGGGTTGCCGTTGAAGAACGCGATGGTGTGGGATACATATTAGGGAATAATAGATAGGAGAATTTAGACAAGTAAAAAGTAGTCGTTAGCTAGACAGTTCTATGAACACGGTAGGCGTTTAATGAAAGTAAATCATTGGAAATTAACATTTGATAAAATTAAACACCTATCTAACTCGCCGGGCCGCTTGGCTAGTGTGCCCAAGCTACGAGTATAATCTTCTTAGGTTACCTGCATTCCATGTTCTCGGGATTTCTTTGCCGTCGAGTCTTTCCAGCTTGTAGGGGCCTTTGCCAAACACTTCTTTGACTCTGTAGGAGCCTTCCCAGTTTGCGCCAGCTTTCCTTCTCCTGGGGACGGTGGTCCGATGTCGTTTCGTCGCAGGACGAGGTCTCTTTCCTCAAATTCCCTTCTGAGGACCTTGGTGTTATATTGCAGGGCTATCCTCTGTTTCAGCGCTACTTCTGACAAGTGGGCCATCTCTCTGACCTCGTCTACCAGGTCTTTGTCCACTGCTTCTTCTACTCCTGCAAGGAGTAGCCGCGGACTTGGCTCTCCGATCTCCACGGGTATCACTGCTTCAACCCCGTATGTTAAGCGGAAGGGGGTTTTCCCGGTGGAGCTTTGCTCGGTTGTTCGATAGGACCAAAGAACCGAGGCAAGCTCGTCAGCCCACGCGCCTTTTTTGCTATCTAAATGCTTTTTAAGACCCAGTAAGATGATCTTATTTGCAGATTCCACTTGTCCGTTTGTTTGGGGGTGTTCAACTGAGGAGAACTTCTGTTTTATCTCCAAGCCGGTGAGAAACTCTGTGAACTTCTTGTCAGTGAATTGCGTCCCGTTATCTGAGATGACGATCTCCGGGATGCCGAAACGGGTTATCACCTACCTCCACATGAACTTCCTACAATTGGATGAGGATATGCTGGCGAGTGGTTCAGCCTCTATCCATTTGGTGTAGTAGTCGATGGCAACTATGAGGTACTTGACCTGCCCCGGGCCAACTGGGAAGGGTCCCAAGAGGTCGACTCCCCACTGTACGAAAGGTCGAGTGGACGTTAGTAAACTCAGCTCGGAGGCTGGCGCTCTATGGAAGTTGGCGTTTTGTTGACACTTCGCGCATTTCCTTACGAACTCCTTGGAGTCATTCATCATTGTCGGCCAGTTGTATCCATCTCGGATGAGCTTCCTTGCTAGGGCCTTGCCCAGGATATGGTGGCCACAGTACCCCTCATGGACTTCTCTGAGAACGTAGTCCGTCTGGTCGGGGTGCAGACACTTCAGCAAAGGTTGGCTGAGTCCCTTTTTGAATAGCTGATCCTGTATGATCGTATATTTGGCGGCCTCCCTTCTTACCGCTTTGGCTTCCTTTTCGTCCTGGGGGAGTTTGCCGTTTTGCAAGAAGTCAGCGATGGAGTCCATCCAAGAAGGGGCTAATTTAGTTAGGTGGAGGGCAACTGCTGGCTCTTTCGTGATGCCTTGGATGAGGGAGCGGTTGCCGGTTCCGGGTTTTGTGCTCGCCAGCTTGGATAGGAGGTCTGCCCGTGTGTTCCTCTCCCTTGGAACGTGTTGGACCATGACCTCTTCAAATTGTTTGCTCAGCTCTTTGACCCTCTCTAAGTATTTCTGTAGTAATGAGTCTCTGGCTTGGTAGCTTCCATTCACTTGCGAAGTGACGACTTGCGAGTCACTGCATACTTCCAGCCTCTTGGCCCCGACTTCCTGAGCTAGAACCAAACCCCCTAGGAGGGCTTCGTATTCTGCTTGGTTGTTCGACACGGGAAACTCAAACTTAACCGATTGTTCATAGATGACTCCGGCCAGACTTTCTAAAATGATCCCGGCGCCCCGGGATGTCTGGTTGGAGGCTCTGTCTACATGGAGCTTCCACCGTGTGTCCGTGTCCTCGGTTGGATTCCCAGTTACTTCCACCAAGAAGTCTGCCATTGCTTGCGCCTTAATCGCGTGTCGGGGCTCGTAGCCTAGGTCGTATTGGGATAGTTCGATGGCTCAGGCCATCATTCTTCCCGCTAGATCAGGCTTTTGGAGCACCTGACGAATCCCCTGGTCCGTTCTCACGACCACCTGGTGACTCTGGAAGTATTGTCGCAATCGGCGAGAGGAGACCAGAAGTGCCAGCGCCAGCTTCTCCAGCTTGCTGTATCTGAGTTCTGCCCTTTGCAGTGCTCTACTCACAAAGTAGATCGGTTGCTGGGCCTTCCCTTCTTCCCGTACCAACACCGCTGCGAGCGCCCCCTCTGTGATGGCTAGGTATAGATAGAGTGGCTCTCCGAATTTCGGCTTCCCGAGCACTGGGGGTGCTGCTAGAATCTCTTTGAAGTGGTTGAAGGCTTCTTCGCACGCAGGGGTCCACTCGAATTCTATTTCCTTCTTCATCAAAGAGAAAAAGGGTTGGGCCTTTGCTGCCGACGCACCGAGGAATCGGGACAACGCTGTGAGCCTTCCCGTCAGCCGCTAAACGTCTTTGATGCAGCCCGGACTCCTCATCTGGAGTATTGCTTGGCACTTTTCAGGGTTGGCCTCCACTCCCCTCTGGGTTATCATGAATCCCAAGAACTTTCCGGCCTCCATGGAAAAGGCGCACTTAAGCGGGTTGAGCCTCATGCCGTGTTGTCGGAGGGATGCGAACACGTTCTCCAGGTCGCTTATGAGATCGTCAGGGCGGGTGGTTTTTGCGAGGATATCATCCACATAAACTTCCACCGTTTTTCCGGTGAGGTTGCTGAATATTTTGTTCATCAGTCTCTGGTACGTTGCCCCCGTGTTCTTTAGGCCAAACGGCATCGCTCTGTAGCAGTAGGTCCCCCCTGGTGTTATGAACGTCGTTTTATCCTCGTCTGGCCGGTGTATCGGTATCTGATTGTAGCCGGAGTAGGCATCCATGAAACTCAGATACCGGTATCCTGTAGCCGCGTCGACGAGTGCGTCGATGTTGGGAAGGGGGTACAGTCCTTAGGGCATGCTTTATTGAGATCGGAGTAGTCCAGACACATTCTCCATTTCCCATTGTGCTTTTTTACCAGGACCATGTTTGATAGCCAGGTCGAATAGTCCAGCTCCCGGATGAACCCCACTTCAAGGAGGCCGGCCGTCTGTTTGGCCACTTCCTCTGCTCTTTCCTGAGACATTTTTCTCCTTCTTTGGGCCACTGGTTTGGCTTTCGGTCTGACGGCTAGGTGGTGCGACATGAGACTGGAGTTTATGCCCGGCATGTCGGCGGGTGTCCAGGCAAACAAATCGCCATTAGCTCTGATCATTTCCATCAAAGGTTCTTTTAACTCATGGGGGAGGTTCTTATTCACGAACGTGAATTTTTCCTCTGAGTTCCCGAACCTAAACTTCTCCAGGTCCCCTTCGGGTTCGGGTCTTGGTTTGTCATCGACTCTGGCGTCCAGGTCGGCGAGAAATATTCTCGATGCCTCTTTAGACTTTTTCCTTAACGAGAGACTGGCGTTGTCGTAAGCAACTACCATTTCCAGGTCTCCTCTCACAGATCCTACTAACCCTTCTTCAGTTATGAACTTCATTACTAACATCCTCGTGCTGATGACTCCTCCTAGGTCGTTGATTGTCTTTCTCCCCAGGATGATGTTGTAGGCGGTGGAGTCCCGTAGGATCACAAATTCGGCCATTACCGTTCTCCTCCCCTATCCTTGTCCCAGTGAGATCGGCAGGGTGATTATGCCATCTGGCTTGATGAAATGGTCACCAAGCCCTACGACATCGTGCTGGTGCGTCTGTAGGTCGGCGTCCCTTAGGCCCAAAGCATTGAACACATTGCGGAACATGATGTTCGAGTCCGCCCCCGTATCTACAAGGATTCGTTTGACGAGACCGGTTCCTACTCTGGCCGTTATGACCATGGGAGGACTCTCTCCGATCTCGTCGAACCACTAATCTTCCAGGGCCGAACGAAATGGGTGGGAGCTTCCTAGTGCTTCGCGTAAAGGATGAGGAGACCACCAGAACTTTGGCGTCTTTCTTGTGTGCCGACTTTGACCTAGGTGCTGCATTCCTAGCGGTTACCACGTTCACTATGGTGAGGCCCTGGTCGTCGTCCTCCGGTTCTTGGCGTCGCTTCGGTGCCCGAGTCCTATCCTCACCGTCGTGGGCGCGATTCCGTCGCCTCGGCTACCTTATGAGGTGGGAAAATGCGGCTAGCTTTCCATCCCTGATGGCCTGCTCCAGTGCGTCCTTTAGATCGAAGCAGTCTTGGGTTTTATGCCCATAGCCCTTGTGATAGTCACAGTAGAGGCTTCGGTTTTCCCCTGTTCGTTCCTTCAGTGGTCGGGGCTTCGACAAGATCCCCTTTTCGGCAATTTGTTGATAAACTTCCATGATCGGCGCGGTGAGGGTTGGTGAACTTTCCGACACGAGGAAATGGTCTGGGAGCCTTGCTCGGGCCGCCGTCTCTGGCGTGTTCCTTTTGTCCTTCTCCGCTTCTGTGGTGCCGGTCTTGGTTGTGAGAGGGCTGCCGTTTGTTGGCAGCCACGACTCGGCTCACTTCTTCGTCGTTGATGTACTCCTTGGCCACACATTGGATTTCCTGCATACTCTACACTGGTTTCGTGGTAAGGTGCTTTCTGAAGTCCTCGTTCAGGAGTCCGTTCGTCAGGCACAAACTCGCGACTGAGTCCGTCAGCCCGTCGATTTCCAGGCACTCATCGTTGAATCTGTCTAGGTATTTCCTAGTCAACTCGTCGGGTCGCTGGGTCACCCCGAGCAGGTTGATTGGGTGCTTCACCTTTGCAATCCTAGTCGTGAATTGGCCTAAGAAGGCATGGCTGATGTCTGCGAAGCCGGTCACCGATCCCTGCGGGAGGTTATTGAACCACCGTATTGCAGGCCCCGCCAGGGTGACCGGGAAGGCGCGGCACCTTACCTCGTCTCCCACTCCCTCAAGGTTCATTCTGGCCGCAAAGGCCGTGACGTGTTCCAGCGGGTCTTGCGTTCCGTCGTACCTCATGTTCGTTGGCTTGTCAAGGTGTTTTGGCAGCCGGACCTCGAGTATGGAACGATGAAATGGGGTCGCTCCCATTATCACGGGTCCCCGTGTTCTCCTCGTTCTTCCTTCGTCGTCCTCCCGACGAGCGTCTTCGGTTCCCCGACCTGTAGTGTACTGCCCTTCTTGTCTGGCGTAGATGACAAGGTCATGGCGTCTTCAAGTGCCTCCTCTTTCACCAGTGCTCTCAAATTCGGCCTGGGGGCTGGGCGTGCGTCTGGAGTGGCTCCTAGAGTGAGAGCGGGAGTGGCTTTGTTCTGGGGTGTGCTGGTCGTGTTCCCTGTCTGCTAGCCAGCGTTCCAGGTCTTGTATCCTGTGGCACAGTTCTTGCATTATTCTGGCATGGTTGTCGCCAGTTCCCCCGAAGGGGCATTGATGAGCGGATAATTTATACGCTTTTTGGCATTGTTTTTAGTATGTTTTTAGTAGAATCTAGTTACTTTTAGGGATGTTTTCATTAGTTTTTATGTTAAATTCACATTTCTGGACTTTACTATGAGTTTGTGTGTTTTTCTATGATTTCAGGGATTTTCTGGCTGAAATTGAGGGACTTGAGCAAAAATCAGATTCAGAGGTTGAAGAAGGACTGCTGATGCTGTTGGATTCTGACCTCTCTGCACTCAAAGTCGATTTTTTGGAGCTACAGAACTCGAAATGGTGCGCTTCCAATTGCGTTGGAAAGTCGACATCCAGGGCTTTCCAGCAATGTATAATAGTCCATACTTTGACCAAGTTTAGATGACACAAACTGGCGTTCAACGCCAGCTCTCTGCCCAATTCTGGTGTCCAGCGCTAGAAACAAGTTGCAAAGTGGAGTTCAACGCCCAAACTGACACAAAAGTTGGCGTTCAACTCCAAGAAGGACCTCTACACGTGCAACACTCAAGCTCAGCCCAAGCACACACCAAGTGGGCCCCGGAAGTGGATTTATGCATCAATTACTTACTTCTGTAAACCCTAGTAGCTAGTTTATTATAAATAGGACTTTTTACTATTGTATTAGATATCTTTGGACGCCTGGTTCTTAGATCAGAGGGGCTGGGCGTAGTGACAGACGCAAAAGGATAGTAAATCCTATTCCAGTATGATCGAGAACCTCCAAGATGATTAGCCATGCAGTGACAGCGCATCGGACCATTTTTCACAGAGAGGAATAGGATAAAACCAACGACAAGGGTGATGCCTCCAAACGATTAGCCGTGCTGTGACAGAGCATTTGGACCATTTTTCCGAGAGAGATCGAAAGTAGCCATTGGCACCGGTGACATCCTTACATAAAGCCAGCCATAGAGAGGAGTAAGACTGATTGGATGAAGACAGCAGGAAAGCAGAGGTTCAGAGGAACGATTGTATCTCCATACGCTTATCTGAAATTCTCACCAATGATTTACATAAGTATTTCTATCCTTCTTTTATTAATTAATTTCGAAAACCCCATTACTATTTTATATCTGCCTGACTGAGATTTACAAGGTGACCATAGCTTGCTTCATACCAACAATCTCCGTGGGATTCGACCCTTGCTCACGTAAGGTATTACTTGGACGACCCAGTGCACTTGCTGGTTAGTTGTGCGAAGTTGTGAACCATGGTATTGGCATCATGTTTTTGGCGCCATTACCAGGGAAAGAAAGAGCGATGAATTTTACATAATCAAAGTGTAATCACAATTTCTGCGCACCAAGTTTTTGGCGCCGTTGCCGGGGATTGTTCGAGTTTGGACAACTAACGGTTTATCTTGTTGCTCAGATTAGGTAATTTTCTTTTTGTTTTCTTTTCAAAAAAAAAAATTTTCAAAAATCTTTCAAAATTTTCTCCTTTGTTTTCGAAAAAAAAATGTTTTCAAAAATATATTTTTTTTCAGAATTTTTAAGAATGAATTCTAGTGTTTCATGAAGCCTGTTGAAGCCTGGTTGGCTGTAAAGCCACGACTGTAGGGCATGTTAGACATTTCATATGCATTCTTGAATTCTTAGTGTCTAAGCATTAAAGAATTCTAAGTTTGGTGTCTTGCATGTTTTTCTTGCATTAAAAATTTTTCAAAAATAATTCTTGATGTTCATCTTGACATTCAAAGTGTTCTTGGTATTCATCTTGACATTCATAGTGTTCTTGCATGCATTCCCTGTTTTGATTCAAAAATAAAAGAGAAAAACATGAAAATGATGTTTTAATTTTTTTCTCTCTCATCATAAAAATTTAAAAATAAAAAAATATCTTTCCCTTTTTCTCTCATCAAATTCGAAAATTAGATTTGACTTTTTCAAAAATTTTTAAAAAAATCAAGTTGTTTCTTATGAGTCAAATCAAATTTTCAATTTGAAAATCTTATCTTTTTCAAAATCTTTTTCAAAAAAAAAATCAAATCTTTTTTCGTATCTATTTTCGAAAATTCCAAAAAAAATACTTTTCGAAAATCTTTTTCTTAATTTTACTACATAATTTTCGAAAATAGCATCACCAATTAATGTTTTGATTCAAAAATTTCAAGTTTGTTACTTACTTGTTAAGAAAGATTCAAACTTTAAGTTCTAGAATCATATCTTGTGATTTCTTGTGAATCAAGTCATTAATTGAGATTTTAAAAATCAAATCTTTTTCAAAAACTAATTTCTATCATATCTTTTCAAAAACATCTTCTTATCTTATCTTTTTTCAAAAATTTGATTTCAAAAATATCTTTTCTAACCTCTTAGCTTCTTATCTTTTCAAAATTGATTTTCAAAATTTGTTTCAACTAACTAACTAACTTTTTGTTTGTTTCTTATCTTTTTCAAAACCACCTAACTAACTCTCTCTCTCTAATTTTCGAAAATATCTCCCTCTTTTTCAAAAATTCTTTTTAATTAACTAATTATTTTAATCTTTGATTTTAAAAAATTTTCGAAAATCACTAACTCTTTTTCAAAAATTATTTTCAAAAATCATCTTTCTCTCTCATCTCCTTCTATTTTATTTATTCATCTACTAACATCTCTCCATCACTCCCCAAAAATCCGAACCCTCTCTCTCTGAGTTCAGATTTTCTCTTCTTCTACTAATAATAAGGAACCTCTTTACTGTGACATAGAGGATTCCTCTTCTTTTCTTGTTCTGTTCTCTTTTTTATGAGCAGGAACAAAGAAAAAGGCATTCTTGTTAAAGCTGATCCAGAACCTGAAAGGACTCTGAAGAGAAAACTAAGAGAAGCTAAATTACAACAATCTAGAGACAACCTTATTGAAAATTTTGAACAAGTAAAGGAGATGGCAGCCGAACCCAACAACAATAATGCAAGGAGAATGCTTGGTGAATTTACTGCACCTAATTCTAATTTACATGGAAGAAGCATCTCCATTCCTACCATTGGAGCAAACAATTTTGAGCTGAAACCTCAGCTAGTTTCTCTGATGCAGCAGAACTGCAAGTTTCATGGACTTCCATCTGAAGATCCTTTTCAGTTCTTAACTGAATTCTTGCAGATCTGTGATACTGTTAAGACTAATGGAGTAGATCCTGAAGTCTACAGGCTCATGCTTTTCCCTTTTGCTATAAGAGACAGAGCTAGAATATGGTTGGACTCTCAACCAAAAGACAGCCTGAACTCTTGGGATAAGCTGATCACGGCTTTCATAGCCAAGTTCTTTCCTCCTCAAAAGCTGAGCAAGCTTAGAGCTGATGTTCAAACCTTCAGACAGAAAGAAG
>NC_029794.2:121258939-121260883 GCF_000816755.2 Arachis ipaensis
ATAAACCTCATGCCCCTCTTTGTAATAGAGAAACTGGGAATCTATGGGGTACAAGCTGCTAAAATCTCATTAGAGATGGCAGATAATTCAAGAAAATAGGCTTATGGACAAGTAGAGGACGTGTTAGTAAAGGTTGAAGGCCTTTACGTCCCTGCTGATTTCATAGTTCTGGATACTGGAAAGGAAGAGGATGAATCCATCATCCTAGGAAGACCTTTCCTAGCCATAGCAAGAGCTGTGATTGATGTGGACAGAGGAGAATTGATCCTTCAATTAAATGAGGACAACCTTGTGTTTACAACTCAAGGATCTCTCTCTGCATCCATGGAGAGGAAGCAGAAAAAGCTTCTCTCAAAGCAGAGTCAACCAAAGCCCCCACAGTCAAACTCTAAGTTTGGTGTTGGGAGGCCACAACCAAACTCTAAGTTTGGTGTCAAACCCCCATATCCAAACTCTAAGTTTGGTGTTGGGAGGTCTCAACAAAGCTCTGCACATCTGTGAGGCTCCATGAGAGCCCACTGTCAAGCTATTGACATTAAAGAAGCGCTTGTTGGGAGGCAACCCAATGTTTATTTATCTAATTTTATTTTTGTTTTTTCATGATCATGTGGAGTCATAAAATAAACGAAAAATTTAGAAACAGAATCAAAAACAGTAGAAGAAAAATCACACCCTGGAGGAAGCACCTGCCTGACGTTCAACGCCAGAACAGAGCATGGTTCTCGAAACACACCCCCCCTCTTCTCCATATTTTCTTCTTCTTCTTCATCTATTCTTTCTTTTCTTGCTCGAGGGCGAGCAATATTCTAAGTTTGGTGTGGTAAAAGTATAAGCTTTTTGTTTTTTCATTACCATTGATGGCACCTAAGACCGGAGAATCCTCTAGAAAAGGGAAAGGGAAGACAAAAGCTTCCACCTTCGAGTCATGGGAGATGAAAATATTCATCTCCAAAGCTCATCAAGACCACTTCTATGATGTTGTGGCCAAGAAGAAAGTGATCCCTGAGGTCCCTTTCAAGCTCATCACCATGAGATCTCAGAGATGCCTCAAATGCATCTTCCTCCACAAAACTATTGGGAGCAAATCAACACTTCCCTAGGAGAATTAAGTTCCAACACAATTAAGGGTGGAACATCAAGAGCACTCCATCATCCTTCATGAAATAAGAGAGGATCAAAAAGCAATGAGGGAGGAGCAACAAAGACAAGGAAGAGACATAGAAGAGCTCAAGGACATCATTGTTTCCTCAAGAAGGAAACGCCACCATCACTAAGGTGGATTCATTCCTTGTTCTTATTTCTTCTGTTTTTCGTTTTCTATGCTAAGTGCTTATCTATGTTTGTGTCTTCATTACATGATCATTAGTAGTTAGTAACTATGTCTTAAAGTTATGAATGTCCTATGAATCCATCACCTCTCTTAAATACAAACTGTTTTAATTCAAAAGAACAAGAAGTACATGAGTTTCAAATTCATCCTTGAACTTAGTTTAATTATATTGATGTGATGACAATGCTTCTTGTTTTCTGAATGAATGCTTGAACAGTGCATATGTCTTTTGAAGTTGTTGTTTAAGAATGTTAAATATGTTGTCTCTTGAAAGAATGATGACTAGGAAACATGTTATTTGATAATCTGAAAGATCATAAATATGATTCTTGAAGCAAGAAAAAGCAGCAAAGAACAAAGCTTGCAGAAAAAAAATAATAATAATAATAATAGGCGAAAAAAATAGAAAAAGCAAGCAGAAAAAGCCAAAAGCTCTTAAAACCAAGAGGCAAGAGCAAAAAGCCAATAACCCTTAAAACCAAAAGGCAAGGGCAAATAAAAAGGATCCCAAGGCTTTGAGCATCAGTGGATAGGAGGGCCTAAAGGAATAAAATCCTGGTCTGAGCGGCTAAACCAAGCTGTCCCTAACCATGTGCTTGTGGCGTAAAGGTGTA
>NC_029794.2:121261010-121261635 GCF_000816755.2 Arachis ipaensis
GAATTTATAGTATATTCTCTTCTTTTTATCCTATTTGATTTTCAGTTGCTTGGGGACAAGCAACAATTCAAGTTTGGTGTTGTGATGAGCGGATAATTTATACGTTTTTTGGCATTGTTTTTAGTATGTTTTTAGTAGAATCTAGTTACTTTTAGGGATGTTTTCATTAGTTTTTATGTTAAATTCACATTTCTGGACTTTACTATGAGTTTTTGTGTTTTTCTGTGATTTCAGGGATTTTCTGGCTGAAATTGAGGGACTTGAGCAAAAATCAGATTCAGAGGTTGAAGAAGGACTGCTGATGCTGTTGGATTCTGACCTCCCTGCGCTCAAAGTAGATTTTCTGGAGCTACAGAACTCGAAATGGCACGCTTCCAATTGCGTTAGAAAGTATACATCCAGGGCTTTCCAGAAATATATAATAGTCCATACTTTTCTCGAGTTTAGATGACGCAAACTGGCTTTCAACGCCAGCTCTCTGCCCAATTCTGGAGTTCAGCGCCAGAAAGGGATAAAAAACCAGAGTTGAACGCCAGAAATGGATCAAAACCTGGCGTTCAACTCCACAAATGGCCTCTGCACGTGCTACACTTATGCTCAGCCCAAACACACACCAAGTGGGCCC
>NC_029794.2:121261765-121265814 GCF_000816755.2 Arachis ipaensis
GTGGTATAAGCTAGATTGATGGCGGCATTCATGAGAGTCCGGAAAGTATAAACCTTGTCTGTGGTATTCCGAGTAGGACTCCGGGATTGAATGACTGTGACGAACTCCAAACTCGCGAGTGCTGGGCATAGTGAAAGACGCAAAAGGATAGTAAATCCTATTCCAGTATGATCGAGAACCTCCAAGATGATTAGCCATGCAGTAACAGCGCATCGAACCATTTTTCACAGAGAGGAATAGGATGCAACCAACGACAAGGGTGATGCCTCCAGACGATTAGCCGTGCTGTGACAGAGAATTTGGACCATTTTCCCGAGAGAGATTGAAAGTAGCCATTGGCACCGGTGACATCCTTACATAAAGCCAGCCATAGAGAGGAGTAAGACTGATTGGATGAAGACAGCAGGAAAGCAGAGGTTCAGAGGAACGATTGCATCTCCATACGCTTATCTGAAATTCTCACCAATGATTTACATAAGTATTTCTATCCTTCTTTTATTAATTAATTTCGAAAACCCCATTACTATTTTATATCTGCCTGACTGAGATTTACAAGGTGACCATAGCTTGCTTCATACCAACAATCTCCGTGGGATTCGACCCTTACTCACGTAAGGTATTACTTGGACGACCCAGTGCACTTGCTGGTTAGTTGTGCGAAGTTGTGAACCATGGTATTGGCATCATGTTTTTGGCGCCATTACCAGGGAAAGAAAGAGCGATGAATTTTACATAATCAAAGTGTAATCACAATTTCTGCACACCAGGCATCCTTCGCGAGATTGTGTTGGGTGTCTTGGAGGGGATCTTGTGCGCTGCTGGGAAGTAGTCGCGGCAGCGTCCCCTCCGGGCTCGGCCTCGCAGCCTGTTCCACTTTGGACCAGTACGAAGTCCATGGATCGTTCCCACAGACGGCGCCAATGTTCGGTAAGTCGGGTACCGGACTGATCGGGTGAGTATCTTGATCAACAAAAAGGGAGGTCGTCTGGTTGTACGTCTCCGGGTTGGAGTAGGCGAGGTCCCGAGCTCTTCAGGTGTGAAAGGAGGGTGTCACCTGCAAAGACACTCCGACGCGCAAGTCAATGAAGTGTGCAGGTGAAAAAGGGGGTAGAGTCATGTAACGTATCTTGGGGGAAGGGTAAAAACCTTCCCCTTATATACTGTGTCAGAGGTGGGCCCTGCAAGGACAGGCTCACTTTTTCTGAGACGTTCTCCTCACAGCTGTAGGTGAGCTGTCGGGGACACGCGTCCGGGTCGGCTGTGGAGCGCCTTACCTCTGACCGTTAGGGTCGGGTGACGCTTGGGTCGGGCCAACCCGTAGAGGGTTTGGGCCAGGCCGCAACAATATATATATATAGTCACACCTATATTTTACTAAACTGGTGCCTCTCCTTCGATATTATCATCAAGAAGTCACCAATATAGTATCACAAAATAAAAAAAAAAAAACTATCTAGTTAAACAAAATACTTAAAACCAAGCTATTTTATTATAATATTCACTATTTGCTATATTCCTCTAATTATTAAAGTGACAGAACTCTTTCATTTTAGCATATTAAATTTTCACCATTTCGAAATGTTGAATGAAGTTCTTAAACCTGTTCTTTTCAAAATTCAATTTCTAATAAACATTATCAACACGTACCATACGATCACTTTACCAAGTATAGTTCACATGTTTTGAAAACAAATTGATCTAAAGTTATTGCATTATATCCCTCCATCAAATGCTTCCATCAACGCATTTATGTTCGAACTTGATGGCAAAATCTCACATACAAGCACAATCAATTTATTTTCTTCATTTAACAAATATCCATCCAATGCCATATACCTTGTTTTGAACATATATTCCACACAAATCCATCATGATAAATCATATCCACACTTCTCGACTGACGGCCTCTCCACCTCCAAATTATTTATTAAAGTAATACCTTTTTTGTTAATTGACTCCCACTCTTTTAAATTATTTAGAATGATATCCCATGCCTCCTCCGAAATAGTAATTTTATTTTAAAAGATTTTTTTTATTCCTAATTCTCTATACCATCAAATAATTACAAACCATATGTTTATCCACGTTTTCTTATAGGAGATACTCCCATAAAGATGCATCAAACATCTTTTTTTAAATATGTTTTTTAATAATTAAAATTTAACACATATAATCACTTAAATTGTGTTATTTTTATCAAAATTAGGTCAGATAAATTAATTTGACTGAAAAATAGTGAATTAAATTTTGAATCGGTCTAAATTAATATTTTTTTATAAAAAATGACTACAATGCCCTTATCAAAATTAATATATATATATATAAAATAGGGATATTATAGTAATTTTTTATAAAAAATATTAATTTATACCGGCTCAAAATTTAATTTATTAATTTTTTTGTTAAACTAATTTGTCCAGTCTAACTTTTAATAAAAAATAATACAATTTAATTGATTATATGTGTTAAATTTTAATTTTTAAAAAACATCTTTAAAAAAAGACGTTTTTGACGTCTTTATCTAAGTGACTCCTTTTCTTATAACCTCTTACAATCGGACTCAAAAAAAGCTCTTATCTCTTTCGGACTAACCCAACTCACTCTACTACTCTCCAAAACTTTCACCCATAAACATGATGCATAATTACAATGAATAAAGAGGTGATATTCATCCTCTTCCTCTAAGTCACACAATATACAAGTTACCTTATTGGTTGCTAGCACATTGATTCATGATATTAAGCTTGCCAAGCACAGCAAATTATCTCATCATCTCTCCATATATTGTTAAAAGTATGCCGTAAATTTGGTAGGCCACACGATTTTGCAATCACCTCATTTGTAAAAGATTTCATTGAGAAACTCTCATCATCGGAAAAGCACTAAATAAACTTGTCCTGAGTACCTACATTTAAAAATACATTTTGTGATACTATATATGTAAGTTCTCATAGTTTTTGCACTCTCACTCAAAGAGGTTTCTCCTTCATCTGAGGTTCCAAACCCATCTAATGCCATCCAAAAATCACAATTTGCAATAAGTTCCTTCTTTTGAGTAGAAACAAGATAAAGTCTTGGAAAATTTTCTTTGAGAGTCATTTTCGCTAACCATTTATCTTTTCAAAAAACCTCGTTGATTCACCATTGCCAACACATAGTCTCAACCCCACACTTCTTGTCTCATTGCAGAGTTGGTTATCCTTCACACCACTTATTATATCCTTTCAAGAGCCATTTGATTTGAGATTAGAGTGTTCATTAAACGGATCTTCAATGGGGACCCTATTGCAGGATGATATAATCCTCATCTCTCTCGCTCTTATAAACAAAACAGAAAAATTGGGTCCTCTTGTCGCAATTCTCTCTCCATTGAAAATGGTTCAGTTGGAGATCCATTTACACATATATTGTAGTAGTATTGAACAAATCATTAATCCATTTTCTTCGTTCATCACCGAAGTCTATTGTTTTTAGCACGCGGTCCATAAAAGACTATTTTACTGGATCATATGCCTTTTTGAAATCAAGTTTAATGATGATGCCACTCTTTTTAGTCTAGCATTTTAATTGTTTCTAGGATTGCTAAATCCCCCTAAATCCAAGGTTCATCCCCTGTTATAGTCCATATTAATCATTTGAAATTTGAATTGATTAGTAATTTGGTACAAAAATTTAGGCGCCGACAAAATTTTTTTAAAAAGATGTTATTGACAAAATAGTTTTTGAATAATTTGAATATCCAACGAATATGCTATTTTTTTTAAGTGACAAAAGAACTTTCATATTTAGCAAACGATTTATCTCTATTTGATTTGAATTTTTGTGACAACATTTGAATAAATATTTAAAAAGTGTACAAAAAAATTTGAAGCAAAGTTTGATATCTAAATTTGTCGTTTTATTTTTCAAAAAAAAATTTGTTATTCACAATTTTTTATAAAAAAATAACTTAACATAAAATTACTAAATTTTAAAGATGAAAAGATTTTATTTTTCTAATAATGCTTATAAAAAATTGTATCAAAATATGATCTCTAAAATCTTTTTTA
>NC_029794.2:121266061-121288587 GCF_000816755.2 Arachis ipaensis
ATAAATAAAACATAAGATTGTTGTATATAATTCTAACATTTAATTTAAAAAAATAATTTTTATATTTTTGAATTTAAAATTACATAAATAAAATATAAATAATTTATTTTAAATTTTATAAAGTGATTATTATTTAAATAGTACATGGGAATTTTGTGTACAATCAATTTAAGATAATAATTTGGGCCCTCGCCTTCCATTATTCTAATATTTTTTATAATAAACGTATTTTTTTAGTAGATAATTTTAATCGATAATATATTTATATATACATTAAATTAATTAAAATTACACATAAAATATAAAATTGCACATAATATATAACTATTGTATAAAAATCACATATCAATTATACTAACATTTTAATAACTTTACTTAATGAATAAATTTTATTCTTTGAAATAATATTGTTATCCAAACTTTTAAATTTCTCATTCAACCTTTGATAATAAGAATTTAAGTTAATATTGGACTCTTAATAATTAAACATGACGGCAATTAATGTAAAACGCTCGTATTTAATTTAAATGAGTTAATAGTCAAAATCGTCCCTGAAAGATTACTCGATCTCCATTTTGGTCTCTGAAAGATAAAATTAATCAAAAGAGTCCCCGAAAGATAACTGTGTTGGTGGAGTTCGTCCTTCCGTCATCTCAGTTGATGAGCTGGCTAACGTTCGCTGATGTGAAACGTTAACTGATAGCGTGGCACACCTCAAACGTTATAATGACAAGATAAGTTTGTTAAATTAAGTCAAATCAGTCCCAAAACCCTAATTCCAATTTCAAGCATAAATAAGTCTTCTTCTCCAGTTGGATGACCTTATACGTTCCTCAGCTAGCATATCCAACTTCAATGTACAACAATGAAGATACCGATCTTTCATCCTTAGCCTTAGCAGAAGCACAAACTGAAATAACAAATAGTAGTGTAAGCTCATTCAATTCCAGTGCAAACTTAGATTTCATCATAGAAAACAAACTAATACACCTATCAAGGTGGCCCATTTTCGAAAACCCAGAAATCAAGGAGTTTCACGACACAAAATTCTTGTTGGGTATTTCACCGAACAGCTTCTCTGCATAATGGATAGAACCCATATTGAGGTAACTTGATATACCAGTTGATCACCAATAAATCCATCTTTAAAATACATAGATTTGATTACACAAGTATGGAAACAACTCTGGGAGACTCAGCCCCACCACATGATAGTACTTCCCCACAGCCGCCACCGCCATCAACATGGAGGAGAAGAGGTATTTATGCTTGAGATTGGGATTAGGGTTCATTGGTTCTAACATCCAGGGAATTAAGGAGTAATAATAACAACATGAATGCAAAGGTTGACTTCACTAACAAAATACTAGTACTAAAGAATAAGTAGGATCTTTGCAGGTAAAAATTGCATAGAAAAATTCTAGAAGGGAAAAATAAATATAGAACAAAGAAAACAATAAAACTTTTGACAGAATCACCACCACTGAAGAAAATAAAACCCGAAGATTAGCAGCTCATGTCACAGTAACCACCACCACCACCATTATTAGAACCTACGCCGCCACCATCGCCACTGCCTCCGCCTCCGTTCACCTGACACGTACCCATCTTGCAAAAAGGTTGCCAAAAATGCTTAAAATTAAGGATTTTTAACGTCGCAAGATCTCGCAGCGCCACCGCCGATGCACCACCTCAGACACTTGCATTTCACGCTGAAAAAGAAAGGTTTTGGAGCGAAACAGAGAGTTGGCTGTTATGAGAGGTGGTGATGGAGAGGAACATTTGAATGTCCATTCTGAACATCAAACGACATTGTTTCAACACTTGGAGGGGAAAAAGGAAACTACGTCGTTTTGGGTGTGCCCTGTTATCAGTTGATGTTCCACTTCACCTACTGTTAGCCACGTCATCAACTGAGATGACGGAAGGATGAACTCCACTAACACGGTTATCTTTCGAGGATTATTTTGATTAATTTTATCTTTGGGGATCAAAATGGAGATCGAGTAATCTTTCAAGGACGATTTTGACTATTAACTCTAATTTAAATCATAGGATCCTGTAGTTGAAAAATACAATTCCTTTAAAGGATAATTTAATATTGGAGGTTCCTCTATTTTGTCTTTGCCTTAAAGATGTAGGGATTTTTTTTAAATAAATAAAATAAATATTTTATTTATGAATATAAATTATTTAGAGCATTTTTTCAATTTATGCAGCATGTCTTATTTCGTTTACAATATAAACGAATAAGTAGTGTATATCTCGTTTACAATGTAAACAAAATAAGACATGTTAGCAAGTACACGTATCACATTTGTATACGTGATCTGACGTGTGGCTTATCTCGTTTACTCTATGCACATACTTATTTCGTTTACACTGTAAACGAAATAAGGCTTAGATGCACCTATATAAGTAACTCGTTCACAACGCCCGTAGTGTCACTATCCATACCCATCAACCTTCATTTCTCTCTTTGTCGCACGGCGTTATGTATCGTCGTCCCTACCGCAGCCAACGTCCTTTCTATGAGCGATGACTACAGCATAGGCGCTGCTTAGCGGCGGTTTTTCTCCAATTAGCGGCGGTTTTAAACCGCCGCAAAATCAAAGGCCGGCGGTTTAGTGGACCGCCCTGGTTATGGGCGCTGGGATTAGGTTTTGTGGCAGTTTCCAGCAACCACTGGTATAACCGCCGCTGAATCAGTATTTTGCGACAACTAATTTAGCGGCAGTTTTAAACCGCCGTGATATACAAGTATAGAATTTAGTCAATTTTTTATCGGCGGTTATGAACCGCCGCAATGTTTTGACGTTTTTTATTTATGACTATTTGCGGCGGTTATAAAATCGCCGCTATTTTCAATACAAATTAAAAAAAAATTTCCTTTTAAAAAATGCTGAATTTTTTTTTGTTTAATTTTAGAGATAAATTTTTTGGCCTTTTTTGGATTTTTAATGCTATAAATCTTCATATTTTTCATCTATTAAATATAAACTTGTGGTAAAAATAACAAAATTAACTGAAAAATAAAATAATATCTTTATAAAAATATCAATATAGTAAATCTCTTGCTAAAAATTGCATAATCAAATTTAAAAAATGTTTGCTTCAAATAAAAATAAGTCTAATCCTAGGATTCTATTTTTCACTCTGTCCTTCCACGGAATTCAACCATGCGATATTATTGAGTCAATAATCTGCATAAGGATAAATAACAATATTTTAGTCTAATTAAACAATCGAACACACACTTAAACGAGTGATATATATGACTTTTGATACTTAGTTATAAAATACTACCAAGTTAGTATTATTTTTTTCTGTACCAACCTTGCTATTATCAATATTCGATGTGGGAAGTTTCTCCTTGATGTATACATTGGTTTTCCTGCTTCTTAAAAGCAAAACCTGGATGGCTGAATTTACAAACGTAACGTGACTGATCTTAAATCATAATCAATGAAAATTAGTTAAAGAAGTATTTTTGGTAGGAAACACAAACATAATTGTAAACTTGCTGCTAGATTATGATAAACATGACACTTACATGTTCGGTGAGAGATAAATTTGTCTCAAAGAGTGACCTGATTGTCCCTATATCCTCCCAATAGTCATTGAAGAGAAAAGCCTGCAAACATATATAGAACTTACATAAACTCTTTACATCCTTTAAATGCCACCTGATTCAGCAACCTCTTTTAGTTGCACTGGTTGATGTGATATTCATCATGATTTAAAAACAGTATTCAACAACTAAAGACTACTTTTAAGATTGATATCAACAACAAAAGAACAAAATAAAAGCAGCAATAAGAAATAATAAAGTTATACACATCCAAAATACTAGAGAATTACTAAAAGGATAATAATACATAAATTAGAAATTACCAAAGGGTAGTTCCACTAGTGTTGTTCCCTTGGAGTGCCTCATTTGTTGTTATGAGGTCAAGTTCGAGTAGATCAAGAAGTCGGCCAAGGTCAACTCCACTTGTCCAATTTTCTGGGGGTTGACCAACTTTTAGTTTCAGACGACCCCGATTAGCTGTCCCACCCCAGATAATGCCAACAGGCCATGGCTTCTCCCCATTCTGACCAATGAAGATAATGAGGCTTCCACTATCACCTTAGAGATCAAATGTCTGTTGGTTCTCACCAATAACTAGAAAATCTGTGAGAAAACAAATCCCTTTCTCATCATTGTACTCTAGAGCGTAGGTCATAATAGTCCCTGTAGTCAACCCAGAACTTCTTCCAACTTTATTCACTTGCCTCCCTATGAGACTGCTTATTGGCAATTGCAAGTCTATCACATTCACATTGCCAATATCTCCCACACCTTTTACGATTGTAGTTACATTGTTCATATTGAAATCTTCAGCAAATGGTATAAAGGCCCCGTCGGCTCGCACAAAAGTTTCTGTATGATAGCAAAATTGTTACATGCATGTGTGGCCAGGATGCATCTAGAACAAATGCAAAATCCTAATGCAGAATCATGACCAGCAGATAAGACATTAGATTACTATGAGTTTGATAATCAAATCTGTTTTTTACTATCTTATTGTAAGAACTTCTAGGCAACAACATGAAACGTATTATCCTGACATTAAGGCTATGAAATTAGATACCAAATATTAAGATTAACAAGTAGCACTTAACTGAGAACTTTTGCTTCTTGACCGCAAGTAATAAATTCAGAATAATCAGCAATTTAAAATTTCATTACCTGGGTTTGTTCCTGCAAAAATGCCATACCAAAGATTATTAGTAATAAATGATGTTGTTCTCTCAACAGTACCAAGATATACACCAAGTCCAAGGCTTGGCAGTAACGGATGAAACATTTTTGGTTTGGATAGTCCAAATCAATAGTGACATGTCGATTCATAAGAAAACCAACTTCTTAATTTCCAGTTCGACTTTTTACAATAGCCCCCAAGGTTTCATAGGTCTATTGGATTGCAACCTTGAGTACAATAATTAAAAAATTGAAAACTAGAGAAGGGGAAAACATACCAAAAATTCAGATAGATGCCAGCATTGGACCAAGGTTCAAGATAAAAAGGATCAAATCAATATATGGAAGAGTAAAACCAGTATGTAAGAATTCTTAATGTAAAACAACAATACAACTGGGTTTATATACTATCAACTCCTTTAACTAGTAAAAGAAAGAAGCATCTAATCATCCAAATCAGAGAGTCATGAATTAAGACAACACTAAAACCCTCAATTGGTAAACTCAGAAAAAATGAAAGAAAAAGAAGGTAAATTACTATTTTAATCCAACTTAAAATTGCTAGTTTGATAATCCCTTTACTTAAAAGCCGAATTTACAGTGTACTAAACTCTTCCACTTGCCATACTACAAGCTCTATCTTTCATCGCAAAGAACAATTATTAAATATCTTTTATCATCCATCAACAGCACTTGCTCATATCTTCCACAATAGACCTATAAGATTTTAATAGGACTAAATGAAACAGTGAATAATTCTAAATATAAAAAGAAGAAGTTACTGAATAATGAAAGTAAAAAAAATGATTATGGCAAGATGACAAAAGAATCATTGTTTTCATTTGAATTTCACTTAGTACACAAAAGAAATCAATTATTCAAGGCAAAAGCATCTGAGAACCAAAGCCAATACAGGAATCGCTTCCCTTAAGCCATCAGCGAGCTCTGTATATAATTGCTCTTTAGGAGTTGGTGCAGGTGCTCCATAATAGGAAAACTCCACAACATCCACATCACACCAAACACCACTTAGCATATTGTTGAACACTTGGCATGCAAAAGCATAAACAACACAAAAATAGCAGTAACAAGTATTCTTTGCAACACCAATTCAAAATTCAGCACCAATGACATGAAAAATCAGCAGCATTTCGTAGTGACTCAGCAAAGTATCAGTTAATCAATCCAAATAAATTGAAATTCAAACTCAAGAAGTTTTTAACAGCATGTTTAACTATGTATAAACTAACATTAATTCTAATCAGAAAATCCTAATTCTAACCTAAACTCAACTAACAATAGTAAATAATCTTAATCAAATCAAATTAATACTAGAATCAACATATAACTAATCATAAATTAACTAAAACATAGAAGAAAATGTGATCTGAGAACCTGAGTCAAAGAACAGAGCAAGAGCATAGGAGAGAGGGATGCAGTGGCAGTGACCAACCGCTGCTACGTCTGAACTCGGTGGAACTGGAGTGGCTCTGTTCTGATTCTGTGACTGGAAATGAGAGAGGCAGGGGCGAGCTAGAGAATCACAGTGCAAGGTTGTAAGAAGGAGAAGAAGATGGTCGCGGCGGTGCTGGATGGGAGCCGGTGGCGAGACAAAGAAGGCAGTAGATAGGACATATGAAGAAATGCAGCTGTACAAGACAAGACTGCCAAACAAGTACTGCAGAACCACCGAATATTATGTATATATTGAATCTATAGCAGCTTATATCTTCCACAACTAGTTAATTAGGGGCTTTCATCAAGAATTACATTCATTTTTTAACTTTTCAGCCATGTACTCTCATCAAGCAACACTACAATACTTATCAACAATACAACAAACATAATAGGAATAAAATCAAGTAGCAACAAAATCCGAGCATCATGTGAAAAATCAAACAAACCTAAAAATGAAGGATGGTAGGTTTAACCATTCTTGTATTATAGAAAAAGTCATAGTATTTTTCACCCTTCACAGACCTTTTACAATCCTGAGAGACAAAGAAACAAAATTTACTTCTACATCTTTCCCTGCCCCCCATAATCCCAAAGGAAAAGGGTTTGATAAAACAAAAAATATTAAAAAAAAAAAAGAAACCTCATTTACAGCATCCCCAGAAGCAGGAATATTCTCATAATTCTTATACTGTTCAAGCCTTGTAACTCTGTAACTATCTCTTGATATGTTCAATCTATCCCACTGAATACCCTGAATGTCTTTTCCCTTCCTTGCTTGTGCAGCTGATGTATCAGTTACCTTAGTGAGCTGCAACAATCATCAAACACCTTATGAGCATGAAAACAAATACCCCATTTTTCTCTTAAATAAACAAATTAAAAAAAAAGGTTTTTATATGAACTCGATGAATAACTGAAAGGGTTCAAAGAAATAGAAACAGAAAAAGAAAAGGGGTTACCATCTCATACTCATCAAGAGCATCATCGTCGGCAACACCACCATCAACATGGCTGTTTTCATCCATTTCATCAAAGAAATCTTCTTCTTCTTCTTCCATGGCATCAAAGTAGAAATCTTCTTCTTCTTCTTCGACAACGATGAGAGGTGGATGTATGGGCAGCCACGTGGTCCACTCCACGACGACACAGAATCGCACGGTGGAGCGGAGACTACAGATTTTGCACACCGTGGAGGAGGAAGCAGTGATTTCTTGCATTGTGCATGTGGAGGAGAGGCAAAAGGTTGACACTGGGGAGAGAAGGATGGATGCAGCCGCGCGACTCCACAACCACGCAGAGGTGCAGAGTGGAGCAGAGATTAGGGATTTTGACAGATGTTGGGGGAGGGGGTGTTGGTTATAAGATAAAAAAGAGATTGAATAAATGAAAATTGATATAAAGGTTCTGATTACCGGCGGTTCTTCATGCAGTAGCCGCTAATCAATCAAATGATGCGGCAGTGGAATTACAATGGCTGGTATATCTGTTATCTGCGGCAATTGGATGAACGGCCGGCAATTTTTGGCCAGTATCCTCCGCCTCTCTTGTAGTGCGCCTGAATGCTACTCGACACATTGTGGGAGCAATCGACTTCCAGGTCAGTGTTGTTGTTTTTATCTTTTAATTAAGTAAGCATATGTGATTATAGTTAGGGTACTTTGATAGGTTTGATGCTGTTACACATAAGTAGAATAGATTATGTTTCGGAAATATAAAATAAGTTAGTTGGCAAGTTATTAAGATTTGTTAGTTGTCGAATGTATTTGTAGTAAATGTTGATTTACTAATTAATTTAATTTAATTTATTCATTAACTGCTTATTACGTCATCTTATTTCTTTAAGTCGAATTTATATTTTAATTTTAATTTTAAATATAGTAGAAAACATAGTTTGAAATCCAAAATTTTACAATTGAAATATATGTTTTATTAAAAGGTTTCTTTTTTCAACAGAAGCCTCGCTTAATACTACCTAGGCGGGTGAGCTACACTCTTACACCACCGGACACCATTGTCCTTTACCTGAAAGAGGCTGGGTTTGGCGACACGATGTAGCTCAGGGACTTCGTGTTTGACAACTCTCTTATCACTACATTCATGGAGCGATAGCGTCCGGAGACCCAAACTTTCCACCTGCCATGGGGTGAGTGCACCATTACCCTGCAGGACGTTGCATACCACCTAGGGTTACACACACACGAAGAGCTAGTAAGTAGGTGCTTGCATGACTTCCAGACTTGGTACCAGCTCCCGACATGGGAGTTTGTAGAGGAGCTCCTAGCTACCAGACCTCCTCATGCTCAGTAGCAGGGTGCCCAGAGGAAGGAGTCATTTAGTATCAAGATGACATGGCTTTGGGCTAGTGGATGCAGATGCAGCCACCCTTCGTCAGTACACGAGGTGTTACATCTTGTTGTTGATCGGTGGTTACCTGATGACAAACAAGTCAAACAATCAGGTGCATATCGGATGGTTACCACTTTTGGATAACTTTGCTAGATGTCGTGGTTTGTCTTGGGGATCCGCAATGCTTGCATGGACGTACCACTCCTTATGCTATGCAGCACATCGAAATACGACCGACATAGCTGGATGCACTCCCCTTCTTGTTTCGTGGTTATACCATAAGTTTCCTCAGTGGTGTCCACCTGAGAGACAGATTCCGAGGTTTCCCCTAGTAATGAGGTAACTGTTTTCTTTTATAGTTTTTTTCTTTTCTATTTATGTAATTAAACTTTTCATTGCATGGAGTGAGACAATTTTATTATTTCATATGTGAACACATTGATAAGCATGTCCCAACAGAGTAGAGACCATCATGAACAGAGAGCCCTCCGATGGCATACGGTGTTAGATCGGTTGCAATTATATGAGGTACACGCATTTTTTTATTTAGTCGTCGATAAACATTTAGTTCTTCTATGTACGGAACTGGTCCTAATGATTCTATTACACTTTAATATGCAGTTCCTATGGATGTCGTACGGCGACCCCATACTGCATGCCATGAGTCCGGAATGGTTGAGAGACGAGACAGAATAGGGGACATTGATGTTACTGTTACAGCCTTGTGCCACTGCAATTAGTAGCACACCCCCATATTTGTCATATAGGTGCATGCCATCCACCGGGATGAAGGGCTTACAATGCTTGAAAGTTTCAATACAGGGAGAAAATGCCCAGAAAACCTTATCAAATTGGCAGCAGTTACGCACCACCAACTGCCCATCATAATACAGTACCGCACTGAGATCACATATTATGCCAGGACAACAATTCTGCAATGCTTGCAGCAACCACAACGCCTTGTTATATGACTTCTCCCAATCACCATATATCTGTACAATTGACTTTTACTTTGCCATCCAAACCTTTTTGTATGAAAGTTTGAAGTGATAGATCTGCCTCACTGTACCCTGTCGAATAGGGATAGTAACTGATGGGCTAGACTGTATGAGGGACATGATGATTCTATAGACGAGGTTATTGTCCAATTATCGATGATCTTGGGACGTGGTAGCTGCTAAACAGGTGCGCGGTCCACCGAATTTATGCATCTCTCTAGCGAATGCAAATATAATTGGTTAAAATTCTAACTAAAATAAGATAATGCATTCAAATACAAAGTAAGGCTTATCAATATTCAAGATTCTGTCGGAGGGCGACACGGAGACTCCAAGGATAACCATCAGTAAATTGCCTGCAACGCACGTGATACTTTTACCGATCCGACTCCATAACTTGATACTCAACACTTCTCTGAATGCTATAATTCTTCACGCTTTGCATGACTACCTCTCTGCTTCTAAATCTGTGACCAGCTCTAAACTCCACACTGTCGCCTGTGTTGTAATCATCCGCACACATATTAGAAAATAGAGTTACCTCGTGCATCGCATCCAAATTCAATGTATGATAGTGGTTGGGTATAGCTGATAACTTTAGAATTGGTTGTGGAGTAGACAAAAGGTATCAAACTGATCCACCAACTGGAGTATTTGGTACGAACTCATCCTCGTCATCTTCCTCAGAGGAAGCACTTTCATTGCTATCGATAATATACTCTTTATCAGACTCCTCACCATCCACATTCATGCCTGTCGCTGGTCTAGCACAATGTAGGAGTAGTAGTGCAAGAGGTGGGTCGTCATCCTGGACTAAATTCGAGCTACCAGAACCACCACCACCAACATCACAAACCTCAGCAGAAAACTCCATCACTTGTTTAGCCATGATTCTCCCGGGAACATCAAACATGAGGCGCACGTGCTCATCACCATCAAGCCAGAATAGACAAAACCGAAATACACCATTTTTCATCGGTGCTAGCATCCTATACCCAACTCTTCCAACCTCTTTTCTCTCATTACCACTGAGGTGCATCAATATCAGACTCTTTAACTCAGACAAAGAATCTGCTCTCCGAGTGCGCATCAGAATAGGATTCTCATACTCAAATATAACCCAGTGTCACTATTTCACATGTGACAGTTGGGATACAGCGTTACAACAAAAAAAATCACTACCATTAGATATTTCTACTAAACTTATTGAAGAAATAGAGGAGAAGAAGAATTAAGATGTTTCTGGAGAATACCAATGGTTTGTAGATTCTTTTATAGTTGATTGAAATTTGTCGTACTATAACTCGTTTACAGTGACAACGTTTTAGCTCAACGTATATCTCGTTTACAATGTAAACAAAATAAGTATGTGCATATCTTGTTTAGACTGTAAGCGAGATATGTGGAGATAGCTCTTTCTCATTTATCACATATACAAATGTGATACGTGTACTTGCTTATGTGTCTTATTTCGTTTTTACTGTAAACGAAATATGCATATATTTATTTCATTTATACTATAAACAAGATAAGACATGTTGCACAAATAAATTATTATTAAATGTGTTTTGATAGTAAAAATTGTGTGGACATAGATGAAATTTGATTAACAGACTAAACAGACAGTAATTATATTATACTTCTTATTAAAAAAAATCATGTTGGTTCAGTTTAATAGATGAATCGCTTTGTAACAATAGTATTTAATTTAATTAATTAATTTATAAAAAATTTAAGGAGCCATTTTTAGTAGTTTTAATAATTCACAAATATTAAATTATTTTTAATAAATAAATTTTATTAATTTATGTGTGTAAATTTTAAAAAATATAAATATAAATTATATATTTTTTATGTATAAATACCTATAAATATAGACACAAATTATTATTAGCCAAACACTTGTACAAACATGTTATTTGTCAAATACAAAAGTCAAAACCTTTCTTCCATTCTTACCAAACTTTGAGTAACTATAATTATCACATTTATTACTAATCTTGCATTTCTTGCATTTATTATTGTTGCTTGTATTATTAGAAAGTATCGTTTTTATTCTTAATATTTGGGGTAAATTTTAAAGTTATCTTTAATGTTTAGAACGTTTTATTTAAGTCTCTAATATTTTAAAATTAATTTAATATTGTCCTGTCGTTAAAGATCTATTAACAAAATTAATGGCGGAATAAAATTGAAATGATTTTAAAACGTTAGGGACTTAAATAGAATAAAAATATTAGGAACAAAAATGATACATAGAAATAAATTTTAATTTTATCCTTTAATAATATCAATTTTTTATGGTACATAGTTATTCAATTATTTTTTTAATCACATATAAGTAAATTACACTTAATTACATTACTTTCATTTTAAATAAATTTATTTTTTTATTATTTTACTCTTAAAAATTTTTACTCATCATGAAATATTTGTAGAATGACTAGTAGATAAATTTTCAGAAAAGAAAAAAATGATACATATACAATAAAGTATAAATTATACTTTTTGTCTCTAATATATCGAAATTCTTTAATGTTTATAAAATTAATGTGATTAAGTGTAATTTACTTAGATGTGATTAAAAAATAATTGAATAACTATATACAGTAAAAAATTGATATTATAGAAGGATAAAATTAAAATTTATTTCTATATATCATTTTTGTTTCTAACGTTTTCGTCCTATTTAAGTTCCTAACGTTTTAAAATAATCTTAATTTTGTTCCACTGTCAATTCTGTTAACAGATCTTTAATGGTAGGACAATATTAAGCCAATTTTAAAACATTAAAAATTTAAATAAGACGATTTAAATGTTAGGAATAACTTTAAAACTCACTCAAACATTAAGAACAAAAACAATACTTTACTCTTTGTTTGATTATACGCTTGTCAAATTATTTTTTAATGTTATACAAAAATATAAAATCAATTATAATATATTATACTTGAGGATTGTTTGTAAAAGTATATATTCGGTTTTTAAGTTAGTGTTGATTGATGATTGAGAATTTTTGTGTTTAGATTTAATAGTAACCGTATAGTATAGAATATAGAATTTTAAATTTATAATTTAGTTTTTTAGAATCTCGGAGAAAGATCGTTTTAGGATTTAGGAATTTGCTTATAAGATTTACACGGTGTTAGATTATCAGTATGTTGAAATAATTAAATATATTATTTGAAAAGTAACTTTAGAATAACTTTAGGTATTCAAAAAAATTTTTTTTTTTCATTTTAAAATTTAAGTTAAACTCACTTAGTAATTATTACATGTCAATTATATTAATTACTCAAGATAGTTTGATACACAGGTTTTAGTTTTAGATAATTATTAGTCAACATAATCCACTTTAAATTTGACGGAAAAAATATTAATTTTGTGTAATATGCTAATTTATTTATTTTTTACATTTTTTTTAGATATATGTCGATACCTATAGTTATCTTTATTAATGAGTTGAGATACATGATGTGTTTTATCAAAACTTTTATAATTTATTTGGAATGCGTTATGTTTATTTTTTTAAATTTTAATTTTTTCTTAGCCAACATTCAAACTGCTCCAGTCAATATTCAAGCTATGTTTAAATACATTTTTAAATGCTTCTGCACACGTGTCATGTTATCGTTTTTTCAACTTAATTATTACATGTCAATCATATTAATTACTCAAGATAATTAGACAAAGAGATTTTAGCCTTAGATAGTCTCATTAGTCAACATAACCTATTTTAAAATTTGGCCAAAGAAAATATTAATACATTATTATTTTTTTTATCTTTTTATTTTTTTCTCGAACATATGCCTATACCTATATATATATTTTTATTGATGAAATAAGATCCATTATGTGTTATTTTTTTATTTTTTATTTATTTTTTGGTCAACATTTAAATTGCTCATGGTGAATATTCAAAATTCTGTTTAAAAGCATTTTTAAATGTTTCTACACACGTATGTAATTATTTTTAAAACTTAATTATTACATTTTACTCATATTAAAAATAAATGGTCATTTGTACTCATAAAAAATAAAAATACTGACATATATGTACTTATACTATAAATCGAAATTAAATTTATACCCGCGTAAGATGTTTTCTGTGTGACAAAAGTATTTTATATGGCACTCCAATCCTCTAAAAATAGGATACTTTTGTCACATAAAAGACATCTTACATAAGTTACGAGTTTAATTTTGATTTAGCATAAATACTATATCAATATTTTTATCTTTATAAGTACAAATGATCATTTATTCCTCGTATTAATTACTCAAGATAGTTGGACCGATAACCCACCTTTCAAATTTGACCAAAGAAAAATATTAACACATTTCGTTTAATATGTTAATTTATTTATGATTTAGGATGCTTTATGTGTTTTATTAAAAATAATAATTTATTTGGGTTGCATTATGTTTAGTTTTTATGATTTTTTATTTTTTCTTGGTCAACATTCAAACTGCTTCTGGTCAATATTTAAAATATGTTTAAATGCTTGTCATTATTTTTTTTTCAACTTAATTATTACATCTCAATCATATTAATTATTTAAGATAGTTGAAAGTAGATATTTTAACCTTGGTTGATCATTAGTCAACATATTTTGAAATTTGATGAAAGAAAATATTAATACATTTCGTGTAATATGTTCATTTATTTATTTATTTATTATGCATTTTTCCGGACATTTCCCTATACCTATAGCTATCTTTATTGACGAATTTGGATGCATTGTGTGCTCTATTAAAAAGATTTATAATTTATTTGGGATGAATTTATGTTTTTTTTTCTTGGTCAACATTCAAACTATTTCTGGTCTATATTTAAACTATGTTTAAATACATCTTTAAATACTTCTGTACACGTGTTATGTCGTATTTTAACTTAAAAATTATTATATGTCAATGATATTAATTATTTAATATAGTTGGAGACATTATTATTAAGTGTTTTATTTAATAATTTTTAATAGGTTATTTGATGATTTTTGTTCACGTGTGTAGGAAGCAAATTAATTTTTTATTGGGTCAAAGCTACACAAGCCTAAATGGTATTGAAAAAAATTCAGCTTGGACAAAATTAATTTAAATATTAGTGGCTGAATATTAAAAAAGAAAGAAATCCAAAGTGGCCCAAGAAACCAAGACAAAGCCCAAGTCAAACACTTCTCGTGGACAAACAAAAGCATTGATCCGAATTGAGAGAAGAATGAAAGTAATAGCCCAAAGACATCAAGACATGCTTCGGTTACTATATGCCTTGGTAACTGGAATTTAAAATTCAATTTGATTTATTTGCATTAAAAGATCCACACGTTATTCCATTTTTTGGGAACTGATGAAATTTGGATTTCAACTGAGTTTAATTTGCTTTGAATGCTTCCTTCGAAAGTTTTTTCTTCCCTCTCCTCTCTCTTTGTTTTCAGTCACTTCAATCAAAGAAGAAGATGGAAGAAAAAGAAAAGTAACAGAGAATGGCCAAGAAAGATATTTACCATTGAAGAAAAGATTTGAAGAAAGGTTTCAAGACTTTCTTTGCTAAGAAAGGAAGACATCTGCCTTGGTTAGGAAGCAAATCTATCTTGGTAAAAAGTTCATTTTCATTTTTGTGCATCACAGAAGAAGATAGCCTCTGAGTCTCAAGTAGATAGAAGCAAAAAAATGGAATGCTTGAAGCTGTCCAGAGTCAGAAGCTCATCAACGATCAGAATCCATTCTTGGGGTCAAAGTCAAGATCAATGGCCAAGATGGAAGAAGCTTGAAGAAAAAGGGTGAGAGTGATGAGGTAAGCTTGCATGCATCAGCCTTGATTTTCTCAACCCCTTCTAATGAAGCCGTTGCTACTCTTTGGTAGGAGAAGAAGTTGTTGGGTTAGGGTTTCAACCTTGGAAGCTTCCCCTTGTATATTAAGGGTGAACGGCCAAGGGTTGAGATCAAGGAGAGAAAGTGAAAAAGTACAAAGTTCTTATAGCTACCCAAGCTTCCTGAGTTCTTCTCCTTCAATGGTGTTCATTTTGTTTTCTTTTTCTTAGTTTTGTTTGTCTGAGTCTCATGGTGAAAAAGGCAAACATGGTGATGTTTGTAAGAAAAAGCCAATGAGAGAAAAAAAGCAGTGATCAAAATTAGAGAAAAAGCCATAGATGTCTCAGAGTTTCTTTGTACATATATCTGTTGTGTGTCATGATCCTATGGGATTTTCTTACAAGTTGGGTTAGCACTTTGCTGTTGAAAGCTTGGTTTCAGTCCAAGTCAAGTTCAGATTGGGGTTAGAATCTGGATTTGTCCCAGATAGGATTGGGTAGATCCTATGGAAAGAAATTGGTGATTGTAATCTGTTAAAGATAGTGAAATTCTGTCACTCTTGTTATTGAGACTGGATGTAGGCTGCATTGCACTTAGCAGCTGAACCAGGATACATCTTGGTGTGATTCTCTCTTCTCTGCTTCTTCTCTGTTTCTGGTTTTCAGGAGACAAAATGAAAAATGTCTCTCAACTTGTTACGAGACAAAAAGTGAAAATATCTCTTGAAGTTCATTGGAAAAGTAAAAGTAATAATCTGTGAAAAGGGAAGCTAAGATTCAACACCCCTTCTCTTAGCCACTGATTACCATCACCCTTAATGTTTAATTTGTTTAATTTTATCTTTAACGTTTTCAATAATTTCAATTTTACCTCTATCATTAATTTGTTTTATTTTTTTATAATCGAGAATTCAACTTATTATTTTTTTTAATTTTCTCCTAAATTCATTGATCATTATCATTCACTATACCAAATTGGATATATAGCTACACTTTTTTTGTGACATTTATTTTAAGTGTCTCCATTAAATAAAGTTGTGACACTTATACAACTAATTTTTTACCATCAATAACAATCAATTTTAAACAGTTTAAAATAGTCACTAAATAAAAAAAAATTGTCACGAGAACTAGCAATCTAGTGACGATTTTAAACTGTCACTAAAAATATTGTGACAATTTAAACAATTACTAAATATCCCTAAAAGCTGTCATAGGAACTAGTAACTTAGTGATGGTTTGAAATCATTGCTAAAAATTTTGTCATGATTTAAAACAGTCACAAAATACGATAAAAAAACTGTCAAAGAATTTAGTAATCTAGAAATTTAGTGACGGTTTTAAACTGAACTATTGCTAAATATAACATAAAAAGTATCTTTACAAGTGTTAAATTAGGGACGGTTTTATAGATAAAAAACTGTAACAAATAATTTAGTGACAATCCTTACCAATGGTGGTCTAAAACCGTCACTATATCACTTGGCGACGCTCAAACCCATGACGCTTTATTAAATGCTGCAAAAAAATTTACCGACGTAAAAAAAACCGTCGCCAAAGTGCTTTTTGTTATAGTGATTCCTTCCTAAAGCATTCCTCTCTCTTCAAATATCCTCTTTTGAAATCGCACTGACAGACACAAACCACCACCACCATAATCCCCTCATCGCCTACTCTTCTCTTCTCTTCCTTTAACCTTCACTCTTATCTACTTCATATTATATCCCTAAAATTTTCCACGCTTTGGAAATCCTAATCATTTATAAACTAACATGGTCACCACCATATAGTTTATGTTCTTATCTAATCTTGCGATAACAGAAAAATAAACACATATCTTGAAAGTAACTGATTTATAGGGAGAGTACAACCAAGTTATGCCTAATAGATCACAACCCCCAAACTTGACCTAGAAATTTTTAATGAAAATAGGTTGAGTTTTTGAAAAAAAAAATGCCCAACCTATAAATCAATATTTTGTAAGAAAGGAGGGAGCCACAAGCTCAACTGGTTTGGTTGAAAATGTGTAAGAAAAAGGGATTTGAAAGTTAATAGTAATAAAAAGAATTAAAAAAAAGGGTAAAAAAAAAGTGGGAGAATGGGGATAGAAATAATAATTACCCATCATTTACCTTGCGGTTTCCTAGAAGATTATGGCTGGTTATCAAAAGTTTCTCTTTTGGTGTTAGTGGAAAAAAAAATCAATGGTTTTAAAACCACTAGAATTTGAACGATTTGTCATCAGGGTTGTCCATTTCATAACTAGTGTGCGTTACATGTTAGAAGCGGGTTTTGGTTTCATGATCTCTCTCTTGCGCAGACACTTAAGGCATTCTTTTTTGGAAGTTGCAGATATTGTTAGAAGATGAGTAGGAAAGGTTAATAGAGTCATATTCTTATGAGTTATTTTCTCTTCTTCCTCTTGCTTTTTTGCTTGTGTTGTTCGTGTTGATTTCAAATGGGTAAGTGGTGCAGAATTTATAACCACAAACAAACCGGCAAGTGCACTGGGTCGTACCAAGTAGTACCTCAAGTGAATGAGGGTCGATCCTACGAGGATTGATGGACTAAGTGATATGTGAGCATCTTTCCTATGAACTTCTTTGATTGATTTCCTCACTTTCTTCTATAGGATCTTGCATTGTATCTCTTGGGAAGGAATTTGCTTATTCCTCTTCTTGGGACTTGATAATCAACTGCACATATGTCTCTATATTTTTGACACCCATCCTCATATCATGTATGAATTCTTTCATACGAAGCTCAAGAGCTGATGGTTCTTAATATGAGTAAGGAGATGGTGGCTCTTGATATGAATAAAAAGAGGAGGATGGTTCTTGGCATGTATATGGAGATGGTGGTTCTTGATATGAATAAGGAGATGGTGGCTCTTGATATGAGTAAAAAGAGGAGGATGGTTCTTGGTGTGTATATGGAGATGGTGGTTCTTGATATGAATATGGAGATGGTGGTTCTTGATGGATAGGATATGGGACATTGAAATCTTTTTGCTCTTGACTTCGCCAACCAAAATCCGGGTAGTTTCTCCATCCACAATAATATGAATCACTCCTTGGGTGTGGGTAGTAACCCATGTGATCTCTCTCCATTATTTTTCTTAGCACAAAACACCAAAAAGAATTAAACGCACCATGTGGTAAACAGAAAAGCAAAGAAGAAAGAACAGAAATAAAAATAAAATAAAATATAAAAGAAAATAAGAAAACAAAAATAAAAAAATAAAATAAAAAATAAACTGAATAATTAAGAAAATAAAATAACTAATAAGCAAAAGGGAGTATAAAATTCAAACTCAATAAGTAAAATAACTAGGAAGAATAAAACAACTAAGGGGACATCAAACTTAATTTCAGAAATTAAGAGAAAAAAATTTAAATAAAATAAATCAAAATAATTTTTTTTATTTAAAGAAATAAGTTAAATGAAATTAAAGAAAAAAAAAACGCCTAATCTAAGAAATCAAACAACTAGTAGTTGTCAATCACAGTCAATCTCCGGCAACGGTGCCAAAAACTTAGTACGGAATTTATAACCCACAAACTAACCGGCAAGTACACCGGGTCGTACCAAGTAATACCTCAGGTGAGTGAGGGTCGATCCCACGAGGATTGATGGACTAAGCAACAATGATTGAATGATTTACTTAGTTAGACAAGCAGAAAAGAGTGTTTGGGTCTCAATTGCATCAAACAGTAAATTCAGAGAATCAGAAAGGCAAGCAGTAAATTGAGGTGAAATATATGGAGAAAACAGTTAAAGCTTCAAAGTTATCTATCTTCCGGATTGACTTTTTTTATTAACTATTTTAATCATGCAAGATTCAATTCATGGCAAACTATATGTGACTAAACCCTAATTCCTTAGACCTTTTTAGTCTCCTCTAACTTTCATCAACCGCCAATTCCTTGGTCACTTGATTCCAATTAGAGGGTGAAGTTCAATTCTAGTTTATATGCCACAGAAACCCTAATTACCCAAATATAAGAGGATTATATGTCACGTATCCCGTTAAGTCCAGATAATTAGAAATTTAGGAGAAATTATTTTCAAGCTGTTGTTCAAGTAAAGAGCTTTTCCAAGTTATACAAGAACTCAATTAGAACAAGGGTCATACTTCCGTTCTACCCGAATTCATAAGATAAAGAACGAAAACAATTCTGGAAATAGAAATCAGTACATGAATTAAAATAGAAAAATAATAGTATCAATTCATACAATAGACAAAGCTCCTAATATTAATAGTGGAGGTTTAGTTGCTCATGGTTCAGAGAGAAAAACTAGGATTCAGAAAAACTGTAAATTGTGGAATTAGCAAGAAGAGAAGAGATCAGCCCGAATGGTTGATTCTTTTTCCTTTTATATCTAATACTAATTAATGTAAATTATATTTCCTAAAACTAAATAATATCTTTTCTTATTTTAAAAATAAAATAAAGTTTAATCAGAATTAATTTGATACACTTGGTGCGAGCCTTGTATGACGAATGGGGACCACTTGAGTTCTCAAAGGTGGTGCCAAACTTGAGTAATCTCAAGTTTGGCTTCAAACGAACCGAAAGCAATCCTTCAAAATATCCTTGCTGGCGCCAAACTTGAGATTTCTCAAGTTTGGCTTCAGCTAAACCGCATGCAATCCTTGGAGGTCTCTTTGTTGGCGCCAAACTTGAGTATCCTCAAGTTTGGCTTCAAGTCATACGTGAAGCATTCTTCAAATTCCTTTGGTTGGTGCCAAACTTGAGGCTTCTCAAGTTTGGCTTCAGCCAACCCGTGTGCAATCTTCCAAGTCCTTTTAGCTGGCGCCAAACTTGAGATTTCTCAAGTTTGGCTTCAGCAAGCCAGCATGTATTCTTCTTGAAAACTTGAGTGTGGCGCCAAACTTGAGTAACCTCAAGTTTGGTGCCGTGAAATCCATTCGAATGCTACCTAAAATAAACAGAAATTACAAGCAACTCAAAGTAGCATCCATAGTGGCTAAAATATATTTAAATCTTGATTAAACTCAACAATTTGAATGCAAATTCACTAGGAAAAGATAGGAAAGATGCTCACGCATCACTAAGCAACAATGATTGAGTGATTTACTTAGTTAGGCAAACAGAAAAGAGTGTTTGGGTCTCAATTGCATTAAACATTAAATTCAGAATATCAGAAAGCAAGCAGTAAACAGGTTGTGAAATATATGAGTAAAAAACAGTTAAGGTTTCAGAGATATTTATTTTTCGGATTAACTTTTCTTACCAACTATTTTAATCATGAAAGATTCAATTCATGGCAAACTATATGTGACTAAACCCTAATTCCTTAGACCTTTCTAGTCTCCGCTAACCTTCATCAACCGCCAATTCCTTGGTCACTTGATTCCAATTAGAGAGTTAAGTTCAATTTTAGTTTATATGCCACAGAAACCCTAATTATCCAAATATAAGAGGATTATATATTATGTATCCCGTTAAGTCCAGATAATTAGAAATTTAGGAGAAATTATTTTCAAGCTATTGTTCAAACAAAGAGCTTTTCCAAGTTTTACAAGAACTCAATTGGAACAAGAGTCATACTTCCATTCCACCCAATTCATAAGATAAAGAACGAAAACAATTCTTAAAATTGAAATTAATACATGAATTAAAATAGAACAGTAATAGTATTAATCCATAGAATAAACAGAGCTCCTAACCTTAACAGTAGAGGTTTAGTTGCTCATAGTTCAGAGAGAAAATAAGGATTCTGTAAAACTGTAAAATGCAGAATGAGGTATGAGAGAAGAGATCCCGAAGGGCTGAAAGTTTCCCTTTTATATCTAATCCTAATTAATGTAAAATATATTTTCTAAAACTAAATAATATCTTTTCCTAATTATAATTAAAATAAATATTTTAATCAATAATCAAATAAAAGTCTCGTGCATTGCTTCAATTGGCGTGGGGACCATGCCCCTTGGTGATGAACTGGCGCCTAACTTGGGAAATTTCAAGTTAGGCGCCACCCTTGCAGTGCCTCCAGGGAGTGTTGTGTGTTGAACTGGCGCCTAATTTCAAGAATTGAAGTTAGGCGCCACCCAGGCAGTCTTGAAGATGAGTTGTTGAGGTTGAACTGGCGCCTAACTTCAACCGCCTAACTTCAAGAATTTGAATTTAGGCGCCACTATGGCAGCTTGCATTCATAACTTGCTTTTTCTTCCGGCACCTAACTTGGGATTCTCCAAGTTAGGCGCCACTATGCCAGTGTACTTTTGAAGAAAGGGTAGACTATTATATATTGTTGGAAAGCCCTAGAAGTTAGCTTTCCAATGCCGCTAGAATTCATGTAAATTAGACCTCTGTAGCTTGGTAGCACGAATTGCGAATCACACTTTTCACAACGCGTACCACTTACCAGCAAGTGCACTGGGTCGTCCAAGTAATACCTTACGTGAGTAAGGGTTAGAAGTTACTTGTTGTGCAGTAATGGAGAATATGTTGGAGTTTTGGAGATGCTTTGTCCTCTGAATCTCTGCTTTTCTCTGTCTTCTGATTCACGCACGCACGTCCTCCTATGGCAAGCTGTGTGTTGGTGGATCACCGTTGTCAATGGCTACCTTCCATCCTTCCAGTGAAAACTACGCTCACGCGCTCTGTCACAGCACGGCTAATCACCGGTTGGTTCTCGATCCGGTTGGAATAGGATTTCCTATCCTTTTGCGTCTGTCACGAACGCCCAGCCTTCAGGAGTTTGAAGCTTGTCACAGTCATTCAATCACTGAATCCTACTCGGAATACCACAGACAAGGTTTAGACTTTCTGGATTCTCATGAGTGCCGCCATCAGTTCTAGCTTATACCACGGAGATTCTGATTAAGGAATCTAAGAGATACTCATTCAATCGGATATAGAACGGAGGTGGTTGTCAGGCACACGTTCATGGTTTGAGGAAGGTGATGAATGTCACGGATCATCACCTTCATCACAGTTAAGCGCGAGTGAACATCTTAGATAGGAACAAGTGTGTTTGAATGGAAAACAGAAATACTTGCATTAATTCATTGAGACACAGCAGAGCTCCTCACCCCCAACAATGGGGTTTAGAGACTCATGCCGTCAAAGAATACAAAGTTTAGATCTGAAATGTCATGAGATACAAAATAAGTCTCTAAAAGTTGTTTAAATACTAAAC
>NC_029794.2:121290409-121304546 GCF_000816755.2 Arachis ipaensis
AGAGAAAAACAATAAGATAGTACAAGATTTAAAATTTTTAGATCTAATGCTCCTTGTTTTTGAAAATTTTGGAGGGAAAACACCAAGGAACACCAAACTTAAAAATTTTAAGATCAAGACACAAGGAAAACTCAAGAACACTTTGAAGACTCACAAGAACACAAGAACATGAAGAAAGAACACCAAACTTAAAATTTTTAGAAAACCAAAATAAATTTTCGAAAAACACAAAAAAAATCAACAAGAAAACACCAAACTTAAAGTTTGGCACAAGATTTAATAGAAAAAATATTTTTGAAAAAGAAGGTTTTGAAAAGAGTATAAAAGATTCTAACCCAATCAAATTAATGTTCTAGCCAAATGAGTTATTGGACCTTATTAAAGTTTGGCACAGGATTTAATAGAAAAATTATTTTTGAAAAAGGTTTTTAAAAATATGATAGCCAATTACCATGAACATAAACACCACGTTCTAATTAACTGAGCTATAAATTTAAAGTGTTTTAACAAGGGATAAATAATAAAAGACTTATGCAGAGATCCACTTCTGGGGCCCACTTGGTGTGCTGGGGCCCACTTGGTGTGTGCTGGGGCTGAGACTTTAAGCAATCCACGTGCAGAGGCCATTTGTGGAGTTGAACGCCAGTTTTTGTGCCAGTTTGGGCGTTCAACTCCAGTTTTTGATCCTTTTCTGGCGCTGGACGCCAGAATTGGGCAGAGGACTGGCGTTGAACGCCAGTTTACGTCGTCTATTCTGATGCAAAGTATGGACTATTATATATTGCTGGAAAGCCCTGGATGTCTACTTTCCAACGCAATTGGAAGCACGCCATTTCAAGTTCTGTAGCTCCAGAAAATCCACTTTGAGTGCAGGGAGGTCAGAATCCAACAGCATCAATTTCAGCCAGAAAAATACCTGAAATTACAGAAAAACACACAACTCATAGTAAAGTCTAGAAATATGAATTTTTCCTAAAAACTACTAGAAATAGACTAAAAACTAACTAAAACATACTCAAAACTATATGAAATTATCCCCAAAAAGCGTATAAAATATCCGCTCATCATAGCTCAAGCTATTTCTATTTGAGTGCAAGGAGGTCGGGGTTGACAACATCATTCACTTTTTTCCTTTTCTGCTACAAAACTCCGTCAAATCCATCCGAATGCTACCTGAAATAAACAGAAATTACAAACAACTCAAAGTAACATTCATAGTGGCTAAATGTAATTAAATCTTGATTAAAATTAATGACTCAATTGCAAATTTACTAGGAAAAGATAGAAAAGATGCTCACGCATCAGTAAGAAGAAAGGAAAGGGGAACAATAAAAATGAGGAGTTAGCAGAGGAAGAGTTCGTGCCTGATATTAATGACCATACTCATGGATTGTTGCGTCTGTAAGAGGTCTAGGGTCATGGTTTATTGATACAGAAAGTGTAGATCAGTTACGGATTTTTGGTTGGGTGAGGGAGAGGAGGATATAAATCTTGCATTTCTTCCATATGCTTGATTTTAAGCATTTTTTTTTATTTTGACTCTATTTTGATTTGACATTGCCTTCAACATTTTGTTTTCCCCCTTTCTTCTTTGATGTTAGATCGAAAAGATGAACCCTTCTTTCTTCTCTATGCTTTACCCGAAACAACAAAGCTTCACCTGCATCATATTGGTTTTCTTTTCTTTTCATGAAGCAAGTGAACTGTGTTGTGGGCTTGGTTCCAATCAGCAGCCTTGGTTGCACATAGTTCTTCTTATTGGGCTGCTGGATCTCTTTGTTTAGGCTACACAATAAAGTAGTGACTTGAGCCTGCAACACTTAATACATACATTAAACACACAAATTTGATTTTTAACCCAACCAAATATAATGTTTGTCATCATCATTAATTTTATTGTTTACTAAACTCAAGTACTCAATAATCTTTTTCTTAATGGCAAACATTATTCAAAATAGATATAAAGGGAATGAAATGCAAGATTCAAACTAGAGACTTCCCTTTGATGATACAATTTCAAATGTTGATCTGTTATCCCTTTTTCTCATAAGAGATACTCTCCCTTAATGTGAGCTTCTCCACAAACAATACACATGTCATACTGATATGCAGAATTTTAGTGGCACATATAAGAGAATATCATTAAACATAAGCAAATTAATCAACAAATCATCATTTGACAATCTATTTGAGAATTTATCAATCTATCCTATTCATGACACTACTCCCCCTTTTGTCATCAAGGAAGGAAAATGATAACCAGTTCAAACTTGCAAGAGATAGATTAGATGCCAAAGATAACATAACCAGATAAGTAGCATAGGTTTAGTTAAGAGTTACAGTTATCTAAAAAGTAATAAAAATAGTAGCTAAAACCAAATTGTCTCAAAAATCGAAGTTCAATAGAATTTAAAGTCTTCAGCATGAGATATCCCTAGGCATCCGAGCCTTCGTCCTCAGTATCTAGTGGCTCCTCTTGATCAGTTGCCGTTGTGTCATCTTCATGAATGTTGTCTACATACTTCAGGAGCACTGCAACTCTATCCCTTGACTTTCACAATGCATTTTCATTGCGAACAACAAGCTTTCTCTCTTGTTGGCTCGAAGAAATGAGATGATTGGACAAGTTGACAAATTCATGTAGAACATCCTTTACAACACCATACAGAAGAGATTTGTGTCCAGTGGAGGCTGATGTTTGAGTGGTGGATTGAGGAGGAATGTCTTCTAGCTCTTCATCTTCTTCATCAACGACCATTCTTTCGGATCTGATAGGTCCTTTCTTTTGTTGTTTCACTGCACCACTCCCCTTTTAAGTAAGAGTTTCTATTTTCATGTGACTCATTGGAAAGGTCAACACCAAAATATTCAAAGAAGTAGGTTAAAAACGTGCCATAGGAAAGAGACAGTTTCTTATTACTCTTTATACAATCATACATGTGTCTCATCATCAAATAAGCAAATAAAATTTCAATTTCATAAGAATGGCATACAACACTAGTGCGTCACAAAATGAAACCCTTTGATAGGAACTATTTAGAGGGAGGATTATTTGGTTCATAATGCGATGAAGTTGTGCACGAACAGGACCTAGAGCATTATGGGTTGGAGAGAGACCATCAACGAGGGAGATGTTTACACAAACTAAGGCTAGGGCTTCTTGGTACGAGAGACCTAAGTCTTCATCCCATTTTCTGAAGTATATGCATTAACACCAACATCAGAATAACCTAGGACTTCACTGATAGTTTTACTGTTCAGATTCAATTCATGGCCTTTGACATATGAGTGAACATTTTCATTGTAGTATCTCATGTTAGCATAGAATTCACGGACTAGGTCAGGGTAAACAAGCTTTTTAATATTAAATAGATGATTACAGTCCAAAAAAAATAAAATTTTTCACAAAGTCAAGTCCTTTCTTTTCTAAAGCAAGAAAATCAGCGAGAAAGAAGGGCACAGAGGATGATAAACAACAACTGCCCTATAAAACTCAAAGTTCATTGCTGATGAAAAATGAAGAGGGTTGTAATGTGAGTGAGGTACTGAGGTAAGTTTGCAAAGTGAGATTTGAAAGCAAATGGGTCATTATCAAATGGTTCTTTGATTGAGCAAAGAAGGATACGATGGCTATCTCTCTGAGAACAAGGAGGATGAGGACAAACTTTGGTTTAAATCGAGAGGAATCATGAACAGGAGAAGAACGAGCATTTTCTTGGTCACAAGATGTTTTTCCTTCGAAGCATTGGGGAGAGGAGGTGCATTGGATGGTTCGGCTACTTGAGAAGAGGAAGGACGACGGGTGGTTGTCTTGGTGCGAGCCATCGGTTCAGTGTGAGGAGGAGAGGGAGATGGAGAAAGATTATAAGATTGAATGTGGATGTGAGTGTAGGATGGTGGAGGAGAACTTTCAGGTATTCTAGGAAGTTTATGAGTGAACGTGCTTCTTTAGATAGCGATTTTCTTCCTCATCTTAATGACATAGGGGTGTTATAGTTTTTCAAAAAATGAAATGATGATAATAAGAAATGTGAAGAGACATGCAAGATATATGAAGAGGTTAGCAACTTCAGCAAGTTAAGAGTGTTGTTGGAAAAAGAGAAGTCCAGAACCCAATAAAAACTTGATTTGAAAAGGATTTGACCCAAGGTTAAAAGAGTTATACTAAAAAAAATGATTTAAAGTGCAGAAATACAAAAAATGAAAAAGATTTTAATGTATGACAAAACTAATGAGACCCAATCATATACATATAAACTCATATTGGGCCTAAGATGGGTGGTGTTTAAGCAAACAATAGGACCACTTTGAGATCAGAAAATAATGTTTGGCCCACTTGAAATTATTTCAAAATTTGAATCCAGATATAACGTTCCATATTAAAAGCTCTTCATCTGCCAAGAAATATCTTATTTCGAACTGTGAGACAAAATCTTCACACACTACATCAGCAACATTAAAACAAAGATTTATAACAAAGTATCCCCAAATTAGTTCTTAATTTGCAGAACATGTCTTCATCAAAAGGTTTTGTGAATATATCAGCAAGTTATTTCTCCGATTTAATGAATTGAATATCAATATTACCTTTTTGAATATGTTCCCTCATAGAGTGAAATCTCACTTCACTATTTCTTGTTCTTGAGTGCAAAATACGATTTTTGAAAATATTAATGACACTCATATTATTACAAAATAAAAAAATATTTTCAACTTTCAATTTATAATTGGCTAGCTGAGTTTTTAGCCATAATAATTGGTAACAACAAGATGAGACAGCAATGTATTCGGCTTCGGCAGTGGATAGAGCTACGGTGGACTGCTTCTTGCTTGACCACACGTTTAGAGACCTGCAAAAAAAATAGCAGATTTCAGAAGTGCTTCTCCTATCCACTCTATCTTCAGCAAAATCTGCATTATAATATCCAACTGTAGAAAAATCATCAGACTTAGGATACCATAAAAACCAAAGTTGGATGTGCCATGAACATATCTAATGATTCTTTTAACTGCAGAAAGATATGACTCTTTTAGTTGTGATTGAAATCTTGAAAAACTCTAACACTTTGCACAACGTCCAGTCTAGAGGATGTAAGATACATAAGAGAACCTATTATTCTTCTATACCTAGTTTTATCAACATCTTTCGCAGTTTCATCCTTTTTTAACCGAGAGCTCGGATGCATTGGAGTGCCCATGGACTTGGTATTTTCCAATTCGAATTTCTTAACTAGTTCTTTGGCATACTTCTCTTGATGAAAAAAAATTCATTTAAAGACTGTTTAATTTGAAGTCCAAGAAAAAAGTTTAGTTCAACTATCATGCTCGTGTTAAATTCACTTGTCATGAGTTTGCTAAAATTAGCACAAAGGGACCCATCGGCTAAACCAAAAATTATATCATCAACATAAATTTGTACTAAAATGAAAAAATTATTAGAATTTTTAATGAAGAGAGTAGTGTCGGTGGTGTCTTTTTGAAAACTATTTTTCAAAAGAAAAGAACCAAGTCTTTTATACCAAGCTCTTGGAGCTTGTCTTAAACCATAAAGTGCTTTAAAAGCTTGAAAACATAGTTTAAAAATTTTTTATTTTCAAAACCAGGAGGTTGCACTACATACACTTTTCTATCTATGATACCATTCAAAAATACACATTTCACATCCATTTGAAAATGTTTAAAACCACAATGAGCAACACATGCGAGGAGAAGCCTTATAGCTTCCATTCGGGCCATTCATGCAAAGGATTTATCAAAATCTATTCCTTCCTCTTGATCATATCCTTGAGCCACCAATCTTGCCTTGTTCCTAGCTATGCTTTCGTCTTCACCCAATTTGTTCCTAAAACTCCACTTAGTGCTTGTCACTTTCTTTCCAATTGGATCTGGTACAAGTGTCCAGACTTGATTCTTCTCAAATTGTTGTAACTCTTCTTCCATGGCTTTGACTCAAAAAGGATCACCAAGAGCTTCATTTATATTTGGGCCTCAATTTGAGAAAGAAATGCCAAATTATTTTTCTCAGTTACTCTTCTAAAAGAGAATCTAGTGGTGACACCTTGTGAGGGACCCCTATGATGAACTCTTGAGGATAATTCTTTAGAAATCTCCACTCTTGGAGTCTTGGGGATTTAGGAATAGATTCGGACATGTTTGGTTCATTGGTACTGATATTCCCAGAAATTTCATCAGTTGCAAGAGATAAAATGAGATTGTCTCCTATAGAATTGTCTGCAACAGCATATTCAAGGACAGGTTGCCCAGATTCACCTTTTTCTTGATTTTGGGCTTCACTCATGTTGTCTTCCACTTGATTATCTGTGTCACCATCTTTCAGAACACTTAGAACATAATTAGAATAACAAAATGTAATGTGTATGGTTTCCTCAACGGTCCTAGAGTCTTTGTGGAACACGCTAAAGGCTTTGCTAGAAGTTGAGTATCCAACAAAAATACATTCATATGACTTTGAATCAAACTTTTTCAAATTATCTTTTGTATTTAACTCAAAGCATTTACATCTAAAGACATATAAATATTTAAGATTTGGAGGAGTTCCTTTCCAAAGCTCATATGTGGTTTTCTTTAAAAACTTTCTAATGATTGTTCTATTTAGAATATAACATGTTGTGCTCACAGCTTCAACCCAAAAGAATTTAGGTACATCACTTTCATAAATCATTGCTCTAGCCATTTCTTGAAACCTTCTATTTCTTCTTTCCCCAATACCATTTTGTTGTGGTGTTCTAGGACAAGAGAAATTGTGTGATATATCTAATTCATCACAAAATGATTCAAAAAGTTAGTTTTTAAATTCTTTTCTATGATCACTTCTAATAGAAACAATTCTTAAATCCTTTTCATTTTGAATCTTTTTGCAGAAAATAGTGAAAGCTGAAAACGCATCATTCTTATGAGTTAAAAAAAATCCAACCAAATCTAGTGCAGTTGTCAACTACAACTAAGCTATAGTGTTTGTCTCCAAGACTTTGAGTTCTAGTAGGATAGAAAAGATCAATGTGTAGCAGCTTCAGAGGTCTCTTTAGTTGAGATATCTTCCTTTAATTTGACAGAACTTTTGGTTTGTTTTTTCATTTAGCAAGCATTGCAAGTGATGTCTTTGTCAAATTTAATTTTAGAAAGACTTCTAACTAATTCCTTCTTTACAAGCTTGGAGATTTGAAACATGCTTGTATGGCCCAATCTCTTATGCTATAACTATTTTTTTCGAATATATAGAGGTGAAACATGCTACATTTTGATCTCTAAGTTCCTCTAAAGTGAGACCATACACATTATCTTATCTTTTTGCAAAAAACAAAATATCACCAGAAATTTCATTTATGACCAAGCATTCAGCCCTTTTAAAGGTAACAACCCAATATCCCAAATCACACAATTGACTAATGCTAAGAAGATTGTATTTCAATCCATCAACCAAGAAAATATTATCTATGAAAGTAGAGAAATTCTTACCCACTACCTTTTCCATCATCACTTAAAGTCACAAAACCTCCATCATACTTGTTGATTTTGATGAAGAACGTAAATTTTTCGATCATGTGCCTTGAACATCCACTATCAAGATACCACATGTCTCTTTTCTTCTTGAATGCAAGACAAATCTGCACAAATTAAAGTTTTAAGTGATCTTAGGTATCTAAATAAATTTGGATCCTTTGATGTTAATCCACCTTAGTTACCCAAGGGCATTGAAATCACTTACCACTTTATATACTTTGTTTCCTACTTTTCTTTTAACAATGAAACATTAATAAGATAAATGACCATGCTTTTTGCAATTAGACAATGATTTTCTCTTGTAGATTTTTTAAAGTAATTTGAAGTTTTGAACTTTCTGGTTCATAAAGTTGATACTTCAATTTTAACAAGTAATTTTTCAAAAATTGCATCATTTTATTAAAATAACCAAACCATATTTCTTAAGCAAGGGTTTGGTTTTTGAATATGATGCCTTGGTTTTAGCAAATGGTTTTTCAAAAACTGCATCACTTTTGGTAACATAACCTAAACTAGATTTTTCAAACAATTGTCTTTGATTAGCTAGCAATTTATCTAAGTTGCTAGAACTTTGTGCAAATGGTGCTAAATCTTGATTTAAATCTCTAATCATTTTATATAATCTATCTTTTTCAGCAATAAGATCAAGTGAAGCATTGGCCGAACTTTTGTCTTTAAACTTTTCAATTTTCAGATTTAAGAAATATGTTTTCTTCAACTAACTCAGAGGCACTTTCGGTTTTCTTCACCTTTTCTTTAAGAAAATCAATTTTTGCTCTTAATGCATCATTTTCAGCTGTGCATTTGTTAAATTTCTTCAAAATGTTACTAACATGGACAGTTAAATAATCAATCATCATATGCAAGTCCTCATTGGATAGGTCAGAATATTTCTCTAATAATATATCTCGTACTTGAAAATTAACAATTACCTGTTATACTACCAAGAGAGAATCACATTTGATAGTTATCTATTTTATGCAAAGATTTTGTGCTAATTTAAGACCAACTATAAATGCCTCGTATTTTGCTTGATTGTTACTGGTATTGAGGGAAAATTATAGATATTGCTCTATGACTGTTCTTTCACCATCTACGAGTAATACCCCGATTCCAGAACCTTGCATATTTAAAGCTCCATTAAAGTACAATAAATATGTTTTTTTGGGCAGTGTCAGTTCTGCTATAAAGTCATCTCATGCTTGAGATTTTATGGAATCCTGAGCATGGTATTGAATATCGTACTATGAGTGTTCAATGGACAACTTGATTAATCTTTCAGCGAGCTTTGACCTTGTCAAAATTTGCCTTAATGGTTGTTCTAAATAGACTATGATGGTGTGACTTTGGAAGTAATGCATCAAGTATCTGGTTGTTGTTATCAAGGCTAGAGCTAGCTTTTCTAACTTTACGTACCAAATCTCAACATTGTAAAGTGATTTGCTGATGAAGTATATTAGTTATTGTTGTTTATTGTAAAGTGATTTACTATGTTCTAGTTTTCGAAGTATTGCAGGTGAGGATAGTATAGTATTGAGCTTGTCAAAGGCTTGTTCACATGCCTCTGTCCAGGTAACTCCTTCTGTTTTCTTAGAGTTATGAAGAAATTATGTGATAGATGAGTTATCCAAAGTAAAAAAATGTGATAAGGCAGCTAATTGACCAATTAGTTGTTGGACTTCTTTTATTGATTGAGAACTTTTCATGTCTAATATTGCTTTGTATTTTTCTGAGTTGGCCTCTATACCTCAACAGGTCAGCATAAATCCCAGAAAATTTTCACCGTGTACCCCAAAGGTGCACTTTTCTGGATTCAATTTCATGCTATAGATTCTGAGTTGTTGAAAAATTTCTTTAAGGTCTTCTATATGATTTTCTGTGAATTTGGTCTTTTCCACCATATTGTCAACATATACATTGATATTTCAGCTGATCTGGTTGATGAAGATCTTATCCATTAGTCTTTGGTATCTAGCACTTATACTTTTACGCCCAAAAGACATAACCTTATAAGTTATAACAAAAATTTTCTTAGTCAGTAATGAATGCAGATTTATCTTGATCGGTGGAGTACATCATTATCTAGTTATAACCAAAATAAGCATTCTTAAAACATAAAGTTTGAAAATCAGAGGAATTATCAACTAGTTTGTCAATGCAAGGTAAAAGATATGCGTGCTTTGGACAGGCCTACTTGAGGTCAGTGAAGTCGACAGACGTCCTCCACTTCTGATTGTGTTTTTTAAAATCACAATCTTTATTAGCCAAGTGGTAAACATGATTTCTTTGATGAAACTGACAATCAATAACTTTTGTGTTTCTTTTGGCGATGTTTTCTTTTTATCTGTACCAAGGTATCTCTTCTTCTGAGCTATAGGTTGGATAGATGGGTTGAGCGTCAATTCGTGATAGATAATGTTCAAATGGATCCCTGACATTTCAAGATAGGTACAAGTGAAAAGGTCTACATTTTGTCATAATAAATCAATGAGTTGTTCCTTTTCTGTCCCATGCAGTGCATCTTCAATGTAGGTGAATTTGTTTTCATCCTCATTTAGAGTGACATTGGTCAAGGTATCTGTTAGCATAGGTTGGTCCTGCATATCTGAACCGGGGTCGAGTTCTGCGAGTGGTGGGATGTTTTTCGAGTTATAAACAACATGTATATACGTTTGCTCTAGAGGCTTTATGGAGTTTGTCTTAAAACTCACGTTGTAACATTACTGAGCTTCTTTTTGGTCGGTATAAACTGTTGCAATTACAATATCTTGCACACAAGTGTATCTAGAAACAATAGCATCAAAGGCATTCAAAGAAGGTCTCCTTAGAATAATATTAAATGGAGTTTGATAGTTTATAACAAGATACTGTATATCTAGGGTTTTACAGTTTGGAGATCACCTAATGTTGTTTGCAACCATACATAATCAAGTATTGGAATACGCTCACCTGAGAATCCTACCAATTCACTTATAGATAGTTGCAAAGTTTTGTCACTTAACTTCATTTTTGATATGTGAAATATAATAGGGCATCTGCAATATTCCTTGGAGGTAGAGACCTTTTGCACCAATACGTCTCCCACCTGGAGTTATATGACTACTGGATGTCTATGTTTTTGTCCACTACTTTAAGGTCAGATGGCTGAAAAGTGATTTTTGAAATAGCCAATTGGTGGCTAAGGTCGGCTCGGACCCAGTCATTGACATCACGGCCTTATAAGACCTCTTCTTGGCAGAGTTACTACTACCTCCACCTGCATAGCCACCGAAAATTCAATTAATAACACCACAGGGTTGTGTAGGGTTTTCAGCTACCTTTTTCCCTTATCTCTGTGGCTATCATTTGTCTTTGATGGTTTGCCGAGCTGTGTTGTGTTTTTTCTCTGTTCATGTCCGTTAATGTATTTGTTTAGAAGGCTTTGCCAAGGTAATTTCTCGAGGAGGTCTTTTACTATGATGCAGTCATCTGTGGCATGTCCATCTGGTGGAAGGTGTAATACTTTGACTTTCCACATATCTCTGGTCCTAATAAGTTCCAACTTTATTTGGAGGTTTGATTAGTTTAGAATGTAGGATATCCTTAATAATATCCTCTCTTTTAGTGTTGAGTGGAGTATATGTGTCAAACTTTGGGGTTAGTGATAAACCCCGATTTTGTGGTTTATCTTGTGCTTAATTTGGGGGATTTTATCACCTTTTCCCACATTTATTCAATGAAATAGCATGGTTTTGCAATTCTCCCTTGATTTGTGCTTAAATATGAAAACATGCTTTGTAGGCCCTTAAATTGGTGATTTTAACTCACCTTAATTCTATTCGATGCCTTGATGTATTTTTTGAGTGATTTCAGGTTCATAAGGCAAGTATTGGATGGAAGGAGTGAAGGAAAAGCATGCAAAGTGGGAGAACTCATGAAGAAATGAAGGAACCGTAAAGCTGTCAAGCTTGATCTCTTCACACTCAATCGATCATAACTTGAGCTACAGAGGTCCAAATGAGACGGTTCCAGTTGCGTTGGAAAGATAACATTCGGGGCTTCAAAATGATATAAAATTTGCCATAGTTGCCTGACGTCTAGGGACGCGCACGCGCATTGTACGCGTGCGCACTGATGGAGCAGCGTGGGTCCACTTTGGGCAACTCGTTGGGGGCGATTTCTAGCTCATTTTGGGCCCAATTCAACTCATTTATGATGCTATTGAACCCAAGGATTGAGGGGGGAATGAACCAAGTAGTTATAGTTTAGTTTTCATCATGTTTTAGGGTAGAATTCTAGAGAGAGAGGCTCTCTCCTCTCTCTAGATTTAGGATAGAAATTAGGGTAAAGCTAGGTTAATCACTCTCAAATTTCTCTTTTAATTCTTGTTTTGATTTCAATTCTCTTTATGTTTTAGTGTTCTATTGTCTTTGATCTTCTAGTTTCTCTTGTTAATTTCTTGTTTTGCTCCCTTTTATGTTTATGAACAATTGTTGGATCTCAATTTCTTCTAATGCAATTTTATGTTTCCATGTTTCTCTTATGTTGATCTTGATTGTTATTGTTGATTTCTTGTTTATGTTAGTTATGGGTTTCCTTTAATTCTTGCATTTTATGATGTTTACTTTTATTGCACACTAGGTGTTTGATAGAATGTTTCCTTTAGTTTTTGAGTAGTTTTCTTTACTCTTGGCCTAGGCTAAGTGAATTGAGTGACCTTGAGTCATTGGGTCTCAATGATTTGGTGATTTGAGAATCCTTGGTGATCAATTTGATATTCATTGACACCAACCCACTACTAATCTAATTAGTAGATAGGTTGGGACTTATGGGTTGATGTGATCAAAGCCATTTAACGTACTTCAAGTCTAGGAGTAGATATTACGTCCTTAAGGCTTTTGGAAGTAGACTTAATAAGCTTGGCCCCTCATAATTATCAATGTATGGTTTGTTGACAAGGATGGTGATTTCAATTACCTATGTCTAGCCAAGAGTTCTACTTTCTTTTATTTAGTCAATTGTTCTTTTACTTTGCTTGCCATTTATTTTCTTGCCAAAATATAAAACCAAACCCCCCTTTGTTCCTTCATAGCCAATAATTGAGCACTTCATTGCAAATCCTTGTGAGACGACCTGAGGTTTAAAACTTCGGTTAATTTTTATTGGGGTTTGTACTTGTGACAAAATCAAATTTTTGATTGGGAGGATTGTTTGTTGGTATAGAACTATACTTGCAACGAGAATTCATTCAATTGAGGAAATTATATACCATCACAACAATTCACTCATCAGTTAGCTTAAACGACTTTCGATCGTCCCTGTTGTCATGGTTCCTGCTTCGTTTGTCATCTTCTTGACTCAGAGCTAACCTCTTTGATTTCAAAACTTAGTGGAGCTCTTCTGTCTCGATTTGGCCTACTGCTTTTTCTCGTAACTAGGGTAGTTTTTGGTTTTGCTATCGCAATGGTCTCTTAGAATTTCTCAAGACAAACACTGCTTTTCAGGGATTACAAATGGATGACGTATACTTTGATTCCAAGAGAATAGGTGACGATGGGAACTTGCAAAGGCACTCTGATACTCAAATAAATAAAAGTGAGAGATGAGTAGTGTGTATTCAGAGTGAATCACATACCTCTTTTCTATTTAGAAATTTTGATCTTATAGAGCATTGTGATGTGAATGTGGTATGTTACCGTTACTCCTTTGACCTTTTTTTTAGTGAGATTCTCTTTTTTGGTTCTTATTTGATGTTGCACTAACAGAAAAATAAACACGTTTATTTTAAAAGTAGTCGACTATAAGGACCTTACTAATTTTCTTTAACATTTTCACTGTTAATTCTATATAAACTTTGGCATATATTAGTAAATGTCTTAACTACCCATATATATATATTAAAAGTAATGATATGAAGAAACAAATAAATTACTATTTGTTCAATCTTTATCAAATTAATAAATATTAATTTAATTTTATCTTATCATCTTATATAACTTGATATGACAAGTTGATAATATCAACTTAATCTAATCATAATGTATAACTTATTTTAACACGTAATTAATTGATAATTTGTCTTTTAATTAAATCAAAGATTACAACTAAAATAATTTTTTTAATTTTGACCAAATCAAAAATTATAACTTAGCTTAGCTTAGTTATCCAATTTACCATCTTATCAGCTTGTTTCTTCTAAATTTATCAAGTTATATGTTTGTTGGTAATTATGGTTAACCAAGTTGAAGTTTTGTTATACCACCACTTGTATCATTTTCATGTTAATCAAATTATAGTATCATTTTTTGACTAAAACTTTGATGATGCAAGTAACATATAAATCATCGTGTCATAATGCTTCATGACTCTTCTACTTGATAATCATCAAATTGGTAAATATCAATTTTAATAAGTTCACACATGAATAAATTCTAAAAAATTCCACTATTTTAAAATTCTTCCATCTTCTATAGTATGTTGTATTTGTTTTTGTTTTTAAAAAAATTGAACTCTTTTTTCACATAATATAGACTTTTTTTGGATTTTATAAAATAAAATTTAGTTGAATTTAGATTGACAAATAACTTGGTCAAAGATTGGGTCAAACTCCGGTCAAATTTTTACATGCCACAACGGA
>NC_029794.2:121304813-121310232 GCF_000816755.2 Arachis ipaensis
CAACCATTAGAATAATGAAACACATATTTTTCTGTTTACCAATAGAAAGACCTATCTACTTAATTACCTGCCTCATTTTTCACAGGTCAAATGCTTATTTATAGTTAAATTTCGAAGAAAAAATTAATTGTTGTGACGATAAAAAAATTAAGAAGCTATTTATTTATTTTTTTTCAATTATAAAAAATGGTGCGTATTATACGGTTAGAAAGCTTTTAACTATATCAGTACGCTAATATTTTTATTAAATTTTAATCGTTGTCTTAATTATATATTTTTTATTATTAAGATTAATAATTAAAAATTACTGAAATACTAGAAAATTTAAAATTTTCCCATACTGTTATCCAACAAAAATAATCTTTTGTGGCCAATTTACAATTTTCTTTTTTTATGGGCCAATTTATAAAAAAAACTGAAGTTTTGGGCCCAAAGTAATTATTTACGTTCTTCTTCAAAGGTAGTTTCACATTTTCAGTTGAGTGTTTCCCTCGTTTCTGTCTTCCCACTATTCGTCTCGTTTCCTCCACAAAAGAGAAAAGAAAAGAAAAGAAAATCGAAAAAAAAAAAAAAAGAAGAAAGAAAATGCATGAGAAGCCGCAACATGATACGATGGGTTCGGAAGAAGAAAAGAGCAAACCTAATAATTCGTGTGCTTCTGAGTCTGAATGTGAAGACAACTCGTCCTTGACTCGCTCTCAAACTCAGTCCAATTTGGATCGCGGACTCTTCAACGACCTCGTCCAAATGGTCCTTCTCGTTCACTCCCTCTTTGTAATAACCTTTCTTTGGGTGATACACTGAAGAGTGTAAAAATCTTATGGAATTTATATTTTAATTGACTTATTTATTCATTTAATTGTGGACTCTGTTGATTAAATTGAAATTTGGATTATTAGGATAGTAAAGAAAGCCGTTCATTTAGGCGTCGAGGTTCTATGATCTGCACCAAGCCACCATCAAGAGACTCATTGGCTAGAAGAGTAAACTATTTCTTCCTTTTTCTTTTTTCCAATTCTATGTTTCTATTAATTGAATGACTATTCACCCATACTCTTTATGCGGTGAATACGGTGAATATGAAAATTACCAATTTTTGCTGGCATAGCAATATGAATCAAGAAGTAAGACTGCATTTGTTCACGAGAACAGGACAAGAATAAGACATATCGAACACGAAAGTTCAATTTATTAGTTTGTTTTCATATACAAAAATAAAAGAAAAAGTATAGTAACAAAAAAATATAATTATATAAAAAATTAATGAAAATAATAAAACAACAACAACAAAGCCTTGTCCCATTAAGTGGGGTCGGCTACATGAATCAAACGACGTCATTGTGTTCTGTCATGTATCATGTCTATAAAGAGACCGTTTACATGTAGATCTCGTTTGACCACCTCATGGATGGTCTTCTTAGGTCTTCTTCTGCCTTTCGTCCTTTGTCCATCTTCCATCTCATCCACCCTCCTGACTGGATGTTCTATCGGTCTTCTTCTCACATGTCCAAACCACCTGAGACGCGATTCAACCATCTTTTCCACAATAGGTGCTACTCCAACTCTCTCTCTTATATCTTCATTCCTTATTTTATCCAATCGCGTATGACCACTCATCCATCTCAACATCTTCATCTCTGCCACACTCAGCTTNACAAAAGTAGTCTAACTCCTTGTGTAATATAAGTTGTATTGTATGACAAATGTCGATGTTTGAGTTTACATCTTCATATAAAGTCTGTTTAAGCATCAAAATTAGATTCATATCAAGTTTAAGTGGTTAACGAATTAGTTTTGATACTCTGTTTAAGTCTAAGAATATTTCATACCATCAATTGATAAAAACCCATTATGTATGTGTCTTTTAGGATGGTATATCGCATTGTATTGTATTGTATTGTATTGTATGTATAAGTCAAATGCATATAATACTGTAGTAATACCTTATTAAATTACTGTCTTTTTCTTTCTTTCTTTCTTTTTGTTTGTTTACTGCAGATCATGATTAAATTCAACATACAGAAATTATTAATAAAGTGTCATTTCACATGGGATCATCAATTTTGAATGTATGGAGATATAAAAATAATGCTGAAATTAAATCACCTAATTGTAATAGCGTAATTTACTTTACATATATACATGAAAATATTGCAAAAATAAGTTATTTTTCTTCTGAAACTTTTTGTTGTCCCTGTCATAAAAACCTTTCACGTTTTGAACTACCACATTGACTATTTGCTATTGGTTCTTAAATAATATATGTTATGTTATATAGATGTCTATGCTCAGGAAAAAGGAGAATGGAGAACTTACCCTATTGAGGAAGCAGGTGGAGGAATTGCAAATGAAATTATTGGTGAAAGATGAACTTTTGGAGTCAGCAGAAAAGTCAAGAAACAAGTTGAAGGCTCTTAATCCAAAACTTGATGAGCTTAAATACATGGTATCAGAAAAGGACTCTTTACTCAGGTCTACTCAAGGGCAACTCTTTGATGTGAAGGTGCTGATGATCTTAATCTACTTTTTATGTTGCTTTCGCGTAGCATATACTCTTTGCATTATTGCAAGTCTTTGGAACAGATTCGCCTAAAGTGAGAAGATTGGTAAGTGCCAAAGGTAGTTTTGTATATGAGGGCAATGACTGGTAATATTCAGAGTTGGATCATGAAACAATTAAACCATCATGAAGAACTTTAATGTGTGCACCATGGAAATTGTTAATTTGGGGTTTGTTATTTTTACTTTCACACTTCATGAAAACTTATTAATCCTTCAAAATGCATCAAAATCTAAAAAAGTTCTGTCAGTCCCAATATGAATCTTCCTACACCAAAAAATAGTTTTGTTCAAATTATACTAATTCTTTTTACGACGAAAGTTGTGAAATTTGTGTCTCTCATCAATGTCCACAGATGAAACTTGCAGACAAACAAGCTGTTTTGGAAAAGATACAATGGGAAGCAATGACATCAAACAAGAAAGTGGAGAAACTGCAAGAAGAGCTAGATTCTGTGCAAGGAGAAATTTTATCATTTACATTGCTGCTTGATGGCTTGAAAATAACTAATAATGATGGACTATATACTGATGATTATGACATCAAGCCTCATAACTTCAATTCCCTACCTTCTACAGTGAGTTCATTAACATTTTTTTCTATCTATTATGTGCAACATATTTGATATTTATGCCAAATTGCCAATGAATAGATTTGTTTCACATTCTTGGTAACAAGGCTCATGCATATTTGATATTTTCTTTTCATGGACTCATTAGGATGTCACATATCTTTCAAGAATTAAATTGACCTCACAAAATTCTTTGGAACGAAATTCATTTTACAAATCATTTAGGGATGAAAGTAATTTTACTTCACATGTAACTCAGAGACCAAATTGCTAGTTTAGTCTTTTTAGATTCGGGTTATATACTAGCATTTTAGTGTACACATTTGTTTGATTTCTCTAAGCACGATTATTTCTCAAAACAAAATGGTGTTAACTGTTAAATATCAATGCATGTGTAATTTTTTAGATGTATATGGATGAGATGGAAATGCAGAAAATGGAAGAAGCAAGAAAAGCTTATATTGCTGCAGTTGCTGCTGCAAAAGAGAAACAGGATCATGAATCAATTGCTATTGCTGCCAATGCTAGGTTACACTTTGAGTCATTTCTCTTTAAACCCGAAATTTGAGAGAGTTATTTGGAATCCATGGTTGGTCAATGTGACCAAATTTATAAATATGTGACCATAAAATATAGAGAACAACTAGGGAACCAAAAGCATATCAGCCAAAAACCAGCCAAAATGTGTTTACTTTTTGGCTGATCACCTTTTGGTTCCATATACTTTTCCTAAAATATATGGCATGCTGTGAAATTGAAAGGATTTTCAGTTAGTAAATTACAGTTTATTTCATTACAAATTATGGAACTGAATTGAATGATAAATTATTTATATATTATCGTATAATAGATTTGTTTTGCACACTTTTAATACATGAAATAATTAAAATTTGAATAAAAATAAGCTTTAAAACATGCACTAAATATACTCAAGATTACACAAGCATTTATCAAGTTTTATAGTCTTATAAGAATGAAAATGATATGATAAGTTAATTATTTAACATTTAATTCAAACATGAACTTTATAGTTAAATAAAATATATAAAAAACTTTAAAATAAAGTATATTTTTTGTCTCTAATATTTGTAATTCTTTTTAAAAATACTAATATTTAATTTCATTCAATTTTGTCACTAATGGTTTTAATTCTTTTAATTTTATTCTTAACGTTTTCGATTTGTGTCAAAATTATTCTTAAAAATTTTCAATTTTATTCCTAACATATTATATGGAGTTAACGTTCAGAGATAATTTTGATACAAACAAAAAACGTTAGGAATAAAATTAAATGTAATTAAATATTAAAAATATATTTTTTTAAAATAATTACAAACGTTTAGAGACCAAAAAAAAAAAAAACTTTATCCAAATATTTATTTTATATGCCAAATATGTGTACAATTAGACTTATTATGCATCTACTGTGGTAATATACAAGAAATAGTAATTTACCATCTAATTTATATAAGAATAATTGTCTATACTTAATTGCTTCATTAAGGACTTTTATTTTATTTTTGGTATAATTTTTGTTGACCAAACTATCAAGCATCAAAGATTTAAACTATGACATATTCTAATTATAAAAAATATAACTCAATTTCATATCCATTAAAAATTGAATATTTCATCAAATTATACTTTTTTTTTATTAAAATAATGGGCGCTTAAAATTGGCTAATTTTTTTTATATTGTTTAAATATATGTGTAATACATTGTTATTGGAAGATTTGGTGTCTTTTTTTATATGGTGTTTTATTCAAATCGAACAGTCCGATTTGTTTGAAAAAAAAATAAACTACAAATCGGAAGGTCCGATTTATTTAAAGAAAAAAATATGTTACAAATCGGAGGGTCCGTTTTGTATTTTTTATTTATTTTTATTTTTTAAAATAAAAATCGGACGATCCGATTTCAACATTAAAAATTTTTTTATTTTCGAAATCACAAATCGGACCGTCCAATTTCTGATTGTTGGTTTAAAAAATGAAACAAATCAGAGGGTCCGAATTGTTTAAACCATACCAACGTAAAACTCATCTCTTCTCACATCATTGTGAGATACACTCCTCTCTCTCACGTGAAAAAGAAAAAGCGTTTAAAATTTCGTGTGATTAGATAATCGGCTATAATAGTATAGACACAAATTATCTTCAACACATTTTGAACATAACACTTATCTATTATTTGACATTAGTTTGATACAATTTTTTTCTACAACTCTTTCTAAATAAAAAATAAAAAGTATTTCTTCAAACATATTTAAATATGTTTGTCTAACCTT
>NC_029794.2:121310256-121320049 GCF_000816755.2 Arachis ipaensis
TTAAAAGTTAAAAGGAATATTTTTTATTAATTATTAATATAAAAAATTATTAAAATAATTTATCTAAGTAAAAAGGCAAACAAAATATTTTAAAAATTCATTTATCTTAAATATTTTATCCTTTGGCACTAGAAATGGAAATGGGAAGGGGAAACGGCAGAGAACATTCCCCGCCAAAAATGGCGGCAGAGAGCAACGACATTGAAATCCAAGTCCGAACCCTAACCGCCGAATCCATCACTATCCCAATCCCTGCTTCCGCAACCGTACAACGCCTCAAGCTTCTCCTCAACCATTCATTCCCACCCGCCACCAACTCCTCCCATTTCCACCTTTTCTTCAAGGTACTCTTCTCTCACCTCTAACCACTTTTGCTTACGTGGCACCACATGATTGGTTCTCTTGTACCCTAACTGCGCATTGAAATTAGTGACGCTGCAAGTTAATTGTTTTTGTGTACTTAGCTGCACTAGTATTGAACTCATAGTGTATGGAGATAGAAATTAAACTGTTATGAAATGGCACTATTGCATGGTTTGATACATGAAATTGATCTTGTATTTTGGATGCACTATTTAGTGAGAATTTATTATTTCATTTCCATGTAATGCAAACTTTAATCCTAATGAGAAATTGCTTGATTGTGATTCCAGGGTGAGAAATTGAGACCGCAGGCTCAGATTGGATCTTACACAATCCACAATGGGGAGTTTCTTGTACTCGTTCCATTTGCTAAGAAGGATTCCAAAGCTCACAAATCGGACTCACTTAATGCTTCTTCAACTCCCTCTAATGCTGCTCGTCGTGGTGATTCAGCTACCGATCTCGCGGATTCAATGTGGTCTAATATAAAGGAGGATCTATTGCATTTGCGCGAGGCCACTGAAAGTGATACTTTGGACCACAATAATAGCTCTGATTTCGAGTTCAGGACAGTTGCTTCGGAGCCAAGAAAAGAGAAAGTGGATGATGAGGTCAGTTGGAATCAGGCTTCGAAGGCAAATGACAGAGATGCTGATAACCGGATTGAGCTTCCATATCATCTCATATTGAACACACTGGAGTGTACCAGTGAGGGTGCCCTCGGCAAGCATAATTGCGAGGTCTTTTTGAAGGTTTTGGACTCCGTGAATTGTTTGTCAGACCTGCCTCTGGGACACTGCAAGTTGTTCAGAAGAGCTTGTTCACTGGGAGGTGATGGTGGATTGCAGCTAGGTGCCAATGGTAGTAGTAGTTCATGCTTGTGTCCTGCATGGTTGAAGATTGTAATGAAAGCATTTGCTTTCATAAACATCTTGTCCGGGTTTCTTCATTTGCAGGGTAGGAAAATGACCTTGCGTCTGCTGGAAGAAGCGTTGAATGAGCTTGGAATGTTCGGAGTCAAAATTGGCCTCCAGGACGTGAAGCATCTTCCGCTTCTCTCACCTCAAGTAAATTGATTATTTTTCTTGTCATTTTCTTTATTTTAAGATTTATTGTTAATCTTTCCAAAGGTGATAGTGTAAGCATGCCTTTACACCTTATGATCTGTGGTTTAACTTAAACGTGATTGTACGGGATGCCTATTGTATGCTAAGGCCGCAGGAATAAAGAATGTTGTGTGAAGTAATTATTCCCCCTTGAATGCCTTCACTTTTGTTATCACCAAGTTTGCAGTGGTTTTCTTCAATATTGCATTTTCCTGCTCTAATTTTGGTGTAATCCTCTGCAGCTAGTGTGCTTCGAAAGTGACATAGAGAAGGCAAGTTTTGGCAATGTCATTTTTGTCATTAACCATTCATCAAGTGATGAAGAACAAATTGAAATCAATCCTAAAACAGGTGTGTTGAAGATGTCTTGGGGTTTATTGTGGTCCTGAAGCTTGCTGATCTTCTTCTCCATTTGTTTATTTATTTTAGCTTTTTTGGTTTGTCCTGTCTTGTTTAATAGCTCTATCAAAGATTGTTCGGACATTGAAGAGTAGGGATAGTTCTTTCCGAAATAATCTGTGGAAGGCTTTTGAGCAGCTTCCGGTATGTTTATTTAACATACAATGCCATGAACTATTTATTGTTGATTGATCTATTCAGTGCATACTGCAAAGTTTGTGTTTGGCCTGATTTTATAAGAGATGCATATTGCAACCTGAACTGAACTTTGAGCATAAAAGTAAGGATCGTTATTCTGATGCATCCATCTGCCTATTGTGACTAGTATTTAACTTGATATCTGGAATCACTATTTTTTACACTTTAAAGAATGGAGATTTCTTACCTATCACTATCAGACCCTTCTTTTTCATGATATTATTCTTAAACTTTGGTGAGCAATAACAATTGGCAAAAGGTTGGTCATCTTTCACTTGTGTTAAGATATTGTGTCTTTCTTTGATTTGTTTTTTACTCCATTTTGAATTTAAATTAAAATAAAGTTAATTTTTTTTTATTCTTTTATTTTTTAATTGTTATCATTCTAAATTTACAATTGTTACTGGTGAAAAGATTTTGTAAAATTGTGCATTAGGAATACATTAGTAGGGTGGTTCATTCATAAAACTGAAGTTACTTAGCTTGGTCAGAGACGACTTTTTCGCTGTAGGTGCTATGCGTGAGTATAATTTGTATTGATATTTTCTGCAGTTTATTTCAGGAGATCAGCTGACTATGGGAATTTCCTTGGAAGAATTGCTTGCAATATGCAAAGACCAATATTTTGTTGTAAATGAAAACAAATCAAAACGTTTAAAGAGAAGCTTGAATACCACAAAACCTGATTCAAATCACATTCGGTGTCATGTATGTATTCATCTCTGTTACATATTTACTTTTAATTTTTAGTCTTCTATGAATGAGATAGACGTTGCAATATTGCTTTATATTACTTGTTCTTGGTTTGGCAGGACACAAAGGCATTGCTAGCTGTGGACATGGTTGAACACCTTGAGAAAGGAATTGGATCTGAAGGACAGGTGTTTTTTTTTTGTCATAACCATCTTTTGAGCTTTCGAGAATATAACACATCAAACCTTTAATTCACCAATGTTTTGCTGGATATTCAACTAATGAAGCATTGTAGAATGGATACAGACAGTAATTTATATAATCATTAATATAATGTAACTCTATGTTCTTTTTTTTTCACTCATGAATACACATCAAGGCATTTCATATTTTGCAAGTGCTACATTATGAAAGTTTGGTTAATGCAGATTGTGCATATTGAAGACATAAGCCCTAGAAATGCCATTCATGCGGAGATCCCAACTGAACTATCGGAAAAGATGAGATCAGCACTGAAGTGTATAGGAGTTTCAAAATTGTATAGTCACCAGGTACAAACTGAATATGTGAAAATGTCTTCCTAGCTAATGATTTCTTACTCTCAGAATCAAAGATGTTCTGCTGTTTGATTTAGGCAGAGTCTATACAAGCCTCCCTTCATGGGAAGAATGTTGTTGTGGCTACAATGACATCTAGTGGCAAATCTCTTTGCTATAACCTGCCAGTTCTAGAAGTTTTACTGAATAATCTGTCATCATGTGCTCTTTACATATTTCCTACAAAGGTTTGTTGCAGTTTATCAGTTAATTTCTCAATTCTAAAATCTAAATGCTCGAGTTGACCATAATCTGTTCTTATTTTCTCCGTGGGGGTTGTAATTGGATAAGTAAAATATTTCCTGCATGCAGGCATTAGCTCAAGATCAACTAAGATCTTTGTTAAACATGACAAAAGGATTTGATGTTGAGTTAAATATTGGTATATATGATGGTGACACTTCCCAAAGAGACAGGACTTGGCTACGAGATAATTCTAGACTGGTAATTTTACAACTAATTTCTCCCTTAGACTGGACGGACACAGGTGAAATGTGCTTCATGTTATATTATCATGCAGTTGATAACAAATCCAGATATGTTACACATATCGATCTTGCCCCACCATCGTCGATTTAGTCGGATTTTATCAAATCTAAGGTAGTTTATATGGAGTGTTTCAAAAACCATATTAATTATAATTAGGCTATAGGCACTTAATGTGGAATATTAGTTGATGGGTTGTTATTAGTAAGAGGCTTACTCTCTTTCAATTCATTAGGTTTGTGATAATTGATGAAACTCATACTTACAAGGGAGCATTTGGATGTCATACTTCGCTTATATTAAGGAGGCTCAGGCGACTGTGCTCACATGGTTTGTTAAAATTCTGGGAATGTTTCCATAATTTATTCTCCTGTTTAAATTTTAAATGAAAATGTGAATAACTGAATGTGCCACTTGCTTCTATTTGCAGTATATGGATCTGATCCTTCCTTTGTTTTTTCTACTGCAACTTCTGCTAATCCAAGCGAGCATTCTATGGTAAATACATGTCTTGGAAATAGTTAACGTTGTACACTTAGTATTACATCTCTTACAACATTTTCATTTTAATATTTCTGTGCATTATGCTGTCTTTCCTGTGTTAGGATTAAAAGGCTGCAGGGCAATCTTCTCAAAATTGGCATATTGCTATGCTCAAAGTTAAGTTTAATAATTGACTTCCTGTGTTCTAGGAACTTGCAAATTTACCAGCACTTGAGCTATTTCAGAATGATGGAAGTCCATCTGCAAGGAAACTTTTCATCCTTTGGAATCCTAGTCTGCGTCCGAAAGCTGTGAGTTGAAATTCTAATTTTGTTATAAAAATATGTCTCTTATAGTGTTAAAGAGTAAAGACATATTTCTAGAAACTAATTGTTGATATTACTTGATTGTAGATGGTGAAAAAAGCCAAGTCTGTTATCGATGCTGATAATTTGGAAGACGAAAGTGACAATTTTGTTCGTTCAAGGTATAATTCCTCATGTATGGATTCGGATGATACAAAAGTTTGCAACTATTGATTTTGATGTAAATAGATTTTGTTTACCTGCATGCTTTAAACAGTGAAAAAGTTTCCGCTTGAATAATTTGGTCAATTCTTATATTTGATAAAGGATTAGAAATAGCTTTTCTTATATTTTAACATCCTTCCTCATGTAAGCGTTTTGGCAATAGCAAGTATTAAGGTTTGAATAGTAACCATTATACTTATCAAATTTAGTTCATACCATCAAATCATCTAAACATGTTTAATAGATGATGTGTGATGATTACCGGATAGGATTAAGAATTTCACAAGTTTATCTTTAGGGTTTGTTGTAATTGAGTATTTTTAGTATGAATTCCATGAGCCCTTTTGTTATTTTCGCAGCCCAATTGTGGATGTTTCGCGCCTTTTTGCAGAAATGGTTCAGCATGGTCTTCGCACCATCGCTTTTTGTAAATCAAGGAAACTTTGTGAGCTTGTTTTATCATATACGTATGTCAGTTCAAATTTATATATATTTTTGTATATTCAAGTATAATCAATACTTTGATCAAAATTCAGATGGCTTGATTTACCTATATTCTGTTTTGGTTTATCTGATATGCTTTTGGGAAGTCTAGTTTATAGTTTTCCCTTATTCTGAAAGCAAGATGCTCATGCTATTGAATTGCTGTAAATGAAATAGACGTGAAATTCTTCTCGAAACATCCCCGCATCTGGTTCATTCCATCTGTGCATATCGTGGTGGCTACATCGCAGAGGTCAACTTCCCCCAAATGTAGAAATAGGCCTTTGTATTATTTTGTGTGTGTGTGTGTGTGTGTGAGCATGCATGATATTTTTGGGATCATTTATCATTTCAATCCAATGGTAGTGCTTATTCTTTTTGGTTTGATTTATGGACTGATGAATTGTGGAGACTTAATACTGGCTGCTTCACATTGACAGGAAAGAAGAAAAATAGAGACTGCATTTTTTGGTGGTAAAATTTGTGGTGTTGCTGCAACTAATGCTCTTGAATTGGGCATTGATGTTGGAGAAATTGATGTGACTCTGCATCTAGGATTTCCTGGTAGTATTGCAAGGTATTGTCACAAGTGCTTTCATATCCCAATCTAATTAAACCTTTAAAATAGCTTTTTTGTGTGGAATACATTAAAGAGTTTCTTTAAAATAATTTATCCTCTTAGCTTGTGGCAACAAGCCGGTAGGGGCGGGAGGAGAGATAGGCCTTCTCTTGCTGTCTATGTTGCCTTTGGTGGGCCTCTTGATCAGTACTTCATGAAACACCCTAAGAAACTTTTTGAAAGGCCAATTGAATGCTGTCACATTGATTCCCAAAACAAGCAGGTTTGTTTAAACCTTTCCTTCTATAAGATTAATTATAGAGTTTTTAGCACATGGAAGGGTTTAGGCTAATTATGGAAGAATTTGTTCAGGTTCTCGAACAGCATTTGGCCTGTGCAGCTCATGAACACCCTCTTGTTGTGCAGTATGATGAGAAGTATTTTGGTTCTTGCTTAGAGAATGTTTTAAATTCTTTAAACGCTAGAGGATATTTGAGTCCTAATCAGTCATTTGATTCTTCTTCTAGAATTTGGAACTACATTGGTCCTGAGGTATATTGGATTTTTTTCACAATTTAGGATTCGTGTCTATCAATTCTGGTTGACTTCATTATTATTCAGCATTGTAAAATATTTTTAAGGGTTGAATATGTTTTGAATCCTACTAAAAATTTGGTGTTTGATAAGTCTCTCTCTCTCTCTCTCTCTGAAAAAGCAAGATTTTTAGTGGAGAGGAGAGAAAGGCTTCATGAATTCTGTGCAGTTCAACTTCATAGTGGAGAATAAATTATTTAGAATTATAGACACTGAGTAGTTATACAAATGTATTTACAGATATTATAGAATATATTCTATTTCTCTAAACACTATTTTGTATGGTATTCTAATTTATTCTATTTACATATTCTAAGATTAAAAACTTATTTATAGTTGAGCAAACCTTGGTAGTAGTAAGGTTGCCTTGTAACTGTTAGCCACAGGTTCAGATCTTGGAAATAATCTCTTTGCTTAAAGGGATATACTATCTCTAGTCCCCACTAGGTCAGGAGTTTCATATAGTTTGTACAGTCTTTTTATTATATATTGCATTTATTTTTATGTTATTTTCTCTTTCTAGAAATATCCTTCTCATGCGGTCAATATCCGAGCAATAGAAACCGTAAGATACAGTGTCATAGATCAGAGAAAAAATGAAGTCCTTGAAGAGATAGAGGAAAGCAGGGCTTTCTTTCAGGTATTGACTTGTTACATGCCGATATATGCTGAGATAGGATTTTGCTACATCAAATCAAAGTATATGTGTTACCTGATTCAGGTATATGAAGGTGCTGTGTACATGTGTCAAGGGAAAACCTATTTGGTCGAGAAATTAGATCTGTCTAGCAAGACCGCTTTCTGCAAAGTGGCTGATCTGAAGTATTATACAAAAACTCGAGATTACACCGATATTCATGTCACTGGGGGTAATATTGTATGTAATCTGCTTCTGTAACAGTGATCTTTGAATTAACTTATTTAAGTTATAGCATGCAATTAGAATATAGCAATGTTGAACTTTATGCTGCCACCTTAATACGGCTGGACAATTTTGATGAAGTTTAGGGGTTTAAAAACTCATCATTCCTGTTACTATTACTGTTACTGTCAGGCTTATCCTACAGCAGTTTTGAACATGTTTCCTAAAACAAATGCACGGGCTCATATATGCAAAGTAACAACTACATGGTTTGGTTTTTATCGTATTTGGAGAGGGAGCAATCAAATCTTTGATGCTGTTGACCTAGCCCTTCCTCAATATTCATACGAGTCACAGGTGAATTCAAATACTTTTAGGTTTACTTTCTTTTAATTTTGTGCCACATCTGTGAATCTTTTAACATTGCTGTGTTCTTTGCTCTAAACAGGCAGTTTGGATTCCAGTGCCACAATCTATCAAAGAAGTAGTACTCAAGAAAAATTATGATTTTCGTGGAGGTTTGCATGCTGCTTCGCATGCGGTTTTAAATGTAGTGCCTTTGTAAGTTTCTCAGAAATATTAGGTTTAAATTTTTCTCATGAATATAAGATTCTAAATGATAATCATGGCATGTTCCTTACTTTTCAGCCAGATTTCCCCGCTCTTTTTCTGGTAACTCCTGTTAATTTTATGTCAATCTATATTATGATGCGTTTTGCTTGCAGACATATAACATGCAACTTATCTGACTTGGCTGCCGAGTGCCCGAATCCTCATGATAGCCGCTATTACCCAGATCGAATTCTCATTTATGATCAACATCCTGGAGGGTGTGGGATTTCAGTTCAGGTGAGTAACATGCAAATTGTAGCATAGGATTTGGCTTTTCTTTCTCGGTTCCTTAATTAATATCTATCTGATTCTTTAGTAAGATGTTATATGATGAACAAGAAGTTTCTGGTTTAATAATCTTACCAAGTGTTAATCAATGTAGAGATTTCACTTAATGTATTTTGGGTTGTTTGATAGGTTCAACCGCGTTTCACCAAGTTCCTGGAAGCTGCACTTGATCTTCTCACTTGTTGCCGCTGCTCAGCGGAAGTTGGTTGCCCTAATTGTGTTCAGGTCTGGATCAATGTTTTTTAAAAAAATTCCACCATTCTTTTAGAACTTCTACAGGTAAAAATAGACTGAAGTCTGCGTAGTGTCAATTTCATTTATAGCTTTTGCATTATGTAGAGTTTTGCTTGCAATGAGTATAACGAGGTCCTACACAAGGATGCGGCCATTATGATTATCAAGGTTGTTACTAAACTGAACCTTTTATTTTTTATTTTTTTCCATTTATTTTTCTCTTCTCTTCAATTGATTATTGCATTCCCGACTTCACTTTGGTTACAAAATATGTCCATTCAGGGTGTTCTGGAAGCAGAAAATGTGATCAATGCTGAGGAGTCACCTTTTTTATGAATTGGTTAATAGTCCTTGTTACCTTTATTTTTTCCTTGCTAAGAAAGGTTGGTGGATTCGGCTGTAAAAATTTACTTGTTTAAAATAACTTATTTATAGTCTTAGCTTAATATTGATCCATTTACTTATTTATTTTAAAGAGTTAACAACCAAAAATATTTTTTATTTTTTGGTGACTAACCAAAAATGTTTTGGAGTTGATAAAAAAACCCCTAAAATAAAATAAAAAATTGATAAAAAAAAAGGTACTACAAGATATAAAATGTTTGTCAAAATATCTCACAACTCGACAGGTGAAAGATTAATATGCTGTAAATCAGATCGCTAGCCAATAAATTAATGCATGCATAAGGTAATATTCGAACGACCGATACTTGTTTAAGTGAATTAGTGAGCTAATTACTAGACCAATTCAACATAGGCTTGGTTTGAAAAAAAAAATTACTTTTTAAAAATAGCGCATAAAAGTTAGCTTTTAAAAGATAATGTTTTAAAAGTTATAACATTTATTTTTGGTAAATTAAATTAACATCGGTTTTTAATAAGTACAAGCAACAGGTGCATTTGGTAAATAATTTTTAAATGGTAAATAATTTTTAAAATTTAAAAATATTATAATAGATATTAATGTAAGAATTAAATTTAGATATTAATTAACGTATGGGGTTATATTATACTTTTTAATTTTGATAAGTACAAGTCATCTTTAAAAGTTCTGTTTTAGGTGTTTTCAAATGTACATTTATTTTTTAAAAGCTGCAAGCACGAATATATAATTTTTTTATTTACCAAACATAAAATGAAAAACACAAATATCTTTTAAAAAATTTTATCAAACCAAGCTTTAGTTAATTCATAATAATTATTATTTGTTTTTTTTGGTATTTATTCTTTACAATTATGTAACAATTATTTAATAACTATTTTCTGGTTTAATCTTTTTTTTTTTTGAAAAAATTTATATTTTTTGG
>NC_029794.2:121320073-121320753 GCF_000816755.2 Arachis ipaensis
TTTGATTTGCTGTTTAGTTTTTTAAATTTTAGAGTAATTATCCAACTCAATTTTTAAGGATTTTAAAAGTGAATATTTTAGTCCCAAAAAAATTAATAAATAAAAGTATCCCCAAGATTTTACTCTCGCGGACAAATTAGTCCTTAATTCATTTTTTAGTAGAGTAATTATCTAAATCAGTCCCCAAGAATTTTAAAAACGGACATTTTAGTCCCCCAAAAAAAATAATACACAGATTAATCTCTAACATTTTTCTTTGTCAGACATAACAGTTTTTGGTCTATTTTTCGGCATGATTCACTAAATTCTTCAAGTATTTATTAAAAAAATATTAAAAGATATTATAATCAAATTAACTACTAAATTCCATAATAAATACCATATTAGAAATCAAATAGGTTTAACTTAATCTTAAAAGTTAATTTGATTATAATATCTACTAATATTCTTTTTCTAATAAATACTTGAAGAATTTAGTGAGTCATATTGGAAAATAGACGGGGCTGTTATGTCTGATGAAAAAATATTGAATTATTTTTTTTTTGGAAACTAAAATGTCCATTTTAAAAATTTTTGAAAACTGATTTGGGTAATTACTCTGCCGAAAAATAAATAGAGACTGATTTGTCTGATAGAGTAAAATCTTTGTGAACTGATTTGGATAATTATTCAATATAAAA
>NC_029794.2:121321087-121321418 GCF_000816755.2 Arachis ipaensis
TTTGATGCGTTTGATGCGATTTCGTAAATACATATTTGTAATATCTGCAATCCGATCTGATTATAGTGCAGATTAGATCCAGTCTGATCTAATTATCTTGTGGATAGGATCATATTGAATTAGATACAAAAAATACTCCAAAATTATAAATATAATCTGATCTATGGACTCTTCTATAACTTAAAACCTTCTTCTTGCGTTGCACATTTTTTCTCTCCCCTCCTGATATTTCCCTTGCTATGTCTTTTGATAGTTATAGTTTTTTTTTAGAATAAGGGGTACTAGTTAGTCTCTGTTTTTCTTTTTTTGCGTTTTTATTTTTTTCTGGTCT
>NC_029794.2:121321733-121322490 GCF_000816755.2 Arachis ipaensis
TGATCACGGCTTCCGCTATATAACTCACCATTATTTTTACCAATTCAAAAGGTGAACAATGTAGCTGTTACATATTATTACTAACATTTTATACGACAATAGCATTTTTGTGTTTCACAATATGCTCTTGCAAGGGTTCCATAAAGGCTCTTGCATTCTGCCTCACATTGCATCCCATTATTTGCACAGCTAGTTGCAAATTGTGGAATTAGACAATCTCTTGCCTCTGTTATAATTGGGCTTCCTACAAAATATTCCATTAAACAAGATATTAATAAAATCACAAAAATAAAATATTGCACAAAAAATTAAAAAAAAAATGTGGTGAATATAATTGTTTTTGGATGTGGTGCATACCAAAACCAATGGAAATAGCAAGTAAAAGGAAGGAAATATAGAAGGAGATTTTCATCTTGTGCTTCTCTTGAGAAATAGCTTCCTGCTTTCAATGGTGATATCACATGTCAAGAGAAGTTCTTATATAAAAAAAATACTATGAAACTTTCTTTCTGAATTCAATGATCTTAAATTATTATTTGAAAAACAATTAATTCTGGTCAACAAGAAACACACAACTTAATGAAAGCGTTACACACATTTTAATTAATATTCCTTATTTCCGTCACATTCGATGAACAAGCGTGTTTTCTGTGTCAAACTATATTTGAATAAAAAAAAATATTCTCCGAATAAGTTTTAGACATATTTAAATATTATTATATGTCAGTATGTCTAATTTTATTATTCTTAATATGTA
>NC_029794.2:121323852-121327684 GCF_000816755.2 Arachis ipaensis
ATTTCCGAAGGAAACCTTAGTGAGTGAATGGAAGTTAACAAATTTTATTCTCCTTAGCATATCAAAATAAAAATTGATTTTTTCTTTAATTTCATATCAAATTAATTTATTAGAAGAATTGACCATAGCAACTAATTAATTATAATTCAATTTTATTAACAGTATATTTAGTTTTTCAACTGATTATGAATAATTATCTAAATTAATTTTTAAGGATTTTAAAAATAGATATTTTAGTTTTCAAGAAAAATTAATACACAAAAATATTTTTAACATTTTACTTTCAGAGACAAATCAGTCCCTAATTTACTTTTCGACGGAATAATTATCCAAATCAGTCTCCAGAGATTTTAAAAGCAGACATTTTAGTTCACAAGAAAAATTAATACACAAATTAATTCTCAATATTTTTCTCCGTCAGACATAACAGTTTTCTGTCTATTTTTCAGTATGATTCACTAAATTGTACAAGTATTTATTAGAAAAAGAATATTAGTAGATATTATAATCAAATTAACTTTTTTAATATTAAGGCCCAATTTGAGTAAACAGCTTAATTAAGCTCTTTTTAAAAAAATAGTTTAAACAATAAATTGTTTATATTAAAAGTAGCTTATAAATAAGTTATTTTGTATTTAATTTTTTAGTTCTAAAAGTGTTTATTTTAAAAGAAATGTGATAACAAAAAAAATTTTATTATGAGAGAAGTTATTTTTTTTAATTTCTCCAAAAGCACTTAAATAGCTTCTTAAAAAGCTACAATTTAGTTTTGAAAATTATACCATACATTAATAATACTATTTTTCATAAGTCAAAAACTCAAAAAAGTAACTTTTGAATCTTCTCAAACAGGCCCTAAGTTAAACCTATTTGATTTCTAATATGGTATTATTATGGTATTTAGTATTTAATTTAATTATAATATCTACTAATATTCTTTTTCTAATAAATACTTGAAGAATTTAATGAGTCATGCCAAAAAATAGACGAGAGACTGTTATATAATTATGTCTGATGAAAAAAAATTAAATGTTGGGATTATTAATTTTTTTGGAACTAAAATGTCGCTTTTAAAAATTTTGGAGACTGATTTGGATAATTATTCTGCCAAAAAATGAATTGAAGACTAATTTGTCTGGAATAAAATTTTAGAGATATTTTTGTGTATTAATTTTTTTAGAGACTAAAATATCCACTTTTAAAATCTTTGAAAAATGATTTGGATAATTACTCTAAATTTTAATTACCAATTGTAAACTATTTCTTTGAAACATATCGGTAGAAAAGAATTTTACTACAAATTTAAAACTTTTTTCCAAAAAAATAAAATTTAATGGTAATAAATGATAATAGACCAAAAATTAGAGAAAATGGCACTCTCTTTTTTTAGACTATATATTTTTTTTACGAAAATTAAATAACATACACTTTAATTTATTTAATTAAAATATTTTTTAATAATTATTTTTATATATAAATTAGTGATAATTATTTTATTAATTTTAAAAAAATAAATAATTATATAAAATATAGGGCAATTTACTTATTTAAATAAATTGGCAGAATCCTTTACCTAAATGTGCAAAACGGATTGTTGTTACCTGCATGTGCAAAAACCCATTTTTATGTAATCCGTGGCAACCCACCACGGTTTCCAAACGTGCATAAACCGTGGCAGGTCCCAGCGGTTTAGGGGCAAAAACTATAGAGTGTAAACCGTGGTAAGTCACCACAGTTTACGAAGGAGGCATGGCATGCATAAACCGTGGTAAGTCACCACGGTTTATGAGGAAAATGTGCTGGTCATAAATCCTTATGGGTTACAACGGTTTATGTAGGATAAATAATGGCCAGAAAACCTTGTAGGTTCCCACGGTTTACAATTACGGGAACTCTATATATATGTGGGTGATTCAAGATCCATAAGAGATCGTTCTCACAATGGCTAGTGAGGAAGAGAGTTTTCTTGCCTTAGTGCATTGCTGGGAAAATAAAATAAAAAAAAAGCAAAAGCCATGGTGTGAAGTTTACCGACAGAGAACCACTGAGTATTTTTATCCGTTCGTCGATGAGTTTGTCAGATTTGAAGAACAGCATCTTGGAGAAGCTTGGCGTGTTGGGTAGCAAGTGGGTGAAGAAACTATTCTACAAGATTCCCATGGCGGTTGTCTCGACCGGTGTTCATTTTGAAACCTTTGCGGTTAAGGCTGATGAAGATATTAGGGTTTTGTTCTACTGTGTAAGGAGTTTTCCGGAGATCAGAATCCATGAGTTGTTCGCGAAGTTGGAGGTTGGTGTCGATAGTTCTGGGGCATCCGCTCCAGTTCCTAGCCCAACTGTCGCGGGTGGTGCATCTAGTTCGATGCCTGCGGTCAGACCATATCTTCCGCCGGTTAGGGTTTTGTTCTACTTTGTAAGGAGTTTTCCGGAGATCAGAATCCATGAGTTGTTCGCGAAGTTGGAGGTTGGTGTCGATAGTTCTGGGGCATCCGCTCCAGTTCCTAGCCCAACTGTCGCGGGTGGTGCATCTAGTTCGATGCCTGCGGTCAGACCGTATCTTCCGCCGGTTCAATCACCTTCGTTTGCGGCTAATTTAGACCGAACGGAGGTTGTTGGTTCTGTACCTTTGGAGAATGCAGCAGTCATTGAGCCTCCCCATGTTGTGGGCACCGGTGGTGGCCTGGTACCTTATATCGAAGACTTTGGTGGACCTGATCAAGTAGAGAATGCAATGCGTGACGATGAGTCTGACCAGGAGCCTGTTGATATCGTAGGTGACAACGACGATGACACAGGTGGCGATCCATATGTGCAGCATCGGCCTTCAGGTTCTGGTTCTCATCAGTACCCTCCACACTTCTCCACACTAAACTTGGATGCTCTTGGTCAACAGGAAGACGGTGGTAACACAGTGGGGGGATCTTCTACAGAATTTCAGATTGGGCAATCATTCCAGAGTAAAGATGAAGCTGTGCTGAGTGTCAAGGACTATAGCATCCGGCGAGGTGTTGAGTACAGGGTCATCGAATCAGATCATTTGAAGTATCATGGAAAATGCAAGGAATACGGCAAGAGTTGTAGTTGGTTGATTCGTGTAGCGCTTCGTGCACGAAAGGGCACTTGGGAGGTTAGGAGGTACAACGGGCCACACACATGCCTCGCAACTTCTATTTCAAGTGATCACCGTCAGCTGGATTACCACGTTTTCTGTTCGAGGATTCTTCCTATGGTTAGGGCAGATGCTGCGGTTACGGTAAAGGTACTTCAACAAGCGACAGAAGCCGATTACGGTTTCAGGCCTAGTTACAGGAAGGTTTGGATGGCTAAGCAGAAGGCAGTGGCACAAATATATGGAGATTGGGAGGAGTCTTACGCGGAGTTTCCACGTTGGATGCTAGGGGTCCAGGCGACAATGCCAGGAACAATCACGGTGCTGAAGACGTCTCCTGTTCGGATTGGTGGTGGGGTTGATGAGTCGACGGTGTACTTTCACCGGCTTTTCTGGACATTTCCACCCTGTATCGAGGCATTCCGGCATTGCAAGCCCCTCGTCAGTATTGATGGTACCCACTTGTATGGAAGTATGGAGGGACGCTGCTGTTGGCGATAGCTCAGGACGGGAACTCGAACATCCTCCCGATAGCATTTGCCCTTGTGGAGGGCGAAAATGCAGAGTCGTGGTCATTCTTCTTGTCCAATCTCCGAGAGCATGTGACTCCTCAGGAGGGTATCCTTGTTATCTCTGACAGGCATAATGGGATCAAGGCAGCGCTTGAGGCACCTGAGACTGGGTGGCTGCCTCCTCGGGCTTTCCGAGCCTACTGTATTCGGT
>NC_029794.2:121328727-121345323 GCF_000816755.2 Arachis ipaensis
GATCCACATGCGCAGCATCGGCCTTCAAGTTCTGGTTCTCATCAGTACCCTCCACACTTCTCCACACTAAACTTGGATGCTCTTGGTCAACAGGAAGACGGTGGTAATACAGTGGGGGGATCTTCTACAGAATTTCAGATTGGGCAATCATTCCAGAGTAAAGATGAAGCTGTGCTGAGTGTCAAGGACTATAGCATCCGGCGAGGTGTTGAGTACAGAGTCATTGAATCGGATCATTTGAAGTATCATGGAAAATGCAAGGAATTCGGCAAGGGTTGTAGTTGGTTGATTCGTGTCGCGCTTCGTGCACGAAAGGGCACTTGGGAGGTTAGGAGGTACAACGGGCCACACACATGCTTGGCAACTTCTATTTCAAGTGATCACCGTCAGCTGGATTACCACGTTATCTGTGCGAGGATTCTTCCTATGGTTAGGGCAGATGCTGCGGTAACGGTAAAGGTACTTCAACAAGCGACAGAAGCCGATTACGGTTTTAGGCCTAGTTACAGGAAGGTTTGGATGGCTAAGCAGAAGGCAGTGGCACAAATATATGGAGATTGGGAGGAGTCTTACGCGGAGTTGTCACGTTGGATGCTAGGGGTCCAGGCGACAATGCCGGGAACAATCACGGTGCTGAAGACGTCTCCTGTTCGGATTGGTGGTGGGGTTGATGAGTCGACGGTGTACTTTCACCGGCTTTTCTGGACATTTCCACCCTGTATCGAGGCATTCCGGCATTGCAAGCCCCTCGTCAGTATTGATGGTACCCACTTATATGGGAAGTATGGAGGGACGCTGCTGTTGGCGATTGCTCAGGACGGGAACTCGAACATCCTCCCGATAGCCTTTGCCCTTGTGGAGGGAGAAAATGCAGAGTCATGGTCATTCTTCTTGTCCAACCTACGATCGCATGTGACGCCATAGGAGGGTATCCTTGTTATCTCTGACAGGCATAGTGGGATCAAGGCAGCGCTTGAGGCACCTGAGACTGGGTGGCTACCTCCTCGGGCTTTCCGGGCCTACTGTATTAGGCATGTGGCAGCGAATTTCGCCCTAACGTTCAAAGGTAAGGACTCAAGGAGGATGTTGGTGAATGCTGCGTACGCAAAGACTGAGGCTGAGTTTTACTACTGGTTTGACATCATGCGGACTGAGAATCCAGCAATGTGTGACTGGGCCAACCGGATGGAGTATGATAAATGGACCCAACATGAGGATGGTGGTCGACGGTTCGGGCACATGACCACAAACATCAGTGAATGTGTGAACTCCGTGCTAAAGGGAACTCGCAACCTGCCGGTCACATCTTTGGTTAAGTCAACCTACGGGAGGCTTGCTCAGCTATTTGTGGTACGGGGACAGACAGCAGAGGCACAACTCGGATCTGGGCATGAATTCTGTCAGGCATTGGTCAAGGCTATTGATCGGAACCTAAGAGACTCTAGGTGCTTCACTGTGACATTATACGACAGGCATCAGTCCGAGTACACCGTCGCGGAGACAACACCAACCGGGAGCTTCTCGCTGGGTAGCTATAGAGTTTCCCTTAAAGATCACCGATGCGACTGTGGCCACTTTCAGGCGCTGCATTATCCTTGTTGCCACGCCATTGCGTGTTGCGCCTACTCCCGGCTTAACTGGGCGTCATATGTTCACGAGGTGTATCGTATGAGTGAGGTGTTCAACGTTTACAAGCAGGGGTTTCTCCCACCTATCCCTGAAGGACTATGGCCTCCATATGCTAGGCCTACCATCATTCCTGACCCCAATATGTGGCGTGCAAAGGAAGGTCGTCCAAAGGCCACCAGGATCCGTGGAAGTATGGATCAGTCTCAGTCGAACCAGCCGAAGCGTTGTGGGCTATGCCGTCAGCCTGGGCATACGCGGAGGAACTGTCACCAGCGAAAACAAAGTGGTAGAGGGGATGCGTAGATCTCACGTCGTGTAAAATGCCGTCTATGCTGTTTTAGTTGTTTCAGGGTCTAGATAATCTTAGTAACGTATGGTTGGTTAAGTCTGTGACTGTCAACATGTTTCTTTAATGCAAAAATTTCGGATGAATAAATTCCTGCTATTTTACCTGTTTGATTAAACCACTTTGGTATCGTTCATATTGTGCAATATAAAATAAACCGTAGAACTACATATAAAAGAAGCTGAAACCGGTTAAACCACTTGGTCAAAAGAAAATTAACATTTAACATAAGTCTGAAAGCCATAAGTACATACTAGCATGCTAAATACATGAACTAACAAAGGTCCTACCGGACGGGAACATATAACAAAACTAATCAGAATCCTCAATGGTGTCACTGTCATCATCGTCGAACTGGCCAAGAAGGTGACCTCCGGTGCCACACAAAGGAGTGACAAATGAATTTTTGTCGGTATAGAAATTATTAAATGATCAATCGTAGTATAGTCTAAACCGACGCAAAATCCTTCATCAAACAAATCTACAATCTATATCCGAGAGTACTTGTCTCCCGAGTCGTTCTCCCTTGGAATTGCCAAAGTAGGTTGTAATGGGGTTAGGGTCAAGGTAGGGTCGTATATGGCTAGTGGACTTAGGATTTGAATCTTTGATTAACTTGAACTTTTCCCACCTAACCTATATAATGACCTATACAATTAAGTACTATCCTAACTACCCATTCCTCACTTTTCCGCATACTCATGCATTTTCTTTTCGTCTCACTATACTTATGCATTGATTCCTCTTGAGCTTCACTTTGGGGCATTTTGTCCCCTTTTTCATTATTTTTCCTCTTTCTTTTTTTTTTCTTTCTTCTTTTTCTTTAGTTTATTTTTTTTTTCTTTTCTTTTCCATATTGTTTTTCTCAATTTTTTTTTCTATTTTTTTTTCTATATACAAGAGCGTCAATGCATGAGGTTTTACATTTGATCAATACATGAGTATGTACCCAATTCCCAATAATTTCAATAATAATACAAAATACCCTCTTATTCACCCAATGTCCCAAGGTTCCCACACTTGAATGATACTCACACACACTAGCCTAAGCTAATCAAAGATCCAAATAAGGACTTTTATTATTTTCCGCTTTAAGGCTTGTAATGTGCTAAATTAAGAACAAAGTGGGTTAATCGTAGGCTCAAATTTGGCTAACAAAGGAAGATAGAAGGTAAGGCCACTGGGGTGAGTGAGCTAATGAAATGATGGCCTCAATCATATAAATGCATGAATACACCAAATAATGGACATAAAGAGTCAAACAAATCAAAGATCACAATCATAGGAGGAGAATAATGCACACAAGAAGGAAAAATAAGTGGTTATAAGATGTAACCACACCATTAGGCTCAAATCTCACAAGCTTGTGTTCTTAGCTCAAAACCATGTTCCAAAATATAATTCTTCATGCAACTTTGGCATCAAAGCATTTAAAATTTGCAGTGCCATGGTTGCCCCAAAGTGTTGGTTTCCTAAGAGAGAATTTCATTGTTCCAACCAAGCAGGCTTATCATGCGAATGGTGCCAACTAAGACCTAATCATGCAACCTATCCTACTAAAACCTAATCATGCAACCTATCCTAATTTATTCAGATGTTACCTACGGAGATCGGTCGGCTGACCTCCCCACACTTAAAACTTAGCACGGTCCTCCGTGCTAGAGGTTAGGCGTGCTGGTTGATTGAGCTCCGAGTGTGCCACATCTCCAATGCCATTGCTATCTCCGCTTGAAGTTGCGGTGGAGGTGGAGATATTGGGTTCCTCCATTGGTGGGGTGATCATGCTTAGAAGCCTCTTGACATGAGCATAGCGGCGTTGGTTACGCCTCTCATAACGGTCTACTTTGTTGTGAAGGTCTTCAAGGCGTTGGGCGGCCGATTTTTGTGATGTAGATGAAGTGGTAGCGTGGCCAGTTGGTGTGGGCAGTTCAATGTCCTTGGTGACTTCCGGAGGCTTGAGGCATCTCTTGGTCGGAATGATATCACCATCGACCGGTATTGAGGTTCGCCTATCTTTAGTCTCCCGGTTGACGCTGGCTTTCGCAACTAATGCCGTCACTAAAGCGGGGAATGGTAGATTTCCCTTGGCATGAATGCGCCCCATGGATTGGCGGATGGCACGCGGAACGTCGACCGGTTTCTCGGTCAAGATGCACCATATCAATAAGGCAAGCTCGGCGGTGATGGATGACCCATGTGTGCTTGGGAGCACGTAGTGAGCTAGAATTTGGGCCCATGCCGTGGCTTCTTGAGTGAGGTGGCGGACATCTAAACCCTTGGGTCTTCGCTTTATGGTCCCCCGAATCCAATATGCGTCGGGTAAAGTAATGACGCGGAGGATCGCGCTCCAATCGAATGCGCGGTCAACGCATGTAGCCAAGACTTCTTGGTAGGCGTCATATGCATCCGTTGACGGTGCAATTCCAAGGACTTCTCGAATGGTTTCCACTGTGACCGACACTTGTTTTCGGCGCACAAATATTGATGTGAGATGAGGTGAGTGGAAGTTGGAGTAGAATTCTACCACCCAAGAGAGGTTGGCCTCCGTTGGTTGCCTCAAGAGGAACCTCCAATGCCTCCGGTCAATGTGTGGCATCACAATCGGACTGAGGTGAGCCGGTAAGACTAGGAGGGGTTCCGGATGGTAGTTCCTTTCAATAATTCTGGAGTAAACAAGTTCGCAGTAGCGGTTGGGAAACTTGTTTGAATCCTTAGGAGGGTTGTCCTTCTCTAGAACGTCAACGGGGCCCTTGGTCTTCTTCAGGAGGGGCCTGGCCGTTAGTTCTTGGCGCGCTTTATTGGAAGCTGGCTTCTTGGGGCCTTTCCCGTTGTCCTTTTTGATGACCATCCTGTGAAAGCAAGAAAGGAAAATATCAAACCCAAAGAGGTGGAGGTACATGAGCTCTATGTAATGAAAAGTTATGCCATAGAATATGGGTATCTTAGTTACATGACAGCTGCAACATGTAACTAGGATAATGTGTGAAGAGCAAGGCAAATTATTTTCATGTAGTGCAAGGGTAGTTTAAGCATGCAAGTAAAAGGCATGAGAAGCATACACCCTTAGGGACCATAAATGGGAGGCAAGCCAAGAAAATGGAAAGAATGATTTGTGGAAAGTGGGGATGCACTCAAAAGTGATTGGTGAGAGGCAAGGTAGTCACAATGAGTCCAAAATTCAAGTATGCCTTTCATCGAACACTTGGTGTGCATCCCTCAAGTAGTATGTGATTGTGTGAAAATGAGAGCAATGTAACTTTCCACAATCCATTATTAATGATTATAGTGCATATTGATTGCAAGAAAATTAAGCAACACCATTCATCTATTCATGTAAGTGAGTTTGAGACCTAAGTGCTCATGAAGAACAAAGAAGAAAGAAGGAAGTAACTAGAGAGGGGACGAAGAGAGAAAGAAAAGAAGAAGGAAGCCTACCTAAAAGATGGTGCAACTAAATGAATAAGAACTACAAGAGATTAATGGACTAAGAGGGAGCTTAGTATAATACCTTGTGAGATGGAGAAGGATGTGGAAGAAGAAGAGAAGTGGAATGAGAATGAAGGGGTAAGTGTGCCCGTCTTAAAGGTGGCGTCGATCACCGGCGCGTGCGCGCGCGGTGCGCGCTCGCGCAGGGAGTAAGGTGACTAGGGGCGCGCGCGCGCGCACATGTCGCGTGCGCGTCCATGCGCTTGGGCTGGGGGCACAGGAGAGGCACAGGGGTGGCATAACTCTCTGGACGAAGTACCAGAGATTGCTTTAGCGTGTGTTGGCGCGCGCGCGCACAGTGCGCGTACGCGTCCACGTGGTTGTGCCCCAGGCCTGAGAGGGGCCTGGAGGGGGCTCAACTCTCTGTGAAATGGCCCAGAGAGGAGTGCAGAAGGAAAGGGCGCGTGCGCGGCTGTGGCGCGCGCGCGCATTCCGTGCTCGCTTTGTATGTACGCGTGCGCGCCAGGTGCGCGCACGCGGCAAGGGTGCTGGGCTGGTGGCTTAGTGTAGGCTTGAGAGAGGCTTAACTCTCTGTAGAATGTACTAGGGGGCAGCAAGGCAATCGGCGCGGACGCGCACAGTGCGCTTGCGCGCCGATTGGCAGATTTTGCCCATGTGCGCGGACGCGCCATGTGCGCGCACGCGCAGAGGGGTGGGTTTTTCTAAATTTGCAAGTGGTTACACTATTTTTGACATTTCAAACCCCCCCCTCCATACAGCCACTTAAGCACTATAGCGAATGAAGTCAACAATGAAGGGGAGTTGTCATTAAAATCTAGCTAACAAACATGAAGTCAAGTGTCTATGTACAAGTCTCAAAGGAAGATCTTACCATGGTGGGGTGTCTCCCACCTAGCACTTTTGTTTAATGTCCTTAAGTTGGACTTTCAGCAGCTTATAGTGTTTATGGAAGAGTTGCATCCCTCAAGAGGAACACTTCAAATTCCTTGTTGCAAAAGTGGGATCCTTGGTCACTTATGATTGCTCTTGGGGCGCCAAAGCGACAAATGATATTGTTCCTCACAAAATAATATATCATCCCAAATATAGTATTTGGATTCACTTTTCAGCTTATCCTTTTGGTGTTTGTTGATATTGGGAGGGAAAGTGCGTGAAACCAAATAGTTTGCTATTGGGGCATACCAAGGAACCACTTCCGAGATTGCATGCAAAGCATCTAAAGGAAAGGAATCATTGATAGGAGTAGTGTCGCCTTTTGTGTGTCCGAGGCGACTTAAATGGTCCGCCACTAGGTTTTGGGCACCGCTCCTATCTTTGATTTCCAAGTCAAATTCTTGTAATAAGAGCACCCAACGAATTAATCTCGGTTTGGATTCCTTTTTTGCCGGGGCAAGTAAATGTGGTTTTTTCTTGGTCTTCTAGAGCAATATGAATTTGGAAGTATCCGGAATAGCCATCAAGAAAACAATAGTATGATTTACCGGCTAACCGATCAAGCATTTGATCGATAAATGGTAGTGGAAAATGGTCTTTTCTTGTGGCCGCATTCAATCTTCGGTAGTCTATGCATACTCTCCAAGAATTCTGCACTCTTGTTGCTATAAGTTCACCACTTTCGTTTTTGATTGTTGTCACTCCGGACTTCTTTGGCACTACTTGGACCGGGCTTACCCATTCACTATCCGAGATAGGATAGATGATGTCCACCTCAAGTAGCTTAGTGACTTCTTTCTTTACCACCTCAAGAATAGTTGGGTTGAGTCTCCTTTGAGGTTGTCGGACCGGTCTTGCTCCTTCTTCAAGAAATATGCAGTGCTCCTTCATTTGCTTCTTTGACCATGCACTTCTCATCTAATTTTGCAAGATGCACTTCGGCTACTATGTTATCGATTGGGTCACACCGAAATAGAGAGTGGTTCTCTGGTGGATGCTTCATTGCTTCTTCTAGGCTAAAGCTTACAATTCTTCCATCTATTTCAAATGAGTAGTTTCCCGAGTAAGCATCAAGCTTAAATCTAGAAGTTCTCAAGAAAGGCCTTCCAAGTAGGATAGAGGATGCTCTCTCGGTTTCGCTTGACGGCATTTCAAGGACATAGAAGTCAATCGGAAACACCAACCCTTTTATATTCACCAATACATCTTCCGCAACACCCGCTACGGTTATTATGCTTTTATCCGCTAGGACAAATCTTGCCGTCGACCTTTTTAGTGGGGGCAAGCTAGGAAAGGAATGCAAAATCTTGTATTTTCATATAGAAAGTGTGTGGAATCATTGATAAAACCCCTGAAATCATCACAAGATAAATCCTCAAATTGGGGTTTGTCAAGGAGGACGCCTCACCCGCCTCGGTCTGTGATCTGCCGCTGCTGCTGAGGGCTGTGCGGGAACCGCGCTGAAAGCAGAGGCAGGTGTCCCTCCTAACGCAAACCATGGGTTAGACGGAGATACTGTAGGCTCGTTGAGGTCAACTGGCAACTGAGCCTGAACATCGTCACTCGGTGGCTGCTGATCAGCAAACTGGGCATGCTCCTCAGGCATCTGTGGCCTATAATGGGTATCATCATCATACCTAAGCATGTTTGCTATGTCCCTGTAGAACTCGAACTCAGTAACAGGATCATCAATGTCCATCCCGACAGCCGCGGTAGTAAACTCAGCGAAAGCATGTGGGGTCACGTTCCCAAACAGCTGAGAGCTAGTACCCACGTCGAACGTCGACTGATCCATAGCTGATGCTGATCCAACTACCTCCTCAACGGGCACGTGATGAGTGCCGTCACCCTGCTCGGATGGTCCTCCGTCACGCGCACCTCGACAGTTAGGCCGCGCAGGTGGCCGTCTGCCTCTACGTCGAGGAACACGGTAGTCCACTGCATCCCCAGGCTCAGCTGCAGGAACGTCCTCAAACTTTAGCTCAAACTTTCGGATAAGTGAAAACACCCCAGGGAACAAAAAGCTTGAGCAAAAGTTTGCCTCAAACTTTAGCTCAAACTTTTGGAAAAAAAGCTTGCACCAACGTTTGCCTCAAACTTTTTAGCAAACGTTGGCATCACAAATCAACACCCTGGAGACAAAAAGTTTGCGCCAACGTTTGCCTCAAACTTTTTGGCAAACGTTGGCGCCATGAGTGTGCATAAGGGGGCCAACGTTTGAGCAAAGGTTTGACCCCAAACTTTAGCTCAAACGTTGGTAGCAGCAAGAATGGGGTTGCTGATGTAAAAAGTTTGAGTAAAAGTTTGCCTCAAACTTTTACTCAAACTTTTACTCAAGCTTTTATAATTCCCAACCCGGTTCACTTCGGTTCTCTTTCCAACTCCAAGAGCAATCAACCAAGGCCTCAATCAACCCAATTCCATCAAGAGCAAAGGCCCAATTCAAGGCTTGAAGACCATTTGAAGAAAGTGTATAAATAGATTAGGATTTAAGTTTTAAAAGGAGCTTTCTTTTCGGTTTTGATTTGGTAGTTTTGTAGAGAGCTCACCTTTACATTTTGGCATTGTTGTTTGAATTCAAGAGAATCTGGAAGAGAATTGATCTCTCTTCTTCCTTGTTCTTGCTTGAATACTCTTTACTTTTCTTGCTTCGGATCTTGGTTAGTGAATTGAAGGAATTCTGTTTCAATCTCATCCTGAGATCTCTCTGTTTACTTACTGCACAATTGAATTTCAGTTTCTGTTAATTTCTTCTTCTTCTACTTTCTCTGCAATTTACATTTCCTTTACAATTGTTCTTGTTGGATCTAGGAAGGCATTGAGATCTAGACTTGGTTATCTAGTCTCTTGAGTCCTGAGATCTGGATTTTCCATTTTCAATTTCTCTGTTTACTGCTTTTCAAGCTCTTTTATATTTCTGTTTTAGATCCGATTCAACCCAAGGCATCTTCCACTTTTCTGTGTGTTGAATTTTACTCTTCCTTGTTTAATTTCTGCAAATCCAATTCCCAATTCCCTTTACAATTCAAGCCATTTACATTTCTTGCACTTTAAGATTCTGCAATTTACATTTCTTGCGTTCTAAGTTTCGGCCATTTAATTTCTTGCTCTTTAAGATTAAGCACTTTAAGTTTCAGTTCTCTTTAATTTCATGCAAATTACCCATTCCCTTTACTTTCCATGTAATTTAAATTCTGCAAATCACAAATCTCTCAACCAAATCTTGATTCGCTTGACTAAATCAACCACTAAACTAAAATTGCTCAATCCTTCAATCCCTGTGGGATCGACCTCACTCCCATGAGTTATTATTACTTGATGCGACCCGGTGCACTTGCCGGTGAGTTTTGTGTCAGATCGTTTTACGCACATCAAGTTTTTGGCACCGTTGCCGAGGATTGATTAGATTGACAATGATTAAGTAAGGTGGTGGTTTAGATTAAGCACTTTTTCCTTATTTTTGTTAATTTCTAACTTGCACACTAACTGTTTGAGACTTTGTCTCTACTAACTCTCACTGCACTCAAGCTACAGAGTGCTCTGTGTATCTTTGCTGTTTTGGTTGTATGACATGAACCAGGAGAGAGTTCTCCACCTCTGGAATTTCTGAAGAAGGGCACCAAGAAATGGAGGAGACCGGAAGGAAGTCCATCGTGAGAGGAGAAAATCAAAGGCAACAGGATTTTCAACCTCCATGATCAAAGAATGGAGGATGTCAAGCTAGTGACAATAAAGAAGCGCTTGTTGGGAGGCAACCCAACCTGAGGAAGTTTTTTTTTCATAGCTATTTCAATAAAAAGGTTAATTAGTTTTATCTATATTGCAAGAAGCTAAGTTTGGTGTTGCACACCAAAACAATATAAGGGAGAATGAAGGATTCTAAGTTTGGTGTTCCACCAAAATTTCATCATAAAACACATTCTCACTTTCTGCATAATGCTAGCTTCAAGCATGTAGACAAACTAGTTAACTATTCTGCTGTTTTCAGTTTTACTGCTTTTGAAAAAAAAAAAGAGTTTTACACATGGTTAATCTGATGCACAAGAACCATTGGCAAGGTACTAAGTTTGGTGTTCCCACACCAAAGTAAGTTCAAAAGCCCACAAATAAATCATGCATGCTAACCATTTTTCAAGTGCTTTGGGAACAAGCAACTTTCAATATCATTGCAGAGTGTCATACAAGCTTTTGGAAGGATTAAGCATCATCACCCAAAGAAATGAAAGAGGAATGCTAAAACCAGCAATGAGGATGATGAGGAGGAGGACAGCAAGTAGATTCCAAAAGGTTGTATTATTCAGTGATTGTTTTATATCAGATACTGCTACGATTGAAAGTGATATAATACCCCTGCTTGTCTGCATAGTATAGTTTTTCTGTAATTCAATAATTAAGATGCTTGATTATTCACAACACTACACTTTTCACACTTGTTTGCACTCAATACTTCAAAAATGCATCACATGAAAGTTCTTTACCATTTGGATGAAAATTCTAAGACCTAAGACTTCCAAGATGTAGGGACTAGTAAGCACTGAAGCCCTTGCATGAGCATATGATTTAGAGTTCACCCCACTGTCACTTGATCACTTCACTCACAGGATAGTACATGTAATTTTTCAAATCCATTCTGATTGAAAGAACCTTTGAGCATAATTCCTTTCTTGCTTGGGGATAAGCAAGCTTTAAGTTTGGTGTTGTGATGACAAGTCATCTTAGCCTAGTTTCGTTAGCCTTTTTCTTTTGTTTTCAATTGAATTATGCACTTTCTTGAGCCACAAGCAAGCCAATTGGGTAGATTTTCATGTTTCCTTTAATTTAATCAACCATAGATGAATTAATGCAATTTCATGAGGATTTATGCTATAATTGCCACATATTATGAAAGAATGACAATCTCATGATTTTGAGCATAGCTTTGATGTGTTTGGTTGATTAATGATAGGTGAAGAAAGCTTGGAGAAAGGTTGAAGCAAGAAGGACTGGCTAGGAGCAAGAGAGAACAAAAAGTTTGAGCAAAAGTTTGCCTCAAACTTTAGCTCAAACTTTTGGAATAAGTGAAAACACCCCAGGGAACAAAAAGCTTGAGCAAAAGTTTGCCTCAAACTTTAGCTCAAACTTTTGGAAAAAAAGCTTGCGCCAACGTTTGCCTCAAACTTTTTGCCAAACGTTGGCATCACAAATCAACACCCTGGAGACAAAAAGTTTGCGCCAACGTTTGCCTCAAACTTTTTGGCAAACGTTGGCACCATGAGTGTGCATAAGGGGGCCAACGTTTGAGCAAAAGTTTGACCCCAAACTTTAGCTCAAACGTTGGTAGCAGCAAGAATGGGGTTGCTGATGTAAAAAGTTTGAGTAAAAGTTTGCCTCAAAATTTTACTCAAACTTTTACTCAAGCTTTTATAATTCCCAACCCGGTTCACTTCGGTTCTCTTTCCAACTCCAAGAGCAATCAACCAAGGCCTCAATCAACCCAATTCCATCAAGAGCAAAGGCCCAATTCAAGGCTTGAAGACCATTTGAAGAAAGTGTATAAATAGATTAGGATTTAAGTTTTAAAAGGAACTTTCTTTTCGGTTTTGATTTGGTAGTTTTGTAGAGAGCTCACCTTTACATTTTGGCATTGTTGTTTGAATTCAAGAGAATCTGGAAGAGAATTGATCTCTCTTCTTCCTTGTTCTTGCTTGAATACTCTTTACTTTTCTTGCTTCGGATCTTGGTTAGAGAATTGAAGGAATTCTGTTTCAATCTCATCCTGAGATCTCTCTGTTTACTTACTGCACAATTGAATTTCAGTTTCTGTTAATTTCTTCTTCTACTTTTTCTGCAATTTACATTTCCTTTGCAATTGTTCTTGTTGGATCTAGGAAGGCATTGAGATCTAGACTTGGTTATCTAGTCTCTTGAGTCCTGAGATCCGGATTTTCCATTTTCAATTTCTCTGTTTACTGCTTTTCAAGCTCTTTTATATTTCTGTTTTAGATCTGATTCAACCCAAGGCATCTTCCACTTTTTTGTGTGTTGAATTTTACTCTTCCTTGTTTAATTTCTGCAAATCCAATTCCCAATTCCCTTTACAATTCAAGCCATTTACATTTCTTGTACTTTAAGATTCTGCAATTTACATTTCTTGCGTTCTAAGTTTCGGCCATTTAATTTCTTGCTCTTTAAGATTCAGCACTTTAAGTTTCAGTTCTCTTTAATTTCATGCAAATTACCCATTCCCTTTACTTTCCATGTAATTTAAATTCTGCAAATCACAAATCTCTCAACCAAATCTTGATTCGCTTGACTAAATCAACCACTAAACTAAAATTGCTCAATCCTTCAATCCCTGTGGGATCGACCTCACTCCCGTGAGTTATTATTACTTGATGCAACCCGGTGCACTTGCTGGTGAGTTTTGTGTCGGATCGTTTTCCGCACATCAGGAGGTGCCTGGGACGACCCTCTGTGACGCGCCTCCTCAGTCAAGACAATCGGCCTCGGATCCTGAAATGCTATATCTGGGGATAGGAACCTGTGCGCCACATGGCACCACCACTCCAGGTACTCTGCTGATGGTCCGGGGTCGAGGACTCGATCGACCCATATGACTGACTGAAGCCTGTTCTCCCAATGCTGGTGCCACTCCTGATAATACGTGGGAAACCTTCCTTTTTTTTGTGCTGTCCCAAATGATCCGTCCCAGCCTTCAGCGAATTACTTATATAGCTACACACACATAAACCGCGGTGGGTTACCAGGTTTTATGTGCAATCCAATTTCCTCATAAACCGTGGTGACTTACCACGGTTTATGCATGCCATGCCTCCTTCGTAAACCGTGGTGACTTACCACGGTTTACACTCTATAGTTTTTGCCCCTAAACCGCTGGGACCTGCCACGGTTTATGCACGTTTGAAAACCGTGGTGGGTTGCCACGGATTACATAGAAATGGGTTTTTACACATGCAGGTAACAACAATCAGTTTTGCACATTTAGGTAAAGGATTCTGCTATTCTATTTATTTAAGTAAATTGCCCTAAAATATATACTTATTATTATTGCAATAATTTTGTTTTTAATATTGTATGTTAATTATTGTAAGAAAAAGAAATGTACATTTTAAAAATAGAGAAAAAAAAATGTCATTTAGATATCTCGCGGTAGAAAAAAAAATATTATTTTTTCTAAGAATTAATGTGGTAATAAGATGAAAGTAAGTTAATATTAGACTTATCTCTTCTTAATTTCAACATCAAAAAAATAAAATTTTGTTAATTTTGTTATAAATGTATTTTTTTAACCAAAAATAGGGAGATTCGAACTCACAACCTCTTAGATAAGTATGGAGAAATTATGTCATTTGAATTATAACTCATTTGTTGTGGATGTCTTGGATGTGTGACCATATTTTAATATTTGAATAGATAAAATTAGTTATAAATGTAACCTAACTAAATCAGTAGTCAGGAGTTGGACATTGGCTATAAATAGCCCTCTTTTGATCTTTTTTAGAAAACACAATTATTAATAAAGTCATCTATTATTCTTCTTATTTTCTTTTCTCTTTTCTCTTTTCTCAAACCCTAATTCGTATTTTCATAACATGTTATCAACACAAAGTTCTACTTGTATCTCACTAGATTTATACTTTTTGGTATTTTGATTATAGAACCAAACTTTACATTTTCTAAGAGAAGTTAATTCAACTTGAATTGCGTCTTTAATTTCTATTTTGGTCAATCATATCTCTATCTACATTCTTTGACTGAATTTGATTCGTGATCCTCATCTTGCTTTACTAGTTCAACAACAATATTATAAGCAAAAATATTGTTGACAACAGTATTCTTTCGATCCCATATTTTTTTATAGTGACATAACTTATTGAGATCTCTTTATTTTTAAGTACCTGAACATCTTCCAAAATTTCATAAATATTTGAATACTTGTCTCTATATTGTGATTATCATGATTAATTATCTTTCTCTTCTTTTGGGGATATTTATCCTTAGAATCGATTAGTCTTTAACATTTTAGGCATGGATTATTTTTATTTGAACTAACAACCTGTTTGTTTAAGACCCTTATTTTTATTAGTGCATTTACAACTAGAATATGAGATTTTGTTACTTTTTTATTAGGTCAGTAAATGCATCTGGCAATTGACTTGCAATACTTTGCATATGAATTAACTTTTGTACTTTTAGTTTATATTGTCTAGTACGGGGATCTAAATGGAATAGTGACAATATATTTTAAGTAATTTTTTTTTTCGGCTACTTATTTTTTTTTCCTAATTTAAAAAAAAATTGTTTCACCAAAGTGACAATCAGAAAATCTTACCTTAAATAAATCACCCGTCATGAGTTTAAGATATTTTATAATTGACGGAATTCATAACCAATATATATCTCCAATCTTCTTTGAGGTCTCATTTTTGTGCATTGTGGTGGAGCAATTGGAACATAGATCGTACATTCAAATATCCTAAAATGAAAAATATTTAGCTCTTAATCGCAAGCTAGTTGTACCGGAGAGAATTTAAGAGACTGGTTGGCTTGACCATTTTCATTTTTGTTTTCAAGAAAAATGAAAATGAAATATAAAAATATGTTTAGTTGAGCATTATAACAATATTTTCAGCGAAAATATTTTCAAAAGGAATACATAATTTTTAATCTTATTAATCTTAGGGATATCGCAAGAAAGAAATAATCGGCTAAGTCTTTAGGTATTAAGGCTTTCGAGGAGCCGTATAAAGTGAAAATTTCATGTACGGTTTTGGAATGGCGATGGGAACAGTAACGTTCTTACTGATTAGCATTATCTAATAGTTTAAGTACAGTTGATATAGTTGATGCACAATCAAAATATGATTTTTTGGTGTGAAATTTGTGACAGTAACCTATAAATTTCGTCATTTTTCTAATTTCTTTCCTAGTAGAATGTGAAAGATTACCTTTTGATTTACCAGAAGCGGAAAAAGAATTAATAGCAGATGATCAAATTGGATATTCAGGTATCAAATTTGGTTTATTTTATGTTGCTTCCTATTTAAATCTATTAATTGCGACTTACTTGAGTAAGGAAGGGAAGTTCCTATCCTCACTTATTAGTCTTATTCTCCATTTTTTTAATGTGGTTATTTGGCATATCTGAAATTTTAAAAATGATATTTTTTTTATTTTCAACTTTTTCAGTGAAAAATGATGAAAATATTTCCAATTCAAAATATGTGTTTTCAGCTGAGGATTCGTGATTTACCGAGTTCGATCATTCACTTTTTTCTTTGTATCTCACGCACTAGAACTAAATCTTCCCTCGTGTATTGTGAAAAACACAAAGGCAAGCTCCTCCGGTTCTTTTTCCATTCTCTTCCACTGGTACTTCTAGTGGTTCTTCTAATTCCAATAGCTCTCTTCCATTCTCTTTCATCGGCTTTTTTATTCTCTTCCTTCCATTTAAAGGTAAGAGATCTCTTTCAAGCTTTTTTTGTGTTTGGTTGAAAATTTATGTTTATATTTTTTAATTGAATTTTAATATGGTATCAAATTTAAGTTCTAAAATCAGCGCTTACATTTCTATCCTCTATTAGTTGCTTACTTGCCGCTAGTTCTTTTTTATTGGTTTTTTTTATTCTCTTCCTTCTATTCAAAGGTACGTAAAAGAACTCTTTAAAATTTTATTTTTATGTGCTTGAAAATTCTTACTATTTTATTTTTATAAATTAGATTTGAATANNTTATTATATTCAATTATATTTTTTAAATTTCAAATTTTTTTCCGTCTCTATCCTTCTATTTTCAATGTCTTTCGAGTTTTTTTTTAATGTGAAGATGTATTTTTCAATTTGATGGGAATACGATCATTTTTGTCTTTCAACTATTTTTTTCTACTAGTGTATTTATTGATGTTTCTTCTTTAATTCAAAATCCGATAAAATAAAAGAATATCTAAAAAAAGAGTGAATTCGATAATAATTGACAAAAGACATAATTTATTTGTATTTGTATTCAATATAATAACTCATGTGTATTCTTATTCAATATAATCTCTTCTTTTTTAACCACAATCCCATTTTTAAAGCTATTTTTAACCATACTCCTCCTATTTTGTATGTTTTATTTGTTTTGTATTTATACTTCATATTTATCTTTTAATATTAATATAATTTATTTTTATATTTAAAATATTAATTTTAAATATTTTTTATTTTAAAATATATTTTTCATATTATTTTTTCAAAAACCAT
>NC_029794.2:121350461-121371968 GCF_000816755.2 Arachis ipaensis
TAAAAAACATAAAAAACATAAAAATAAAAAATAAAAACAGAAAATATTTTCACAAACCAATCATATAAAATAGCAAGCATGCTCCATACAAAAACAGGTAGTTTAGTTCTCATAAATAATTGTCTAGTTATTAATTGGAACAATTATTCTATTCTCTTCTTACAAACCAATCACATTTTTTAAAATGTAAAAAGTTAAAAATAAAAATTATTTTTAAAAAACATAAAAATAAAAAATAAAAACAGAAAATATTTTCACAAACCAATCATATAAAATAGCAAGCATGCTCCATACAAAAACAGGTAGTTTAGTTCTCATAAATAATTGTCTAGTTATTAATTGGAAACATTTAATCAATTATTCTACTAGACTATTTTAAATGTGTACATGATAACAAGTTCTTCTATCCTGATTTCAGTTGATATCCAATAATCATTAAATACTTGGGACTTAAATTCACCGGTATTATTAACATATATTGTCTTTATAACATAATCTGAAAAATGAGTAAAATGAGTTTTTAATTTAATTATTTGAGATAGCAATCTCGCAAACGCCATGTTGCAAGTTGATAGTAAACAAACATGGGACCATCGTGAATGAGCCGAATACATTTTAGAAAAGATAGTGATTCGATCCCAATTTTTTCTTGTGATAGTCATGTAATTACTTTTTCTTGAGAACAAACAACAAATGAGAATTAATTAAATTAAAGTATTTTATGTTCCTTTAGAAGATGACCAAATAAATTCTCGATGATTATTCTCATCATGATAGAATTGGAATATCCTAATCGGTCATGAAAAATTGTAAATATATTTGTATTTGTAAACTTTTGATTTATTATGGCATGTGATTCCACATCGTTAATAGTGGTATAGTACAAACCAGAAGAAAGAGCGAGTAATTTTCCTAACACATATTTTTCACTTGATATGATAATTGTAATACAGAGACATTCATTATTTTCTTCTCCTACAGATTCTATATGGTATTTATTTTGGCGGATATCTTTACAACATAATAAGTTTCTATGAAGCTTACTTGATAGTAATATATGATTTATGAAGAACACTTAGTTCCTTTAGGTAATATTATAGTAGCTCTTCCGGAGCCTTCAATCATTTTTGCACTACCAATAATTGTACGTACATTTATTTCCTTTGTAACAAGAGAGACAAAATGTCTTTTATCTCTAAGTATTGTATCTTCTGAAACTTTCAATTATTTTTGTACTACCAACAATTGTACTTACATTTTTTTTGGTAACAAGTGAGACAAAATGTATTTTGTCTCTAAGTATTGTATGTGTTAAAGCACTGTGAGACATATTTTATGATTGTTGAATTTGAGCAAAGCGTTAGATTGGTAAGACTCATGCTGATAGCGTGTTATGGAAATAAGGATTAGGATTTGAAAAAAGAGGAAAGAGAAAAGTGAATAAGGAGAATAATAGGCGACTCTATTAATAATTGTTGATCCATCAATTATACTTCACATTTATCTATCCTATAAGTTAGCAACGTGCTAAATAACCAACAAGATCTTGGTCTTTAAGTCAAACGGTTGTTGCAAACTATACACCTAGTTCGAAGATAATTAGGTCAAATAAATAGGACCACGAATAACAAACTAAATTCACCCTATAAGAAGGGGATACAATGAAAAAGAGGTAGGCCAATCACTCTAAATTGCAATATACTCATCTTACTCTCTTTCTGACTTGAGCATTGGAGTGCCTTTGCAGGTACCCACCACCTCCGCTCTTGGAAAACCGACGTATAGCTCCTCCAGCTCAGGCGAAAGTAAATTCAACCTACGATCGGACGAGTTATACCAATCTCAAGGCTTACTATACAGGAATATTTGGCGTCTACTAGGGGGCCAAAATTTTAAATTAACCCTACCATCATCTTTTTTCCTCTTTTTTGTAGGTTATAACTTATGGCAGAAGAGCAAAGCAACCCTCCTCCTCCTCCTCCAACTCAAACTGAGCTTTTAGTTATCAATGAGTCCTTGTGGGCAAAAGTCCAACGCATAACCAAGCTAATAAACCAGAAGCAAAACAGCTGACGTGACGAGGAGGAACGGAAAATCCCTGCCAATGACGACGATGATGACCATTCTACAAAAACCAAAGCCGCGGTAATAGCCACCCCAAAGCCATCAATAAAGAAAATCAATCCCTTTTCAAAGGAAGTTATGAACTTTCAAATTCCAAAGAACTTCACTCTGCCGATGACGCTAAAACCCTATAAGGGGATTGGCGACCCCAATATCCATGTTACTAAATTCTACTCTATGATGTTCATGAACGGTGCATTTGATCCAACATTTTGTCATACATTTTTTACCTTCTTAGATGGTGCTGCCTTGATCTGGTTTTCTAGTTTACCTACAGGTTCTATATAGAGCTTCGATGAATTGGCCAATCTCTTCGTTAATAACTTCATAGCTTCCAAGATCTATGTGCATAACTCGGACTATCTCAGCACCATAAAACAAGGACAACTCGGACTACATGACAAGGTTTGCTGAAGTAACCATGGAGATACCTAACCTGAATCCGGAAGTCCACTTGCATGTAATAAAGAGTGGGCTCCGACCTGAAAATTTTCAAGAAACTATAGCAGTGATGAAACCAAAGACGCTGATCGAGTTTAGAGAAAGAGCAACAAGCTAAATTGAAATAGACGAACTCTGACAAATCCGGAGAGCAGAAAGACCTAACCCTAGTAGAGAGGAGGACAAACGGAACAAACATCCGATCAATAAGGCAGACCAAAAGCCATTCAAACTAACACCGAAGTTTGACACATATACTCCATTCAATACTAAACTGGAAGAGATCATTAAAGATATTTTGCACTCAAAATAGATCAAACAACCAAACAAAGCGAGAACTTATCAAGACCAATGATATATGGACAAATCTAAGTACTGTACTTTTCACCAGAAGTATGACCATACGACAAACGATTGTGTTATAGCAAAGAACCTCCTCGAGAAACTAGCCCGCCAGGGCTTGTTAGACAAATACATAGACAGTTAAGGACAGAGGTGAAACACAACAGATGTTGGCCAACATTCAAAGCCAAATGACAATTATATAGATAAAGGGAAAAAGGTAAATAAAAACCCTAATCAATCTCATGGCATTATTAATAGTATTTTTGGTGGTTTCGCAGGTGGAGGATGCAGTAACTCTACCAGAAAGAGGTTATATAGGGCCATGATGTCAGTGTTGAGTCTAAACCGATCTTAACCACCAACATGAATATCCCAGAGATCACATTCAAACTCTCAGACTTCAAAGCAACGGATAAAATTTTGGATAATCCTGTAGTTATATCACTTCAGGTTGACAAGCTATTGGTGAAAAAAGTTCTTTTAGATATGGGCAGTAGTGCAGACGTGCTATTCTATTCTACATATAAAAAAATGAATCTAATTGACAAAATCCTACAACCATCAACATGAAAATTGGTAGGTTTCTCAGGTGAGCGTGTTCTGATACGAGGTTATATATGGTTACAAACAACCCTAGGTCAATATCCTAATTCTAAAACCTTAGATATACAATACCTAGTTGTGGACTGTCAAAGCCCATACAACATCATCTTAGGAAGATCTTCTTTGAATACATTTGGTGCTATTATTTCTACTGTACACCGATGTGTTAAGTTTTGTATACAGGATAACAAAGTCGTCACAATCTGATAAAAAAGAAGACAGGCAATGCTATAACGCAAGTCTCAAAACAAACCCTTCCAAGTAATCTAAGCAACAACACATTCATGCAGTCTATAACTCAGAGAGTTTACCCCCGTTAGTGGAGCTTGATCCGAGGATAGACATACAAGACCGACCTATACCAACAGACAATTTAACCAAGGTGATGCTGACAGAAGATGAAAGCAAGTATACTTACATAGGAGACGCATTACAAGGACTGAAGAAAGAACAACTCGTCACACTACTACAGCAAAATATTGAACTATTTGCCTGGACCCCAGCAGACACGACGGGGATTGATCCAACCGTCATTTGTCACAAACTAGCAGTTAATCCCTCAAGCCAACCTATAGTCCAGAAGAAACGATACCTCACCACGAACAAAAAAAAGGCATCCCTAAAGGAAACCCAAAAACTATTGGATGCTGGATTCATAAAAGAAGTCAGATTCACAAGCTGGTTAGCAAATGGAGTCATGGTTAAAAAACATAATGGCAAATGGAGGATGTGTGTGGACTTTACCGACCTCAATAAAGCATGTCCAAAAGACGCATATCTTTTACCCTATATTGATAAATTAGTTGATAGCTCATCTAGTTTTCAATGTTTAAGTTTTATGGATGCTTATTCTGACTATAACCAAATACTTATGTATTTGGCAAACCAGGATAAGACTTTTTCTATTACTGATTATGGCAATTTTTGTTACAAGGTTATGCCCTTTGGGCTCAAAAATGTAGGCGCTACATATCAAAGGCTAATGGATAAAGTATTTGCCCACCAAATCGAACGAAACATAGAGGTATATATGGACGATATAGTAGCAAAGACAAAGTTTGACAGCAATCATACCAACGACCTAAAAGAAATTTTTCAACAGCTCCAGGTATACAAAATGAAGCTAAACCCAGAAAAGTGTGAATTTGGAGTGCATGGGAAAAAATTCCTCAGATTCATGTTAACTTGCCGAGGTATAGAGGCCAACCTGAAGAAGTTCCAAGAAATCCCAGGAATAAAAAGTCCTCGGTTTGTTAAATAAGTACAACAACTCACTAGTCGGCTTGCAGCATTGTCACGATTCCTACTCGGATAGCTCACCGATCACATCACTTTTTCAAAACATTACAAAAACAGAAAGAATTTACATGGATAGAAGCTTGTGAGCAAGCCTTCATCGAGGTCAAAGCCATACTGTCCTTACCTCTAATACTCCAAAAACCAAAAAATGGTAAACTATTGTATCTTTACTTATCTGTAACTGACCATGATGTGAACTCTATTTCGATCACAGAGATAGATAAAGTACAACAGCCAGATTACTTTATAAGTAAGTCACTCCAGAATGCCAAGCTTCGATACCCAAAATTAGAGAAGCTAGCTTTAGCTCTTGTGACAACAGCAAGGTGACTAGGACACTATTTCCAAAGTCATACCATAATATTACAGACAGAACATCCCCTAAGGCAAATCCTAACAAAACCTGAACTAGCTGGAAGGTTAATCAATTGGTCTATAGAGATCTCAGAATATGATATCCAATATCAAGCACTGGAATCCATTAAGTCCCAAGTTTTAGCCGACTTCATTGCAGAATTTAGTCTCAACAACTCAACACCAGTAACAGACACATGGACACTATACATTGATGGAGCTTCAAACATGCAAAGTTTTGGGGCCGACATATTGCTTGATGATAGCCAAGGAACAATTATAGTACAATCCCTGAAATTTACTTTCCAAGCCAGCAATAACCAAGCAGAGTATAAAGCACTTATAGCAGGTCTCAGATTAGCTCAAACACTCAGGATAACATACTTGAATGTTAAATGCGACTCACTATTGGTAGTACAACAGGTAACGGGTAATTTCTAAGTAAGAGATAAATTGTTAGAAAAATATTTATCTAATGTTAATAACTTCATCTGTTGCTTTTTTGAATTTTGAAATCTCCCACATACCTCGGGAGCAAAACTGCTGGGCTGATATTCTCTCAAAACTAGCAACTACTAGAAGTCAAACTCATCTACCAAGCTTATCACAATTAACACTGGATTAGGGGTGGAAAAAGGCTAGACGGCCTGCCAGGGGCCTGTAGCCTGGCCTGACCTGTTATAAAATAGGCATAGGCTCAAGCTCTTATAAAAGTCTTATTATATTAATAGGCCAGGGCTAGACTCACTAATTAGCCTTATTGGCCTGTCAGGCCTGCCTGGGCCTGTTAATACATAATTACATATATAAATAACTTTTTTATTATTAACAAAATTATAAGATATTTTAAATTTTTTATATTTAATTATATAACATATTACATATAAATATGTTTATTAAAAAATAATTTTTTTAAATAATATTTTTATTTTTATAAAAAAAATTATCAAGCCTTTTAACAGGCTTCAGGCCAGGCCAGTCTGAATAACAAGCCAGACTTAGTACTTTAAAAAAAGCCTATAGCAAGCTACAGGTCAGACTTAGGCCAATTGACTATATAACAGGTCAGGCCTGTTAAGAGCAAAGTCTGACCTGGCCTGGCCTGTTTCCACCCCTACACTGGATGAGCCCAGTGTTAGACTAACAATTGTTGAGTATTGCATAGGAAGTAGATTGGTGAGATATATTCATCAAACATCTACAAATTGGAACAATACCAGAAGATATAAAGGATAAACAAAAATTCAAAAGACAAGATAATTTCTTCACCATGATCAGAGGCGAACTATACAAATGAGATTTTTTAAGACCCTTGTTAAAATATTTAAGCCAGGTCAATGCTAAACTCGTCATGGATGATGTCCATGAGAAAGTATGTGGTACACATATAGGAGGACGAAGCCTAGTATCCGAAATTCTCAGAGCAAGATACTACTGGCCTACAATACAAAGGGATTGCATGAACAAAGTCAAAAATTGTGACCATTACCAATGCCATGCCACCATCATTCACAATCTGGCCGAGCAAGTACATACATCGGAGGTAAGCTGGCCCTGTAGTAAGTGAGGGATAGATATCCTCAGTCTTTTTCCACAGGCACCAGGTCAAGTTAAATTCTTAACTGTTGCTATAGATTATTTTACAAAATGGATAGAGGCTATACTCTTGGCAAAAATCAATTCTAAAAAAATGATCTCTTTTATTTGAAAAAATATAATATGCAAATTTGGTATAGCTCACTCCATTATCACTGACAATGGTAGACAATTCGTTGATAAGAATTTCATAAATATTTTACAAAATTTGAAAATCAAATATCAATTTTCATCTATGGAACACCCCCAAACTAATGGGCTAACTGAAGCTGCCAATAAAGTTATATTGCAGGCTCTACGAAAAAAATTAGATGATTCCAAGGGACAATGGGCCGAGCTTATTCCAAAAATCTTATGGGACTATAATACAACAAAACACTCATCAACAGATGAGACCCTCTTTAGACTAGTATATGGCTATGATGCCATGATACCAGTCGAAGTCCCACATCAATGTAGCCGAACAAACACCCTTAATGACGAAGTAAATACTGGACTCAGAGCCACCGAGCTAGACTCAATCGAAAAAATTCGAGACCATGCGCTGATTCAACAACGCGCAACCCAACTTGCTATAGCTCATAAATACAACAAAAAGATCAAGTCGAGGACATTTCATAAATGAGACTTCGTCCTTCGAAAAAAAAGAAGAAGCACGAAAATCGCACAACCATGGCAACAACCATGGCAAGCTTGCTGTAAATTGGGACGGTCCATTCCGAATATCAAAAGTTAGCAGATGAATTGCTTATAAATTACAAACATTAGAAGGCAATGACTTGCCAAATACATGGAGCATTTATTCTTTAAAGATTTATTATAGTTAGCGAGGACAAGGTGATATACTCTTTTTTCTATTACCCAGATTTTATCCCTAAGTTGAATTTTACAGGGAGAAGTTTTAACGAGGAACACCCCATGCACCTTCTACCTACGAAGGTTTTGTATCAATAAAAGTATTATTTTCTAACTTATTACTCATATTTTCTATTTTTTACCTACAAACCAATTTATAGCTCATTCGATACGCACACTTCACCAAATGTATTGGCTATAGTCAAACTATTATCTCCTCTTTTATACTACTCTAACAAACCATCATTTCAATAACTTTTACAATAAGTCAAAAGTTTCGAGATTAAACAAATTCTATCTCAAATAATAATCAAACAAACCAATTTCTCTCGTTCGCAATGTACTTCAAAACTAATCACACAAAGCGTGCTTGTTCAAAATATTTCAACATACTAACATTATTTTCAAAATAACAACCATACAATACTGGGATGAATCATACTCCGACCCTCAAGACAAATATTATTCAAACGACTTTCCAAAAACAAAATAAACAAAGCTAATTAAATACAACACCCATTATGATGCACTCATATTCTCATCCTCACCCTCTTGGTCATCAACAATAAGATCCTCATTCACAACCACTTTGCAAGGATCCATAGCAGATATATCAGTCTCTAGTGCAATAAACTCGATTTGCCCCACTACCCTATCAGATCCAGTAGCAAACATCTCTAACTCATGACTTCGTTTACTCTCTTCAGCACTCTTTCTCTCAACAGTAAGCTCCACAACTCTAGCCTCCAACTCAATCTTCTATTTATCAAAATTCTTCTCTTTCTCTTCAAGTAACAACACCTTCTCCCTCATGCTCTTCAACTCCTTCTCTTTCAAATCAAATTTCTCCAAAGCGCTTTGCAACTCTTTTTCCTTAATAGATTTCTCTTTCACAATCCTATTCAGTTCATTCTCATCCACCAAAATACTTTTTAGTTTACGGTTCCGACCTATGCACATCAATCGAGCACCTATAACCTGCATATCAAAAACACCAAATTCAAACACACATTTTCCAAACATCCAATATAATATTTTTACTCAGTATACCTAGAGACATTGATCCAACACAACGTCACCAGCATCATTCACATGCTTTACATCAGTTGCAGATTGCACAGAATCATCAGATAACTGAGCAAAAGGACAACGACCACTCCATACAAACGTTGCATCCTCCACTTCATGAAAGTTGTGCAAAACTTTTTTATTCAGAGTAAAAGCTTCCACTTCTCTTAAACTCAACTCCTTCAATTCACATTTCTTATCAATCAAATCTATCACTTGATCTTTTATAGCCGCAGCCTTAAGCTTCCTTTTTTTCACACTCACCTTTTCCCCTGTGGCTGATCAACCACAGCCCCACTTTCAGTATTCACATAGTAGTAGATCCTTTCCTCTCCACATTTCTCGTCCTAAAAAAATTCACGTAAACTCGTGGTCGACACCCTCGAAGCTCTCCCCCCTGCACAAAACAAGAACACAAAATTAAAAAACACTTATACCATGCCAAAAATTCAATCACGCACTCACACGCTTTACCTATATACTCGGCAACAACATCTTTATCAAACTCACACTCAAGCAACTTGGAGATGGCAAGCAACCTCGATGACGAGATATTATTCACCAGAAACTCAACTATCATCTTATCTTTATATACCATCCTATCCATATCTAATATTTGCCTCGGCTGAGGATATCAAAATAAAGAAAATTTCTCCACCAAATACTCATCCAAATAAAATGGATACTCAACCTCCGCAGATCTCACCTTTACAAATATCCCTTTAAAATATTTAAAAGATGACTTATATAAACTAAACACAGTATGATTCAGAGCACTTCTCAGAGTTACCCATGCATTCCTTTTTATTCGCTTTGACTGAAATAGAGCAAAGAACACTTCTAATGACGGTTCCTCTTTCAGATAACTCATCAAAATTTCAAACGCCTTCAAAAATACTCAGGAATTACGATGCAATTGCGAAAGTACACACCTCAACTGTGTCAACACACTACATTCAAAGGTAGTAAAGAAAAATTTAATTTCCAACTCCATAAACAAACAGGTAAACATAGCAAAAAATATTCATATTCCTCCCTTCTATAACACACACGGTCAAAAGCACAACAAAGGAGAAATTTCACTTTAATATTTCCCCCTCCCTCACCCAACCAGAATCTCCCAGTTGGCAAATACTTTCCTCATCACAAAACAATGAAAATACTCTTTCACCAAAGAAGCAACCCATGAATAAGGATTATTTACATCAACCACAAACTCCTTTTCAACCACATCTGCATCCTTCTCTTTCCTTTTACCTTTATTTTTTTTCTTTTCTTTCCCCTCACCTTTTCCTTTTCATTTACACTTCTCCTCTTTCATTTTGCAAAAATAACAAATAACTCCAACAACACACAAAAATAACAAAAACAAAACAATGAAATAATAACAAAATGAAGAGCCTTACTAACCTTTCTTATTCATAATCTCCTTACTGAAACACTCCAGATGATACAATGTAACGAGATTGGTAAATAAATTCTTCAAACAATCGATTTTCATTCAAGGGTTCAAATATCTTAGACAATAAATTTTTCTGATTAAAGAAACTCCATAGTTACCAAACACACGCAGCTGTTGATCACAGGGACACTACATCAAACTACTACTCATGATCACAAGTCATGATGTCATAAATAAACGTGCAAAAAAACTGCAATTAATTATTACAACTGTTACCCAGTTTAATAAATTTTAGGCTTTCCTTATTCTCTCTATATTTATTTAATTATTTATTTTGATTCTTCGCATTCAATTTCTTTTTATATATTTGAGGTATTAAAATTCCTCAAGATTAAGCTCAGGGGCTATTCCACGTTCATCACGTTGCCGACTTATAGGAAGTTAAATCTTAAACCTTTCCAATTAAAAACCTCACAAGCTAAGCTTGAGGGCTATTATCCATCCGTTATATTTAACACTTATCTACCCTATAAGTTTGCAACGTTCCAAATAACCAACAAGATCCCAATCTTTAAGTCAAACGATTGTTATGGACTATACGCCTAGTTCGAAGATAATTAGATTAATCAAATAGGACCATGAATAACAAACTAAATTCACCCTATAAGGGGATACAACGAAAAATATGTAGGCCATTTACTCTAAATTGCAATATGCTCATCTCACTCTCTTTCTGAGTGCCTTTACAGGTACCCGCCACCTCCATTCTTGAAAAGCCGACGTATATCTCCTCCAGCTTATGTGGAAGTAAATTCAACCTAGGATCGGACAAATTATACCTCTCCTAAGACTTACTGCACAGGAACAATTGTGTTATCTAAAGAAAATCAAAATTGGACTATTTATAGCTAAGGGTCCAACTCCCAGCTGACTTAACTAGGTTACATTTATAACTGACTCTATCTATTCAAATATTAAAATATGGTTACAATCTAGGACATCCAAAACAAATACATTTATGAGAAAATGATAAATAGGTCCACGACCTTTTGATCCGCAGACATTTAAATCTCTAACCTTTTTAAAACCTAGACATATCGATCCCTCATATTCACTTGGGTCTGTCAGATTCAACGGAAAAAATCAAGCGTGACTCCCGTTGTATTGACCTGGTTGATACGGATGTACACGTGAGAGAGTTTTTAAAATTAAACAAATGAGACTCAGGGATTGATATGTCCAGATTTTGAATAGGACAGGGACTTAAAGGTATTTTTAAATTCTCAGGGATTTAAATGTCTGCGAACTAAAAAGTCAGGGATCGATTTGTCCTTTTCTCTACATTTATAACACTCCCCCTTAGATGTCCTTAGTAGTAGTGGTAGAGTAAAGCCTCATTAAAACTCTAAGAAAAGACTTAGTGAAGAAAAAGAGTACACTCTCTTGTAATATGTTAGGTAGCTGCCTTGTTAAAAAATTTTACCAGAAAAAATCGGAGTGGGATAAAAACCATGGTTAAGAAAAAGAGTACAACGCATATTACTCCCCCTGATAATTACATCACTTGATATCTCGTAGCCGATGCATTCAAATGTTGTATACTACTTTTTCAAATGTTGAAGTAGGTAGTGCTTTAATGTTCAAATGATATATTTAGAAAGAGGGATAATACGGGTTGTATTCTTTTTCTTAACCATAATTTTTGTCCCACTCCAAATTTTTCTAGTAAAGTTTTTTAACGAAGGGTTACCTAACATATTACAAGACAATGTACTTTTTTTTCCTTCACTAAATCTTTTTTAGTGTTTTAATGAGGTACTAGACTACTACTACCATTAAGGATATCTAAGAATGAGTGTTATAAATATATTTGTTATAGATGTCCTAAATTGTAATAGTATTTTAATATTTAAATAAATAGAATAAAACCTAACGGATAGAAATTGGATCCTTGACTATAAATATTTTCTTTTTTGATACTTTTTTTTAAAGTAATAATAAGTAGTTGAGAATTAGTAATTAATAGGTAAATATTTATATTAAAAAAGACTTTAATATTAAAATTATTTAAAAAGACTAATTTTATAATATTTAAAAAAAGGATCATATCTTTTTTGTGAAAAAACAAATATATCCTTAGATTATTTATTTATTTATTTATTTATTTATTTTAAACATATTTTTTTTAATTATCTATCATATTCAAATCCTTATTCTTCATCTATAACTCAGAGACATTTGTTACTGCCAAGCACAAAACGTCTAGGAGTACCTGTGAGTATATTAATGTCTTACTACTATCGTACATAGAAAAATCAACAATGAGCATCAAATAAATCATTCAAAACTTGTGGGATTTGTCTCGAGAGATCTCTTTCTTCAATTATTCAAGGCTTAGCCCTTGAATCAAATGCAATAATCGGTGCTGATCTAATTGGTCTCTGACGTGAAATATTTGTATACCTTTGTGATAGACACCCGATTTTTTGCATGTAAGTTGATTTTCCAATGTTGGATTTGGTTACCCTTGCAGAAACATTGTTATTGAGTAATATGTTTCTTTCAAATTCGTTTTTAGATTTTAATGTCTCTGCCCTCTATTACCCTTAAGTATTGCTTGCTTTCGAAAAATCTATAATGTCTTACTATTTTGTTTTTTAGAGTAGTCAACAATTAGCAGTAATTAGTCAATATTAGTATTTATTTCTTCTTGTAATCCATATTCTCATTATTGGTTATTTATTGTTTTATATTTTCACAAGAAAAGATTTATGCGAGCAGTATGATCCTAATTAAAACTCATGACATGCCTAATGTCAATTATTTGACCCTAACAGACCGGGAGAATAATATTTTTCTTATGCCACCTACAACAACTCGTCCTTTAGGAAGACCATGCAAAAAGCGCCAAGAGTCACAATTTCAAGATATGCGTGTTTACAAATGTAGCCGATATGATCAGAGTGGTCATAATAGTTCTAAATGTAGAAATTCTAATCCAAAAAGAATATGAATTTTTTTTAAATAGTTCTTCTAGCTTTATAGATTGTCACATTTAGAATTGCAATGTTGGTTTTTCTTAAGTTTTGCATATTAGGTAATTCTATTGAGTTTCTTAATTGTATTTGTGAAAATCTGCACTTAAACTTTATAATTTTACTTTGATTTTTAATTAAATTTATGTAATCTTTCACTTGAATTTTGTAGTTTTACATTGATTTTAATAGCGTTTGTGCAAATATGCACTTGAATTGATTTTGCACTAATGTTCTGTAAATTTTAGCACCAATCATCGCATTTAATTCAAGAGTTAAACCTTGAATAATTGAAGAAAGAGATCTATTGCGATAAATTTCACAAGTTTTGAATGATTTATTTGATATTCATTGTTGACTACTCTATACATGATAATAGTAAGACATTAGTATATTCCCAGGTATTCCCAAGTCTTACGTTTTGTGATTGGCAATAACAAATGTCTCTATGAATTATGGATGAAGAATAAGAATTTGAGTATGATAAATAATTAGAAAAAAAATATGTTTACAAAAAATAAATAAATAAATAAATAAATAATCTAAAAATATATTTATCTTTTTACAAAAAAAATTAATTTTTTTAAATATTATAAAATTAATCCTTTTAAATAATTTTAATATTAAAAATCTTTTTTAATAATTAAATCTTCCAAACAATTCTTTATAATAATTTTTTCATAAAATTATTTATTATTCTCTGTATTTTCTTTTTTCTCTTCTCCCAAATTCAAATCCTTATTAAACAATTTATAGAATTCAGTTGCAATTTACAAATCTAACTGCGGAAGTTTTCCTCATAACTTCGGTGGATCTTACATGACGTCCTTTAAAAAACGAGTGTTTCATTAGTGGGTTGGTGGGTCTCGTGTTTAATTGGCGGCACTTGCACTGCACCAGCATTTTTAATTTCAAATGAATAAATAATAATAAAATACTAATGTCTATCAGTCTATGAATATAGATATAGATACCAGTATTATTTTACAATATCTTAAATCTCGAAAATTACAAAATTGTGTCAAGTTGTCATTGCATCCCATGTGGCTACAATTTTCGCCACCACATTTTTACCTATAAATAGTTTTACTTAACTCGAACAGAATAGAATTATTTATACTAAGCGTATCTATGATGTCGACAAAAAATATACAAGATTTTTATGGTAGTAGTTCATCAAAATTAAATATTCTTATTAGTATGGCAACACATAAATTTTTCTACCATCTTAATTTTTTACTCTGATAGATAAATAACTCAACAGCTTCTTTAGAAGTTAGATATGAAAAGTGAGGTAACTTTCCTTCCATATTGCTTAACAACTACAAATCACCACCATGAGCAGTTTTATACTTTTATATATTGTTACTACTACTTTTGCAGAAAAAGTGTTTCTGTTATTAATTAAATAAAAATGTGGCTTAACAAGCACCGTGCTAATGAAAAACTTAATTAAAAAAATATAAAAATTTAATTAAAAATTTAATAAAACTATAAAAACTCACAAGAATAATTAAACCCGCAAATTACTATATAAACAATCCAAGAGAGTGAGAACTAGTGAGTGTGTGGGTGAGTGAAACTTAGAGGGCAGATGGGTTGGGCTATTGCTCTACATGGCGGGGCTGGCGACATCCCACTCTCATTAACACTGGGGAGCCGCCAGCCTCGTGAGGAGGCCCTCCACCACTGCTTACAAATTGGGGTGGAGGCCCTTAAAGCCAAGAAGCCTCCCTTGGATGTTGTGGAGCTTGTGGTAAGATTCAAACCACTTACCCTTTAAGTAAAAATTTCTAATAGTGCCAATGCTTAGTGCAATGAAATTTGTGTATTTTAGGTTCGTGAATTGGAGAATATTCCACAGTTCAATGCTGGAAAGGGATCTGTCTTGACAAACAAAGGCACTGTTGAAATGGAAGCTTCAATCATGGATGGAAGGACAAAGAATTGTGGAGCAGTTTCTGGGCTCAAAACAGTTGTCAATGCTGTTTCTTTAGCTAGATTGGTTATGGAGAAGACTCCTCATGTATATCTAGCATTTCATGGAGCTGAGGAATTTGCAAAAGAACAAGTGAGTTTTAGTGGAATCTTTTACATATTTTTAGAATCTAAAATCTCATTCCTTATTTGAATAGTTATAGCTTGTGTCTCATCTTTTACTAATGTCCATGGCATCCTTATTTTATTTATCAGGGCGTTGAAACTGCAGACTCAAGCCATTTTATTACTGCAGAAAATGTAGAAAGACTAAAGCAGGCAAAAGAAGCACACAGGGTTCAGGTAAATATAGAAGTTAATTTTGATACACGGTGAGGGGGAAAACAGTTTTAGTGACATTCAATTATGTAACGCTACGTCAAAAAAAATAACTATCTTTCACGTTGACCGTATGACTAGCATAAAAAAACGAATAAGGTTGAACAATTATGTAAAATATTTTATAGTGTCAGTATATTAAAATTAAACTCACTAACTAACTAGAAAGATTGTTTATTCTTAAAAAAATTGTATGTTTACATATCTCTATGTTTTGTGATTCACAATATTTAGATTGATTATACCCAACCCCTCCAAAATGGTACCAAAGAGGAAACATCAAATACTAATGGAGAAGTTCAACTTGGAACTGTTGGTTGTGTGGCTGTTGATAGTTATGGTAATCTAGCTTCGGCAACATCCACCGGAGGACTAGTAAACAAAAGGGTTGGTAGAATTGGTGACTCGCCCATCATTGGTGCCGGCACATACGCCAATGAGCTCTGTGCCATTTCAGTTACTGGCGAAGGCGAAGCAATACTGCGTGCCACGATTGCAAGAGATGTTGCAGCCATGATGGAGTTCAAAGGTGTTTCTCTTGAGGAGGCTGCTAGCTATGTTATCCATGAATGCATGCCAAAAGGCACCGCCGGTTTGGTTGCTGTGTCCGCTGCCGGAGAAGTTGCAATGCCTTATAACACGACGGGCATGTTTCGGGCATGCGCTACTGAAGATGGTTATTCAGAGGTTGCAATTTGGTCTGCTTCCTAAGTGGTGCGAGTAAGGAACACAGTAATTTTATGATATAATTATTATGCTCCAAATTTCGGCAACCTAAGTATGAGATTTCAGTGTATTTCTTCCTCGCATAAGTAATTTTTTTCGGATTAAGATGTTCATTTAGAAAAATAATGCAATTTGAATGCGATTGCCATATTATCCAGCTTTCTTCGATGACTGTATTCAGTCAAAAGACTTATAGAGCAATCAATATTAATTGAGTAAACATCTAAATTGATAGTTAAGAAATTTCAAATCAAACACCTTGATTCCCAATAAATTTGTATTGCTTTAGAAGTTTCTGAAAATTATCTATCAACCGAATTGGTCTCTGAAGGAAACTAAATTGTCTTATCATAATTTGTTTTGAATATCTAATTATTTTATAATAAAATTTATTAAGAACTTATTATCTAGTATACATATTAAAATTTTCATTAAAAGCAACAGAAAAATTAATTTGTCTAACAGAAATAGTTCTTGGGGATATTAGAGTAATAAAAATTAGTTGAAAACCAATTTGAATATTTACTCTATCAATTATCTTAAGGTGTTTATGAGTTAGGCTAAAAGAAGAAAAGGACTTGAGCCATGAGGAGCCATTCTCTTCTCTTCCTTCTATTTCGCAAACAAACTCTTACATTTCAGTGCTGTCATGTAGAAACTTTATGGTGTTGAACGTTGATGTATACATCACTGGTAAATTACTTAGAAACAAATATACATATAAAAAAATAAAGTACAAGGCCATTAAGTCAGATAGAAAGCGTGCCCGTTTATGCAGAAACAGTATTTGTTTATCATTCAAACTACTAAACTAGTGAGGTGAAAAAGTATGTTCAAGTTCAACACAATATACGTAGAGGGATAAAGGGTTGCTTAGTAAATGTAAGGGTAATTGAGTGAATTCACCTCGTCCGCAAAACTTTTACATAAACAAAAAGTGGCCTAAATAGAAAGAAGACTGGCTTCTAAGTTCTAACTATTTACAATAATCACAAATAAGACATCAATTGGCTTGATATAAGACAAACATAATACAAATGATTTTATGTATTGAAAAAAAGGACATAATACAATTGATTATTACAATAATCACTTAACAATCATCAATTGGCTTGATATAAGGCATAAAACAAATGATTGTGTAAGAAAAAGAAGACATCACAAAGAAGAAAGGGAAACAATTGTTTCCATTCAGTTACATCACTATTTGAAAGCTTATAAATTATCACAATAATCACTACATAACAAATCAAAAGGGGAAAATATAGCCCCACCTAGCCAAAATTGGATTCCCCCACATCTCTCCACCTAAACCTTTAAACTTTTAGTGTATAAGAAATCATTCGTTTCTATTTAATAAGCTGTGAACAATAGATAAAAGACGAACGAAAAAAATATATATTCCTAGAAAAGTCAAAAACTTTCTACTTCTGACTCTACAGTTATGGCTAACACAATCAAAGATCAATAAATAGTTCAAAAGTAATCTGAGGTTGCATAAGCCATAAACAATCAAGAAGCAGTGCAATTTTTTTTTTTTTTTTTGTCAATAGATGTAGTGCAATTTAACTACTGGCACAATCTAGAAGGTGAGGGTGACTTTGATTTATGTACCTGTGCCACAGTGGCTTATACCTGCCTATAGCTAACTTCAGCCATGGCTTCATGTTCCCATTGAAGTGGATAACTGCAGCGCTTTCAATTAGACGGTTGTCAATATTTAAGTCATAACCCAATCCTAAAACATGCCATCTTCTATCAAGTGGTTCTGTCAAACCATAGAAACTTAGAAGAGCTGGAGGAAGCATGCCAAGCTTCCAGAGTGTGCCATTGGCATTTTGCTCCAGCCAATAGTGATATCTTGCTGTCACATCTGCTTTCCTCCATGCAACCAAGTCAAAAATGTTCATGCCAAATGCCCATCCACATGCCTGTGGATCGAACTTTGAGCTTATAATTGAATTTGAGAAGTTTAGATACTTGTAGTACCGGTGAAACGCTTCAAGACAAGTTTCAACTGCACCATTCACATTTCCATGCAAATCCAGCGAGAAAAGTATGGTGAGGTCCTTCTGGACGACAACATCATCGTCAAGGAAAACAACCTTCTCAAGTTGTGGATAAATCTCAGGGATGTAAAACCGAAGATGATTAAGTACAGACAAATACTTGGGGTTCCGAACTTTTGATTCGATATTCACATCTTGATAAGCTCCAAAATAGAAGGCTTGAGATTCTGGATTGTGTAGCTGTTTGATAATCGGAGAATAATTTTCATTCAACCAATGAAAGTCCTCAAAATTCTGCACCTCTATGATGGCCCCTTTAAAGTCATTACTAAGGAACCATGCTTGCATTGCTCCATAATTGACACCATTGGTGACAATGTGAAAGATCAATTGTTTTGGGTGGTCTGCATTGACAACTGTAGAGTTAACAACAACTGATGTTGCAAGCACATTATCTGAAAAAATGCAGAAATGATATAAACTGTTGTCCTTGAGACGAGAAGTTTTCCACTCGTTTGAGAGTTTTTGCAGGGACAATGTCCTTAGCCAATCGGTCATAAGTTTCACATTTAGGCAATGAAGACTCTTTGGCAGTGCTTCGGCTGATATTTGAGCAAACACTGTGCTTTGAACTGTTACAACATTAGCACGTTCTTCGAGAGCTTGAATGTGCGACTTCATTGTTACTATAGTGGTAGCAATGTCATAATGGACATCTTGTGCCTTGAAAATCAGGGAAGAGAGGCTTTTAATAATTGGCTCAGCTTCGTCCAAGGTAATGGGCTCCCCAGTCATGGCAGCTTTTGAAAGCAAAAGCTGGCAAATTCTAATCTTTGAACTAAGCTGCCAGGCAAAATGATGATTATTGTGTGCTTTGGCAATGACCACATATGCCTTGGCCAGAACCATTTGCTCTGCTATCTGTCGTGAAAAGGAAGTTGCACTTAAAATTTCATTGGAAAAATTCATACTCTCTTTTGCAAGTTCACCTCTGGCATTCCTCTCCTGCAATGATTAGTCACTTACTCTGTAAGAGTTTCACAGAAATGCAAAATTAGTGTAGCAATAGCACTTGATATTACATTGCTCTGGTTGCCTTACACAAATGAATATATTTAATACCTCATTTTTATGCTTCAAATGACCACTTACTATACTTCTCTTTTTATGTCGCACAAAAACTTGAGTGTGCACCTCATTTTTTGGGCGATTTATATGTATAGAAGCATATTTGTATAATTTCATGTTTGTGAATAAACTTTCTCAAATTATGTCATGGTTTCTATCATTTCTTCCATAGTAGTCAATCTCGTGGGATTTCAGTAGGATCTTGGCATCCCATCCCATCCCAGCATGCATTTGAGAGGAGACCAGATGAGATCTCGGTTCTTTCATCCCCAACTGTCCCAGCCAGGATTCCGGCGACCAGCCTTTATCCGCAAATCCCACTGGGATCTTATGCGGGTGCTAAAACCTGATTTTGCTCACTATAACTTCTGTGATGGTTTCAAAGGGGGTATATAGATAATTTCACTGCCCTTCTATGCTGATGATTGATTAGTGACAACTTAAATTAAGGCTTATGACTTTTGAGTTTATTTAGTATGGATTTTTGAACTATTATGAAATATAAACTTAAGACTTTGGATTATGAGTTACGATGCTTAATACATGGTTTATTTTGATTTCCTGTTCTTCTTTAATTTTTTAAAATACAATATGCATGTTATATCAGAGAATTTCCCTCTATCTTTGCTCAAATCCCAGCCATCCCATGTCGGGATCCCACAATTCCAGTTTTGGGGACGTCAGGGATGCGACGAGATCTGGGATTGACTACTATGATTTCTTCAATTCTGGATGACTGAAAAGAAATGAGCCACAGAACAGCCCTGACACTGATGTAATAACCAAATACTTCAAACACAATGTTCAGGCAAATTTCTAAGCAACATAACTATATGTCTAGAAGCGAGTCAAATCAGCTTCCTTGTTTTAATTTTTTGGTGGCAACAAGGAAGAAACTGGTGAAATAACCAAATATATGATAGATTGATACTCAAAATTATGGCTAAATTGTATATCAGATTGGCAGTTCCTATAACAGTTTTTTTGCAGAATGGCAATGTGCAAGAAAACAATGAACAGACAGCAATAAATCATTGAATGATTTCTAGCATAAAACCAACTTAAAATAACTACACACCCGTATTTCTATAGGAGGAAATGAAAATTTGTTGGCGTAGTAAAAATTATAAATTAACTAGTTATTTAAGAGGGGGAAAAAACACTAGTAGTGGATCATAACTAGCACATGATTCTCCAGATTCAGTTAATGCTGAATTACAGCTCACAGAAAGTTAAAAAACTACGGAACATAATTCTTGTATTGCCCAAAAGATCGAAAAAGAAAAAGTAAACCACTAAAAAAAAACTGTGATCTCGAGCAATGCTACCCTAAACAAGGAGCAATGTAACATTCGAGATTCATCATTCAATATTACACTTAAGATCCACATTGAGCAACTTTCTAAGAAGAGCTACTACATCTTCTAAATAAAAAACACAGAAAGAACTTAGTCAAATAGTCACAGATAAACTGCCAATTAAACTGTTTCAAAAGATTTATCTTTTGATTCGCATCTACCTACAGAAACATACATTCCTCTTGCATCAATTTATCAAACGAAAGTATAAAGTCAAAGATGAACTACTATTCATAATTTGACACAGTTAATAATAATAATAATAAAACAAAACAAGAATAAACGATTAGGATTAAGAAAAATTGAGAATGAAACAAATTCCAAAACAATTAGGTATCCCAAAAAAAAACAAAATAATGAACTTCCACCGATCAAACAACAAATCCAATAAGAAAAATAACAATCATAACAGTTAAAAACTAGAGAGAGTGAGTTAGTTAGTTAGTTGTTACCGTTAGCGGAAGCTGAAACTGATCTTGGCGATGATTGTGCTGCACTACGAACAAAAGCAAAGCCGCAAGAGAGAAGGCGGCGAGGAGAAACCAGATCCAATAAGAAAACCTCCGCCGAACACGGCGCCGGAACTCGGCGGCAGCTCGGCGGCGCATATTCCTCCGCCGCCCAAAGCTCAGCAGTCAGCACCAAATCAAGAAGAAGAGAGAAGCATCTCCCCCGATTAGATCAAAATGAAAGGAGTCGTTATTTCTCTGAAAAGGTTTGTGGGTTTTTAATTCATGCAAATGGAAAACGCAAGTTTAGTTGGAAGAATGAGAAACAGCAGCAACAACAGCACTCATGTGTGTGTTTTTCAGTCAGCGTCAAAATTTGGACAATACTTATTGCGGAAT
>NC_029794.2:121372070-121372345 GCF_000816755.2 Arachis ipaensis
GTAAAATTTAAAATTTATCTTAGTTTTGGGTTTAGTTTTGATACTTGACAATGTAAAATGTTTTAGATCATAAGATTATATATTTAGTATATTTAAAAATTTATTATTTTTAGTGAGATGACAATATAAATTAGTTATTTGTGTAAAGTTTTTTACATTAAAGTTTATGAAAATTTATCTATTTTAATTTATACTATTAGTTGTTTTCATCAATTATTGTTATAATAAAGTTGAAATGTTGATATAACAAGATGTGATAAAATGTGATAAAAGAC
>NC_029794.2:121372446-121376795 GCF_000816755.2 Arachis ipaensis
TCTTCTAAGATAGATAAAAAAAAATAAAAAATATTAACTAATCATTAAAAGGAAAAAGAAAATGATTCTAAACTTTTTTCCTAACAGTAAATAATAATAGTGTTGTGGCCGACAAATGAAGTAAGAGTGAGAACACAATTGAGAGACACCATACATATATATAGGGGTGTGGGGTGGGTCTGTGGGAACTTGGGGAAGGTAACACCATACTTCATTGCTTCTCTTTTTCAGTTTTCTTTTCAAAACAAAACTTAAGCAAAGATTCTTATATGCTTCTGTACACCAAGTTGATTCACCTTTTTAACTATTAAGTTAAGGGTTTTTTACTTAAATAAATTAAATGCATTTCAAAATTACTCAATTCCCCTGAATCAGATTCTGCAACGTGATTATCCTTTTTGTATTATTATATAAATCGTCCCAGGGTGCAAAGGATTATATTAAACGTAAATCATCTCACCCTAGGACGATTAATGAATGAATTTGTGATGCAAAATAAGAGTAAATCGTGGCAGGGCTTCTTGGGTTAGTAGTTGAGCATAAATCGTCCCAGGGTAGTAGGTTTTACTAGTTAATGGGCTAAACCAAACTGGACTGGCACGATTTACTTGTTTTTTCAGACCCTCAGGACCCTGGGACGATTTATGTGTTACTCTGTAACACTCAAAGGGGTGGGACGATTTATGGCCAAGTGATAACCCTAAGGACTCAAGCACGATTTATGCAGCCAGAAACTCTATAAATAAACGAGTTTCAAACAGACGAGCCACACAAAACATATGTTGAGGTTGTGAGAGATGGCAGAGAGTATTTTCTTGTTAGTGCATCACCGGGGAAAAATAGATGAAAACACAAGTGAGGGTGTAACTTTTTCTAGCAAAAAGCAGATAGGAGTGTTTATTACTCCGTCGACGACGTTGATGGATCTGCATAGTAGTATATTAGAGAAGGCTGGAAATTGTGGCAAGAAGCGCGTGAAGCAATTATTTTTTCGTATTCCGATATCGTTGAAGCCAGGTTATGTTAAGTTTGGGAAGTACGCGATGTTGGGTGATGACGACATGCGAGTTATATTTCATAGTCAATCAAAATTTCCCGACTTAGGCGCGCTGGAGTTGTTTGTCAGAATGGTTGACGTGGAGGGCAGTAGCGGGGGGACTGCTCCGAATCTGCCCACTGGCATCATAGAAGGAACTTCCACCGCCGTTCCAACAAGGCAACCGGCGACTCCACTTGTTTTGTCCCCATCTTTTGCTGCTGATTTGCCTGTCTCGGGTGATGACTTGGGTGATGGGCGTAGCTTCGGCCAGCTTGCAGCTGCGATGGGAGCTGATCCTGTAGTGGACGGTGCACCCGCATTCATGGAGGTAAGAGAGAGAGATCCGTTTGTGGAGGCTATAGGTGATGATGGGTCAGATTCGGAGCCACCAATTATTGGTGACGAGAGCGACGCTGACGATGACACCGCAGTTGCCGTGGGAGCTCAAACCCATGGTAGCAGTGGAACGCAGCAGTACCCTCGACACTTTACCACATTGAACCTTGAAGCAATGAACCCGGCCGCAAACTTAGATCAGCATCACCCGGTGATTCACGGAGAAAGGCCTAGCGTGATTGGCACGGACGAGTTTGAGGTTGGGCAAAGGTTTGAAACAAAAGAGGAAGCTGTACTGACAATAAAGAGTTATAATATTCGGCGGGGAGTCGAGTATAAAGTGTTTGAGTCCGACCAGTTGAAGTATCATGGGAAGTGTGTCCAGTTCGGGAATGGTTGTAATTGGCTGATCCGTGTCACTATGAGACAGAGAAAAGGCTACTGGGAAGTTAGAAAGTACAATGGACCACACACGTGTCTAGCAACGGAGATATCAATGGATCACAGGCAGCTCGATTACCATGTCATATGTGCCTCGATTTTATCATTGGTGATGGCTGATGCATCGGTGTCGGTTAAGGTGTTACAGAATGCGGTGTCATCGAAGTTTGGGTTCAAGCCAAGCTACAGGAAGGTTTGGATGGGCAAGCAGAAGGCAATTGCGCAGATATATGGAGATTGGGAGGAGTCTTATAACCACATACCACGGTGGATCATGGGGGTTCAGTTGTATATGCCAGGTACGATTGCGCTTTTGCGTACTTCGCCAGTGAGGATAGGTAATACCGTTGATGCGTCAACGGTTTTCTTTCATCGACTATTTTGGACGTTTCCTCCATGCATTGAGGCATTTAAGTATTGCAAGCCACTTATATCCATTGATGGGACCCATTTGTATGGGAAGTATGGCGGCACTCTGCTAATGGCTATTGCCCAAGATGGAAACTCGAACATTCTTCCAGTGGCTTTCGGGTTAGTTGAAGGCGAAAACACGGATTCATGGAAGTTTTTCCTCACTAATCTCCGCCAGCATGTCACCCCTCAGCCCGGCATTTTAGTCATCTCTGATCGGCACAATGCCATCAAGGCTGCCTTGCTGGCAGAGGACGGTGGATGGCTCCCACCGTCGGCATACCGGGCATTTTGTGTGCGACACATCGCGTCTAACTTCGCACTGTCATACAAGTCTAAGGAAGCCCGGAGGATTCTAGTGAATGCCGCATACGCAAAGACTGAGGAGGATCACCGGTATTACATGGATATTTTGAGGAAGGAAGATCCTGCGATGGTTGCATGGTGCGACAGGATTGGGTTGGAGTTGTGGACCCAATATCGGGATGGTGGTCGTCGATATGGTCATATGACGACAAACATCTCTGAGTGTATCAATGCCGTGTTTAAAGGCACACGCAACCTCCCGGTGGGTTCATTAGTTAAGTCAACATATGGGCGGTTGGCCGAACTCTTTGTGAGGAAAGGAAAGGAGGCCGAGTCTCAAGTCGGAGCAAATCAAGAATTCTGTCAGACCCTTGTGAAGGCGATCGAGAGGAATCTACAAGCCTCAAGGAATATGCGGGTGGATCTATATGACAGGGGAAACTCCGAGTTTGTCGTTGAGGAACTTGCGCCGACCGCGGGTAGGATTGCAATGAGTGTGTGTCGGGTGTCTCTATCCGCCCGCACATGCGACTGTGGGAACTTTCAAGCACTCCACTATCCGTGTCGTCATGTGCTTGCCGCATGCTCATTTTGCAGACTGGATTGGAGGACATACGTTGATGATGTATACCGCATGAAGACCGTGTTCAATGTTTACAAGATGGGTTTCTCTCCGCCTATCCACGATGATCTCTTACCCGTGTATGAGGGACCTCGTGTCATCCCCGATCCTGGCATGATGCGGGCTGCAGTTGGAAGACCTCGGAGCACTAGGATAAGGAATAGTATGGATGAGGCGGATCCAGATAGACCCAAGAGATGCGGACTGTGCAGGACCCCTGGTCATACCAGAAGAAACTGTCCACAGCGCCCGGGGGCTTCTGGATCGCACGAAGGTAGCAATGCGTAGGCACGGTTGGCTTAGGAATGTTTACTATACCTCATGCCTCTTTATAGTTTGTCGTCTATTTTTTAAGTTCACATTCGTGGTAAACCTTTGTTAACGTGATATATATGTATTTCAATTCGGTTGTTTTTAATTTGCGTTGACTTTGCTTTTTGTTTGGACTTATACTTAGAGTTGTTATTACCTCATGCTAGTGATACGCGAACTTTATATATACGAATTGAAGGAACATAAACATATACCGAATGGAAAGATACAAAACCATAAAGTAGCATAAACATGTACCAAGCACAAACATGTCCCCAAACGTAAAGATAAATAACAATGAACAAGCATCAACATAGACGAAATAAAAATAACAACTCTAAAAACAACAAAACTCCAATAACTAACACATGTGTGAACCAGTGCCATACTTTGCCGGCTTGATCACGCGCTTCCTCCGCTGTGTGACTGGGACAAATGCATCCGGGGGCCTGCTATCAGCGGCATCTGCAGGCTCCGGCTCAACAGGCGGTGGGTGTTGTCTCAGACCCCCAATGGCGGATGCCGGAGTGCCTCCCAAGGCAAATTCGCCTCCGTGATAACCAGTCGGCACCTCATTCAAGTCGACGTTGAGGTCCACGGTAACACCATCAAACTGTGGCCTGTAATCACCAGCTGCGCTCCCAAACTGGGCAAAATCTGCAAAGAACTCTGAACCAGCACCAAATACCTGCTCCATCTGGTTCGGGCTGCCGAAGTCNGCGCCGACCGCGGGTAGGATTGCAATGAGTGTGTGTCGGGTGTCTCTATCCGCCCGCACATGCGACTGTGGGAACTTTCAAACACTCCACTATCCGTGTCGTCATGTGCTTGCCGCATGCTCATTTTGCAGACTGGATTGGAGGACATACGTTGATGATGTAT
>NC_029794.2:121380005-121380168 GCF_000816755.2 Arachis ipaensis
AGATGCCATCAAAATGGATATGTTCATAATAACATCTCATGTTCAAATCGACATTACCAATACAATGTAAGAACCATAAAATTCACAACCGAACCGATCATTTCAACGGGTTAACGGTTCAACCGGAAATTCACCGGTTGAACAGATTGACCTCGTCCTATAT
>NC_029794.2:121381248-121382732 GCF_000816755.2 Arachis ipaensis
AAAGGACAATCACGTTGCAGAATCTGATTCAGGGGAATTGGGTAATTTTGAAATGCATTTAATTTATTTAAGTAAAAAACCACGTGGAGTTAAATCGCACAAATAAAATAATTTCAGTTTAAAATTACAATAATGTTTTATATTTATGTAAAAAATGTATTCAAGTTATCCAAGTAATATTGACTAGACGCGCTCCTCTCCTTCCCTCACTCGTTTGTCATACACGCACCACATATAACGTATTGTAATCTAAAGCTTTACTCAACGTAAATCTTCTGCTGCAACGTAAACCTTATTCTCTGCTCGTGTTTTCTTCTTCTTCTTCTTCTTCTTTTTCTCTGCTCGCGTTCTTCCTTATTGATTTGCATTGCCTTCGTCGTTCTCCTTTGGTCGCGTTCATCTTTTCGTTTTCTTCTTTCGATCTGGTTACGTTGCATTATCTTCTCCTATTCTTCTTCGTTTTCTTCTTCGATCTGCACTTCTGAATCGAAACCATGAATGACTCAACTTCAAATCAGTTGAATGAGAGCGATTTGGATTATTCTTCTGAAACGAATCAAACTGACGAAGTTTTAATTATTCAATTTTGAATCGAATTGAATAGAATGCAATTGCTAATTTGAATTGAATTGAATGGACGGAGGTGTACTGAATTGAATTGAATTGAATTGAATTGATAATCTGTAAATTGTAGGCAGAGCTATTTGAAGTTGATTTTATATAATGGATTATGTTTCGTTCACTCAATACTATACAATTGTTTCACCATGAATACGTGTTCGGTTCATTATGCAGAAAACTGTTTGAATTTGATTTTATATAATGGATTATGTTTCGTTCACTCAGTACTATACAATTGTTTCACCATGAATACTATGTTCGGTTGATTATGCAAAAAGCTGTTTGAATTTGATTTTATATAATGGATTATGTTTCGTTCACTCAGTACTATACAATTGTTTCACCATGAGTACTGTGTTCAGTTCATTATGCAGAAAGTTGTTTGAATTTGATTTTATATAATGGATTATGTTTCGTTCACTTAGTACTATACAATTGTTTTACCGTGAGTACGTGTTCAGTTCATTATGCAGAAAGATGTTCGAATTTGAATTTATATAATGGATAATGTTCCATTCATTTAGTACTATACAATTGTTTCACCATAATAACATCTTCGGTTCATTTCTATTCAGCACAATTCAAAACTCTTCCTCTTCACCTTCTACTGCTTCACCAGAGAGAGAAGGAGGAAAAGAAAAAAAATTACAGCAGCAACAACAACAAAAGAATGACGATAAGGAGAAAACACGTGAAGAAGAAGGAACGCAAAAAGGAAGGAGGAGAAGGAGGAGGAGGAAGAGGAGGAACGCGAAGAAGAAGAAGACGCTCCGTGCGTAAACGAGCGTGAGAAGAAGAAGAAGAACGCGGGAGAAGAAGAAAAAGAAGAAGAAGCGTGGGGGAGAAGAAGAAAAAGAAGAATA
>NC_029794.2:121382761-121398377 GCF_000816755.2 Arachis ipaensis
AGAGCGGTTTCGTGTGTGTTGGGCGCGTATATTTCACATTTCATTTAATGGTATTGGGTTTTTTTTGTGTTGGGCCAACTTTGATGAACTTGGATATAAAATTACATGGATGTGTAGCATGACTGTTAAAATTATACATATGTTTCAAACTAGAAGTAATTACACACTTTATTTTAAATACTTCTATATAAATCGAATCAAATTGATTCGATTTATACTATTTAAATATAAATCGAATTAAGTTAATTTGATTTGTCATGTATATATTGTATTAGTAGTAAATCGAATTCGTCTTATTTACTACTTGTGTAGCACATACATAGTAAATCGAATAAACTTAATTCGATTTACGACTAGTGCAGCACATACATGACAAATCGAATCGATTTATATATAAATAGTATAAATTGGATCAATTTGATTTGATTTATATAAAGGTACTCAACATATGACATGTAATCAATTCTAATTTACAACATCTGTATGATTTTGAACTAGAATTATTTTATTTGTATGATTTATTCTTAATGTTGGATCTAATTAGTTTAATTTATTTTTTACCATTTTTTATTGTAAAATCTATAAAATATTACATTTGTGTTGCCTAAACAAAACGAAAGAAAGAACCAGTGGCTGAGACGCTGAGTCATAATACATAAAAATTATACTAAATGTACTTTCATTATTTTAGAAATTCTTGAAAGATTAGTCTCTTTGTAAAGGATTAATTTGTTTTGCAATAATAATTTTAAAAATTTAATTATCCAAAAATTTATTAGAATTATTTAATATGTAGAATAAACTACTAAAATGGTATCTGAAAATTCATATCGCTAATAAAAAGAATCTCAAAAAATGCTAACGACAAATAAGCTTCTAAAAGTTTTAATAAAAATGTGACAAAAAAAATTAAATATTAAATATATATTTTAAAAAATAATTTTATAAATCAAATTTTGATAAAAAATTTTGCAATCATTATTAAAAAAAGATATTTTCATCTTTAAAAATTAATAATTTTTTGTCCAGTGAATTTTTCAAATGATGCACAATAAATATTATTATGCAACATTTGAAAAATGAAGTGAACCTCGCCTATAAATAGTGCAAGAGTTTCGTTAATTTTTCATATCAATAAGTGAGAGTTAGAAGCAGTTGATAAATAAACTGCTAACAGATAAATGATCTCTGAGAAAAAATAGTATATGAGTAATTTCCAATAGTTTTGGGTATGATTTTATACACTGAGAATATTTTTAGGTATCATCTCTATTATTCTTTAATAATATAAATTTGGATATGAAGGAGTTCTCACTAGAAAATGTTATAGGTACCTTTTGATTGTGTAAGAGTGTAAAAAGAATACCGTGTAATTATCCCGAGTATAGTAAAAATTTTTGTCGGAATTTGGCTCGTGATTTTTATCCGATTTTAGAGTTTTCACGTTAAATATTAGTGCAAGTTACTATTCATGCAATAATATTTGTATAATATTACTCACGTAGATTGTCCAATACTATTTACCGAGACATATATATACTGTTGAGTATACGATTGTTGGTATTATACTGTTTATATACACAGTACTGTTGATCTATACCGTTATTATTTATTTGTACTGTTATTATTTATTTGTTAGAAATAAGTAGTATGACTATATGATTACAATTCAATTTATCATATGTCAAATAATTTGTTATTGTTATTATATTAAAGGGTTAATATAATAATGTCCTTGATTAAATTTTGAAATTTATTATTGTGATAGTGATCATAATATTGAGAGATAAATCTTTTATAATTTAATCTAAATTGTTCTTAATTAGAGATTTATCATTATAATAGTGATCATAATATTGAGAAATAAATATTTTATAATTTAATCTAAATTGTTATTGATTAAAAAGAACATTAATAATCCGGAAAGATCAATATATATAATGGTCTTCATCGGATGATGATTAATAGATCTCATTTATTAAATTATATATGGATGGTGCATATAGAGATATGACCATTGAACTGACTCACTTTGAGAATTTCTAATGATTATAATTACCGGATAGTTGTCAATAGGATATTTTTAAGATGAACATAGTAATAGAGTTTCCTTTGATCTGTGACTGTCATAGTAATTTACAATGTATTTATTATACTTTGATTTCAAACACCTAATACCCTAGGGTGCTGATTAAATGGATATTGAGTATGATTTAAATATTTGTAGAATTAATGATTAGTCAATAAAGTCCGTCAACTCTCGGTAAAGAGTTTGAACTCTATGATTATAATGACTGAGACGAGTAAAATCTTGCCAAGAGGAATTAAATGAATGAAGAAATAAGTTTCTTAGGTCATTTAGAGTTCATTATAATAATAGTAACAAGTTAGAGTTTGACAATTAAACCATACTCTAAGGGTTAACCAAGAGTTAGAAAGATGGAGGAAAATATACTTTGTTCTTCTCGTATTTTTAGTAAAAATATATTACTTCATACTATCGGGTCGTTAAGGAGTGTTGTTAGACGCCAATCTTGATTAGTAAATCTAGTATGACTAATTTACTACCTGCTTAGTATTGAACCTATAGTGTTACACACTAATGAGTGTTCTAATCTTTGTTGTTGAATTATTTAATTATTATTTTTTATTTGATGAAATAAATAATTATGTGAACTCAAATAGAATATTATTATATTCTTTGCATGCACTAAAAATAAAATAATAATAATGAAAATCAAGAATAATTAGTTATTCTATTTTTAAATTTGAATTATAAGTTTGGATAAAATCTTAACTAATTCTGTTTCAAATTGAATTATGATATGATATGATTCATAAGATTTCAATTTGAAATAAGATAAGATTCAAATTTGAAATCAATAATAAATCTCATACTATATATATGTATGATAAGAGTAAAGGTGATACACTAACCAACACAAGAGTTTTATTCCTTTACATCTACACACACATATGTATGTGAGTCTAATTCTTGGGGAAGAATTTTATGGTGTGCAAAGAGTTACAAAAAAAGCTTCTCAATTTAGATCAGATATCCATTAGTCAAATAGTTGACAGTAAAAATTGATCTCAGTGTGGATATGCATAGCACCTTCGTATCATCGAAAGAGAAAAGTGATTTTTACTAGTGTACTCAGGTATTTGAATCTGATCTATGTTACTAGAATAAATTTTAAGCACAAAATATATCTTTAGAATTACTTTCTTTTTCATGATAGATTGAATTGTGGTCATGCTACTTATTCCTAACATTACTAATACAGTTTTGTTCGTATTTTTCTATTGTGATGTGGCATTTGACAAAATTCTATTATGTTAAGTAAATTTTTGTGCCTATTGTCTTATTTAGACATCTCCTAATTGATACTAAGAATCAACCCTTGAGCCCAATAAGTGATATTAGAGCACGTTGAGCTTAGGATTGTACTGTATAAATTATGAAGGACAACAATATAATGATCGGTACCATGATCAAATTGACAATATCAAATTACTCTATTTGAAAGCCGAAAATGGAAGATTTACTTTACTACGAGAATTTGTATGATCCTCTAGAAAAAGAAGATATAAAGCCTAAAGGCGTGAATGAGGACACTTGAAAAAAGTTGCACCGAAAGATTATTGAATTGATAAGGTAATGGATGGATATTAGTGTATTCCACCATATGGCCACAGAGACTAATGCTTGTACTCTGTGAAAGAATTTGAAGAATCTTTGTGAAAGAAAAACTACATAAATTAAAGCTTTCTCAATCAGAAAGCTGGTGAATCTCAAATACAGAGATGGAAGATCTGTTGCAGAGCACTTAAGTCATTTCTAAGATCTGGTAAATCAGTTGAGTGCCATGAAAATAATGTTTGATGATGAATTACAAGTATTATTACTTCTGAGTTTTTTTATTGATAGCTGAGAGACCTTAGTAGTGTCACTAAGTAATTCTACTTCGATTGAAAAATTGCCTTTAGTCACAAGTCAAAGATAGTATGTTCAATGAAGAAGTCAGAAGACGAGATGCTGGAGCTGAGAATTTCCATACCCTTGTTATAGAAAATAGGGGGAGAAGTCAAAGTAAAGAGAAATCTAGAAAGTCAAAAGATAGATAACAATCCTATGTGAGAAAAAGTTAAGATGTTACCATTATAACGAAGAATGGCATATATCATAAGAAATTGTAGAGGTAAAGGTATAGAGGCAAAAAAGATCGGAGTTAGAATGGGGCTAACAATGGAAGCACCACAGCCCTCATGACAGAAGGGGCTATGGAGATGCTTACTTTCATTGAAGGCGAAGAGTGCAATGTTGTAGACTCATTAACAGAATGAGTTGTTGACATAGGAGCATCTCTTCATGCAACTCTTTACAAGGAACCCTTTACTTCGTATAATGCTGGAAATTTTGGTAAAGTAAAAATGGGCAATCATAGTATTGCTGATAATGTAGGCGTTGGTGACATATTATTCGAGACTAATGTTGGATGTAGATTAACATTAAAGGATGTGCAACCTGTGTCATATATACACCTAAATCTAATCTCCATTTGTACTCTAAATCGAGCCGAATATCACAACCTTTTTGGAGAATGGCAGTAGAAGCTTACTAAAGGTTTGATGATTGTTGCTAGAGGTGCGTTTCGCAATACACTATCCATAACTCAAGTCAAGCAGATTGGAGGGTTGAATGCAGTCAAGGATGATGCTTCGCCAAATATGTGGCACAAAAGATTGGCTCACATGAGTGAAAAAGGATCACAGATTTTTGCAAAAAAATTCCTTATTCCTTATGCCAAAGACATCAAACTAGATCCTTGTGAGCATTGTTTGTTCAACAAGCATTATAGGTGACTTTTAGCAAAATATCCAAGCTGAAAAAAATATTTTGAAAATGGTTTACTTTGATATGTGTGGTCTTATGGAGGTGAAGAGTTCTTGTCATAGCAAATGCTTTTGTTGTTAATCAACGATGCTTCACAAAAAAGGATAAGTGTATTTTTTGAAGACGAAGGACCAGGAGTTTCATTACTTCAAAATGTAACACCCTAATTACCCTAAACCTTACCTCACGTCGTAAAGTAAAGGTTAATCAAAGGTTATGATAATTCTAAAGCTTGTACATAAATATATATAGAAAGAAATAATAATTCTAGAAGCCCAATAAAGAAATAAGCTCAAAAATAGAGTTTCAAAAGTGCCAAACGTTCACACGAAGCTACGCTAATCGAGGCACAAGATATAGGTACAGATATCAAGACATACATATAGATATATCAAAGTATAATAGTCATAAGGATCTAGCCGTCGCTCGCGGAGTTTAAGCTGGCTAGTTATATACAGACATACAGAGTTTTGAAAGTAAAATAGCTTATACAATATTTCTCTCAAAGTAAGCCTCTAAGGCATAGATAAATTCAAAAGTGAGAGATCTAGTCAAAATAAATCAAAAGACTTCAAAACATAGCAAGGATCCTCCACTCTGTCACCATCAAAGCAACTTACCAAGGTGGGTTACGACCTGCATCTGAAAATTAACAACATAGTATGGAATGAGAACCGGAGGTTCTCGGTATGGTAACAGTGCCCAGTGATGTAAGATATAAGACTCTTGGACGCCAGAGGCAATCCTAGAGCTTCATATCCATCATGAGATTCAGACTTAAAACATAAGTACATTTAAAACCATTACTTAAAACCATAGAGAGAAATAAGGGGATCTAACTTAGTGGATTTCTAATCTAAAAATTCTCTGCTGTCCCACAGCCTTCGCCTGCTTAACCGCTATGCGATCCCATCGCCACCACCTTCCAAACCTCCTCAATCCTAGTAGAAAACACAGATAATAACAATGTAAGTAAAGCACAAGTATTGCCCCCCCTCCCCCAACACACACACACACACACACACACACACACACATATATCAAGTAATTCAATAAGCATTTAGGCATGTTAAGAACTTAGGCAAACAATGCAAGTCGGCAAAGTAAACAGTCAGAAAGAATATGCACATGATGAATGCATGTCCTATTTGGCTGTGATATCATATTGTCGGTTCAACTGCCAACCCGATACATCTCTATGGAGATGTCGCCCTTCGGTCTCATAATGGGAACCCCCCCGAGATATCGTGCCCGAAACACAGTACAGCATATAGTGCATGCACACTCTAGTGATTCCGAAGGGATGCGAGTGGGATACTCTTGCCACGGACCTCACATCTCAACGCAAGCGGGACTAACCGCTGCCCTTACGCCGCTGCCGCGACCTCGACAAGCAGGATTAACCATCGTCCTTGCCAGGCGCATAGCGTCTCAACAATCTCATGTTAAAAATATTACATCAATGGTTTTAGAAATCATTTATTTCAGTACTCAATAGTTCACCATTTTCACAATTCGTACCATCAATCATCAATACAATGCATCGCCATCTCACTCAACCAAACTCGTCCTCAGTACTCCAGAAACCTAAGTCTCCGTTTTCTAAATTCATGTAAAATTCATCTAATTAAGTCACTAATTCTCTTTTATAGGTCCTTAAGCCTAACTTCAAAACATTACCCTTAAACTGCATCTTGGAGAAGTTTAGAAAGTTTGGAGAACCCTTAAAAGCAAAGGAAATCATTTTTCAGCAAAACAGGGGTCTCGCGTATGCAACCCCCTACTCGCGTACACGAGTGTCCCAACCCAAATGGGTTGCTTGCGTCGCGTGTTAAAGTTCGCGTATCCAAGGTTTCATTTTTGAATAGTTCGCGTACGCATGCAGTATCCACGTACGTGAGTCACCCAACCCGAATGGATTGGTTGCGTCGCGTGCACCATATCGCGTACGCAGCCCACACCAGACTTAGAAAATTTTTAATGTTGCAGAATTCAGTTTTTGGCACCAAACTTTAAATAGTCATAACTTTCTCTATAAAAATCTATTTTCTTCAAACCTTATATCAATTTAAAGCTCTCAAAGCAACCTTTAACTTAAAACAAATTTCATTCAATTTCAAATTTTGAGGCTCAAGTTATGATCTGTCAAAGTTTACCGAAAATTGGTTTTTGCCAAAAACAACAAGGTTCTCAACTTTCCAAAATTCACAACCAAAACCAATTCAAAAATCACACCAAATCCAATTCACATCAGATCTTATCATTTGTGTCACAATTCATCACTCATATTATATAATTCTCAACCTCAAATATCAATTTTATCACCCTAAAACTATTTCTCAACTAACAAACTCATCAATCAACATTCTATCACTACCAATCATAATAATCAACCTCATTCAACCTCAATTTCAATATTCAACATCATTGATCAACATCAATACCACAATTCATCAAAATAACCAAAATCATCAAATCATCATACATCATCATTCAATAAATTCAACAACCAATTCAATCAAAACCTATCCTATGGGTCACTAGCCTAAGTGTCCAGAAATATTATATATTACATAGAGAAAACTAAAATAGTACCTTGCCCGATTTTCAATATGCCAAAAACTAAATATTGAGTCCAAACAAGCTTCTAATCACCAACAAATCACCAACTCACATTCCAAGCTCCATGTCAACTCCAACAAGTGAAAAAACTTAACTAAAATCATATAGATTACCATAAATCAATACCTAGGATTTCTAATTGCAAAAATTCACAAGGTAAAGAGTTTCCTTACCTTTTTCTAATGGTATTTGGGGGCACAAACCACCAATAGCCCAACTTTAGAGACCACCTAATCAATCAAAACACAAAAATTCACTCACAACCAAAATTCAAAAATTTGAATTTCTTAGGGCAGAGAAAAGGAGATAAAATTTCAAAATATTACCAACAAAGGTTAGATAGAACTAATGGGCTTGGTGAGAATTTGGCGTAGCCGCTAACGGCACGCGAATCGGAGCACCGTAACTCAAAATATGATGGATTGAATGTGGATGTGAAGAGTAACTTTTCTCTCTTCTCTAACTTAGGTTGCAGCTGCTGTGTTGTGTTATTATGAAGCATTGTGAGGCTGAAATGGCCTCAGTTAAGGTTATATATATGTTGGGTTTGGGCCCAACTTGGGCCCGGTTCAACCCGTTAGCGTTTTTGGATTAGGCCAAACCTTTAGAATTAGTGCTCAATTTTTAATTCTAAATATTTTCCTAAGATTTTCTACTATTTTTAATTATTCTCGCACAGTACAAGACAGACTTAAGTCGGTATTGCCGGTTAATTTACCGGTTCGCGTTTTTGTGCGATTTTTTGCAAAAAATTATATTTTTCAACTTAAAAAAATCTACTGAGTGTAAAAATTATATTTAAATTTTTAAATTAATATTCTAAATTTTTGGATCCTATTTTGGAAAATTAATTTAATTAATTAAGCAGTTAATTAGTCGCGGTTCTTACACAAAAAGTTTCATACCATGGTGGAGAGAGAAATTGGGAAACCTTTGAAGTGTCTTTGTACTGACAACAAGGGAGAGTATACCTCTCGTGAATTCAAGAACTATTGTGCTGAGCATCGCATCAAACATGAGAAAACGACTCCTGGCACGTTACAACATAATGGTGTGGCCAAAAGATTCAATAGAACCATTATGGAGAAAGTCATATGTATGTTAAGAATGGCTAAGCTACCAAAGTCATTCTAGGCTGAAGTTGTTCGAATGGCGTGCTACCTAATTAATAGATCTTCATCTATTCCATTAGGCTTTAATATTCCTAAGAGAATATGGTCTGGATATGATGTTAAATACTCTTATTTGAAGGTGTTTGGATGCAAAGCCTTTGCTCATTTAAGTAAGGAGTAGGGACAAAAGCTTGATGACAGAACCATTTATTGCATATTTGTGGATATGGAGATGAGAATTCGGCTATAGGCTATGGGATTTGAAGGAGAAAAAAATCATTAGAAGTATAGACTTAGTGTTTCACGAGTAAGAAACTATGTCTGATTTAGCTTCTAAATCCGAGAAACTTGATGAATCTAGTAATCTAGTTGATATGACACTAGTCCCTCCTCTTAGAGAAAATGCCACTGATGGAGGAGAGTTAGATGACCATGGGAAGGAAGAAGAGCCAATTGCTAATGATGCTGGAGATGGAGAAGGTGTTGAGTAGAAGGAGTAACCTGCTATGTTACAACTCAGAAGATTGGATAGAGAGCAACGTCCGTCCAGTAGATATCCCAATTCAGAGTATATCCTTCTTGCTGATGAAGGAAGCCAGAAAACTTTGATGAAGTTCAAACTCATGGTAATAAAGTTCGGTGGATCAAAGTCATGCAAGAAGAGATGAATTCCTTACAGAAGAACAAAACCTATGAGTTGATGGAACTTCCTAAGGAAAGAAGGCCTTGAAGAATAAATAGGTCCTTAAGCTCAAGAAAAATGACAACAAGCTAGTAAAGTACAAAGCTTGCTTAATTGTTAAAGACTTTAAACAAAAGTGAGGAATAGATTTTAACGATAGTTTCTCTCCTGTCATCAAAATGAGTTATACTCGAGTGATTCTCAGATTGACGGCTAGTTTGATTTAGAGCTTGAGCAGTTAGATGTGATGACTGCATTTCTCCATAGAGATATGGAGGAAGAAATCTTCATGAAAACCAGAAGGATTTCAAGAACCTAGAAAAGAAAACATTTTTTGTAGATTGAAGAAGAGTTAATACGACTTAAAACATGCTCTTAGACAATGGTACAAGAAGTTTGAATCGTTTATGATAAGTCATGAATATACCAGTACAAATGCATATTATTGTGTATATATCAGAGGTTTTCCAGGTGATAAGTTTCATATATTGCTTCTATATATAGATGATATGTTAATAATGGGATAAGATGCAAAAATAATTGGTGATTTGAAAAAGAAATTGTCAAAATTCTTTGATACGAAGGATCTAGGCCCTACAAAGAAAATTATGGATATGTAGATTTTGTGAGATTGGATGGCTAGAAAACTCTGGTTATCATAGAAACAATATGTGGAACGCGTTCTAGATAAATACCACATGAAGAATGCTAAGTCGGTTAGCATTCTGTTGGCCAATCACTTTAAACTCAGTAAAAGGAGTTGTCCAACTATTAATGAAGAAAAGGAAGAGATGACTATAATACTTTACTCCTCTGTAGCTGAAAGTTTGATATATGTATGCCATGGTTTGTACTCGACCGGATATCGCTCGTGCGGTTGGAGTAGTTAGCAAGTATCTTTCCAATCATGGTAAGAATCATTAGGGAGTTGTGAAGTGGATCTTGAGATATCTGAAAAGAAGCACGAACATATGCTTATGCTTTGGATAGGCCTGGCAGCATGGACCCTATCCGCAGGTACCAAACTCGGTCGGGTAGGGTTGCCAACCCGATCCGCTGCGGGTAGGGTTGGGCGCAGAGCGGGTAGGGTGCGGGTTGAGCCTCAACCCTACCCGCCCTACCCGCACCCTTCATAATATGTATTATATATGTTTAAAAATGTTACATATGGGAGTTGAACCAAGGACCTTAAGCATGTGCAAAAGGCTACTGACCACTGAACCAAATTTATAAATTTGTAAACTTTACTTATTAAATTTATCAAAAATTTACAAAAAAAGGAGAGATCAATTCAAAAGCAAGAGCAACCTTCAGTCAAACAAATAAATGCTGTCGTTGTATGTTTAGGGTTGAAATAAAGAAAAAAGCAGCTCAGTCCTTCACTTTCTCCTCTTCGAACCATGGAAGCCTTCGCACACTAAGCCCTAGCCCCTTCGCCGAACAGCTTCGTCTTCGTCTCACTCACCGTCGTCTTCGCCTGTCTTCTGATCGCCGTCGTCGTCGTCTGCCCTTTGCTCGCACCGTCGTCTTAGTTTGGTTGCCGAAGGTCAGCACTGCCTGCTCACTGCTCTCTGTTTTTCATTTTTTTTTATTTTTTTCATGCACTGTGTTTCTGGGTTTCTGCTCACTGCTCTGTTCTCTCTTTTTTAAATGCTCACTGCTCTGTTCTTTGTTTTGTTGTGTTTGTGATTTGTGTTTGTGCTACTTGTTATTGAACTGTGTTGTGATTTTGTGTTTGTGTTTGTGCAGATTCATCTGGTGATTCTGCTCGCCGCCTCAGATCGAAGGTTAGTGCTTGCTCACTTGTTCTTCATTTTTTAAATTTTGTTAATGTTTTGCTTAGTATTCTGCTGTGCTGCTATTTTGTGGGTGGGTTGTGATTATTTTGGGTTCTTCATTCAGATCGAAATTTTTACTGAAATTCATATAAACGTTGCAACATGAATGATGGTCCATCTTTAATTTATACTGTGATATATTTAAATGTGGCATTAAAAAATAGAATGACGTTGAAAAAAATAGAATGACCTTTCACAATACAAAATCAAGGCACATGGACTTACATCATAATTGAGTGGTTGAATTAGTGAAAGATGCTTAAACTGCTTTGTGTAGTGATGTGCTACTTTGTGTAGCTTACCATGTTGTTATGTGCTGCATCGTGCTTGTTTTTTCCTGTATGTTATTGCCGTTTATATATCTGCATCTTCTTCACTGGATCTGAGTTGTACTAGTCCTTTTTATTATTATTATCTTCTAAAGTTTTAATAGATAAATTTATTAACTAGAGAGAAAAAATCTAATTCGATCTTCTACCTGCCCCCACAAAAGCTTATAAGGGTATTAATAAAATTATAACTAACTTCTAAATAAGTGAAAAAGTGTATGTATCAAATAATTTAATCCCATTCAAATTCTTTTCGTGAAAAAAAAAACAAAACTTAATATTTTTTACATTTTTCTTGTGGATTAAATAGGAAAATGTTGACTGTAATTGAATTATGGAGGATTAATTATGATCCAAAGTACGAAGGAAACTAGGATACTTTGTAGTTGTGATTTTTATGTTGTAGACTTAGCTATTTTTCTAATGGAAGTTAATTTGATATAGAAAGGAACTTTCTTTTTTCTTTTTATTTTATTTTATATGTATGTGTGTATAAATTGTATATCTGACTATCTATACAAAGTGTATTTAAACATGTCACATATATATATTTGTAGGGAATTCACTTCGAAATGTCAAGTACCAATATGGATGTAGTGGCACAAGATGTGGCTACAGAAGAACAACAACAAGAACCTCCGATGGAAGCAACTGCTAATTTTGTTCCAGATGAGTCCGCTTTAATTGAAAATAGCAACAAACCGAGTGTGAAGAGTGTTTATTGGCAATACTTTACTCGATTTCAAGAGGAAAAAGATTGGAAGGCAAAATGCAACCATTGAAAATCTGTTCTTGGAGCCAATCCAAGAAATGGAACTACAAATTTGAAGAATCACGTGCTCCACTATTGTAAAAAGATCAAATTAGCAAACTCTAGGCAATCAACAATTGCTGATTCATTATCTAAACATGCAAGGAGTGCTGCGGATGCTTTTGTATTTGATCCATCTTATACAAAAAGGTGTATTGCCAAGGCCATATGTATGCATGAGTATCCTTTATCTTTTGTGGAACATGTTGGAATGAAGGAAGTATATGCATCAATGCAACCAACTTTTAAGGTGCCTAGTCGAAACACAATCAAGAAGGACATTTTTGAAATGTATGAGTTGGAGAAGCTTAATATGACTAAGCTAATGGATGGAAATGATAGTCGAGTAGCAGTTACAACCGACATGTGGACTTCCAACCAAGAAAAATGATACATGGTTGATAGTTCATGGATTTTGCAAATGCGCGTATTAAGGTAATCTTCTAAATTATACTTCTAGTAATTGATATGACTTTTAATATTTTTTTACTTTAAATTAATTTATCTTTTAGATAATAATTGAAATATATTTTTGAACGATTTTCAGTTTTACTTATGTTCCCGCTCCTCATACGAGTGAAGTGCTCTCGAATGCATTAATGAAAGTTTTGTTAGAGTGAAACATAGATAGAAAATTGTCAACTATTACATTGGATAATTACTCTACTAATGATGCTATGGTTGATGAGTTGTTGGGGCGCTTAGATTCAAAATATTTGTTGTTGGGGGTTCCATGTTGCATATGCGTTGTTGTGCTTATATCTTGAACCTAATTGTGAAAGATGGTCTAAATTTGGTTAAGGAGAGTGTAGAAAAAATTCATGGCAGTGTGGTGTATTGGACTTCAACCCCTAAAAGACATGAAACCTTTGTGAGTTGGTGTAGTAAGTCAAATGTTCAATTTACAAAAATATTAGCTCTTGATTGTCCAACTAGATGGAACTCCACTTATGTGATGTTAGAGACTGCATGGTTGTATCGAAATGTGTTTTCTCGATTAAGACAAAAGGATCCTAATTACAAAAGCTTTCCAAGCAATGAGGAGTGAGACCTTGCTAAAGAAATTTGTGGTAAATTAAAGTTGTTTTATGATGTGACACAATTATTTTCTGGTACTCAAGTTCCAACAGCCAACATTTATTTTAACAAAGTATGTGATATAAATGTTGCCTTGAAAAAATGTTCTGCATCTCCAAATTCACTGATTAGTAATATGGCATGTAGTATGAGGGTAAAATTTGATAAGTATTGAGAAGAAATTTATGGTATGATGGGTGTTGCTGTCATTCTAGATCCTAGGTATAAGCTTGCTAGGCTTGAGTATAAATTCTCAATGTTATGTCAAAATCCTCCTCACATCCAAATCTTACTCACGCTGCAATTTAATCACTTATTTCTTCGCGCATTTGCTTCGATCTCGCTGGATTTCAATCCAGTCTCGCTCTTGCTCGATCTCGATCTCGATCTCGATCTCGCTCTCGCTCGATTCTCGATGGAGCCAGCAAGTTCGACTTCACCGTGCAGAATGACGGTGATCAAGTCACGCTCAAGACCAAGATTGTTACTGCCAAGATCACTGGCACGCTCATTGACGAAGACCCGCTCGCGATCTACACCATTGATAAGGTTCTGCTTCCCAGGGAGCTTTTCAAGGCCCTGGCTCCGTCTCCTTCGCCCGCGCCCGCACCGGAGCCAGCCGCCGCGGACGCTCCTGCATCCCCGAAGAAAGAGGGAAAGAAGAAGAAGCAGAAGGCAGCCGACGCGCCGGCAGATGAGGAATCAGCGCCTATGGATTCGCCCAGTGATGCCGCCGATGACAGCGCTGACGACGGTAACGGCACTGTTAGGTTTGACGGCGTCAGGTACGGTAACGTCATCTTCGTGGTTATGGCTTTGTGCTTTGGGTTTTCGTTGCTGTAAACTGTGAGTTCTGTAATAAAAAGACAAAAAAGAAAAAGAAAAAGTTTCTTAAATTGTATGTGTTGCTTTAATATTTTTCTTACAAGAAAAAGAGAAATTTTTAGCCATTTTTTGTTATAGTTAGGAAATAAAGGGAATTTGAAATGCTGTTTCCTTTATTACTGTATTTTTATTTGGTGTCTTTTGTAGTGTGTGTATTTTTAGCTGATTATTACCATTGTAGTTTTCTATTTGTCTTATGATCATGCTGCTAAAATGTTGAAAGTTTCTATCAGCAATGGCAATGAATTAGATCATGAGATTTTTTTTATCTATTTTGGGTTCATATAGCTCATCTGCTAGATATTCAGAAGCATGTGAACTTATTGGTGCAAGATTGGAGGATCCTGTATTGACTGTGGTGCTTCAAGCATGTCCTTATCTTAAACGGTTGCTGTTGCTTGGATGTGAGGGGGTTAGATCAATTTCAATTGAGCTGCCATATTTAGAGGAGTGTAAGCTTGATTTTTATGGTCTGGGAAACTGTTCACTTTCTCTTATCTCTCCGAAAATTGAATCCCTTGAGGTACAAGGCTGTAGTTGGATCAGGGTCCCTTGAGGTGAAGCATCTTTTTATGAAGGTTGAATTCACAGGGGACTTTGAGGCTCTGCAACCCTTTCCAGAGATTGATTTTGTCGAATTTTTCAATAGCCATCCAAAGCTGAGGAAGTTTGATATCCATGGAGCTATGTTCGCAGCTCTGTGCCAGAGGAACAGTCTGAAACATGTAAATTCATAATAGGCTAAATATTACTCTTCTGATTAAGTGTGCTCTTAGAAATCTTATCTAATGCTGATATTGATTCATTTTGCAGGTTGATCCTGGATTTGTCATCCCATGTTTGGAGGAGGCTGTAGTCACTGTAAGATCACCACTAAATGCTGAACAGAAAATCAGTACTCTTGAATCCTTGTTGAAGTATGGGAAAAATTTGAGGACCATGGTTATAAAGATTCTTCAAATGAAGAGCTGCCACACCAGTGCTGATGATTTTTTTTATGAGATTTGCCGCTTGAGATACATGAACCATGAGAAGGTACGAATAGAATAAAGCTTATAGAAGGCAATAATTGTTTCTTGATGCATTCATAATATAGGAAGAGGGTGATGAACCTTGTTTCACTGGCATGGTTGTTGCCTTATGAGTTCAAATCTTAGAAATAGGCTCTTTATTTGCCTGAATAAGGTTATGGACTTACTCTTCCATTAAGTGGGTGAGTCTTGTGCACTAGTCTACACTTTTTATTTTTCATTTTTGTATTTGTCAAAAGAGACTTTTGTATAATTGACACTAGAGAGAGTGAGGGTACCGAGACTTTTTTTGTGCCAATTGAAGGTTCTGAGTTCGTTATATATATATATAT
>NC_029794.2:121398385-121403491 GCF_000816755.2 Arachis ipaensis
CGAGATTTTGAGTTGGTTGGTGTATGGTGGTAATTGATAATGTGTGTATGTGGCAGCCTCATAAGACGATTTTCAGATATGAGGATGATACGTGTGATAATACGCAACCTAAGTTAACAACTACAACGGTGTCACAGTGCACAGTTTTCTATACTATTCCCTTGCAGACTCTGCAGAGTTGAATCCAAATGGTGTTACTATTGTTTTGGTTTTGGTTATGATTTTTCTTTTTAAAGGGGAATTATATGTTTAATATTGTAATCTGTATAATAATATAAATATTTTTCATATCAAATAAAGTGTAGAGTATGGACTACTATGTGTGCAACTGATAAGAGTGTTCTGGGTCTTTCTTCCAATGTCTTATCCTCCTACTATTATTATGTAAGCAAAATTGGTTCAATTAAGACCTTTTTTCAATTCTGTCTTACTATTACTAATTAGTAATTAATCCTTTTTTCTGACTCCTTTTAGGGCTTGGTCCCACTACCAGGATCAAACAATGAATCTTGGTGCCAAGGGCCAGATGGATTAGCTTCAAGATCTGCTGAATACTACAAGCAAGGTGCTCGATTTGCCAAGTGGTAAGTCATTCTTCTTTTATTCTCTAAGAAATTTTCTTGGGGATAAGATCTATCGAAATTGAATGTAACTGATTGTATGCTTTTGTATTGTACAGGCGGACAGTTGTTAGCATTCCATGTGGTCCTTCTGCATTAGCTGTTAAGGAAGCAGCATGGGGACTTGCACGATATGCTGCTATCTCTCAGGTATTGTTTCACTATTGACTCTCTTTCTGTTGAAATTAGCTCATTCTCATAATAATAGGTGCATTTCCTTAGTTTATCCTTTTGGTCTCCATGCATATGTGAAAAGTTAGAATTGATTTACCAATTATATTACATATATGGACATCATTTGTGTTTCTTTGCAGGACAATGACCTTATTCCAATTGTAGAGCCGAAAATTCTTCTAGATGGTGATCACCCGATTGAGAGGACATTATATATAAATGTCATTAGCAATCTCTGCTATATCTATAGGGCAGCAGGAAAAAATCTCTGCTATATTCTATACTACTTTGCAGGTATGATGAACAGTTTGTTATTGCTGCATTTGATAATGCTCCTACAGCTGATTCAGAAATGTATAGTAAGTTGGACAAATCTGTTCGTGATGCCTGTGAATCAAAGGTAAGCTATGTTGCATACTTGCATGGATGATTTACATTCATAATCAATTTCTGTGTTTTTATTTTTAAAAAAATGTTCATTTTCGTTTCAAGTTTAAAATCTGGAGAAAGGCTGATCAAAAAATTAAAATAGCACATATGGCAATATAGAAAGCAGTTATGCCTTTGCTGCAACTATTTGCAACCTTATGTGTCTTGTTAAATTGTTCTCGTGGTTTTTTAACGAATACTTAGTGTTGCCTGGAATTGACTTTTGAAGTAATCTTCTAACATTTGTTTATTTGGTAGGATTAGGAGTGTTATATTCTTATGGTTTCATTGGTAGAATTAGGAGTATTGTATCACTGTTATGCAATTGAAGAGAACTCTTACCATTTGTTGTATGCAGGCACTTATGAAAAGTTATGTTGCAACTGGCTCAGATCCTGCAAATCCTGAGAAATTTTTGGCTTACATGACTCCAACACCTGGACAGGTATGCATTACATTTAAATATGGATTTCAATTTTGAAATGCTTATTCTTTTTATTAACAGTTTTGATTAACTTTTTATTTGTCTTTGTGCTGGCAGCTGTCAAAGGATATATATGATGAAAATGATTGCATCTATTAGGATATATATTTAAATATACATTTAACTTTTTATTGTACCTATTAGGATATATATTCAAACTTGTTTCCATGCATTATTCAGTAATTGCATGATGGATTTTTAACCAATGCAGAAAAATTTGCCGAGAAAGTGTAGAAAATTGGAAGCGGCTAGAGAGATGTTGGAAGATGAAGGAGATGATGACAAACCTGATTGTTAATTAAAAATTGGGAACTTTGCTTCATTCTCACTGCTGTATTATTGTATTGCATCTGTGCTAGGCTCTATTTGTTTACTTTTGATCATTAACTATGTGCTAATCATTGATGTAACATAGAATTGTAGTATTTGTATTGTTTAAATTTGTATTATGTTTTGTTACTTTTTAAGAGAATTTTATGTATAAATATTTAATTGAATTTAATAAAATATTTTATTTTGTAATAATTAATTTTAATATATTTATATTATGTACAATAATAATAATTGTTGGTAAAAATAATTTGAAATTTTAGAAAAATAATAAGTTGTTATTTTTAAAAGAGTGAGTATAATTAAAAAAATCTGAAGATTTTAGCGGCAATAGTAATGGCAACTAAAAGTAAATAATATTACAATTTTAGAATTATTTTTAGTGGCCATATAAATTGCCGGTAAAATGAGTTTTGGCGGCAATATTAATGGTTATTAAAAGTGAATAATATTGCAATCTTAAAATTACTTTTGGTGGCCATATAAATTGCCAAAAAAATGGCCACTAAAAATTATATACTTTTTGCGGCCATTAAAAAGGTCTTTACCGACAAATGTTATAATTGCCATTAAAACCTTTTAGCGGCGAAGCATAAGACGGCTAATGTCTAATTGTCAGTAAATGTATTAGCGGCTATTTTTATTGCCACTAAAAGCAAAATAAATGGCCGCTAAAAGTGATATTTTTTGTAGTGGCAGAGCAAGATGATGATGATGCTTACCAGTTGTATATTAGATCAAAGAGGAGGGAAAAGGGTTCATTTGTGAAGACTGAATTTGATCATTACATAGAGGAAGATGTTCATCCTTTGAGTGCCGACTTTGATATTTTATCTTGGTGGAAAGTGAATGGAGATAGATTTCCAACACTTCAAAGAATTGCAAGAGATATATTTGCTATCCCTGTATCTACGGTTGCTTCTGAGTCTTCTTTTAGCACAAGTGGTTAAGTAATTGTTCCTCATCGTGGTAGTCTTCATGAAGATACTGTGGAAGCTCTTATGTGTAATCAAAACTGGTTGTGTGAAGCATATCATCAAAGAGGTTATTTATGATTTAACTTTTCTATTTGTTTATGATAATGTTAAATTTATATATAGATTGATTAATAAATAAATTTATTATTTTTAATTTTTAGGTGTGTATGAGATACTTGTGTTATTTGTGGGATAATTTATGTTGTTTGAATACTTGTGTTATTTAAATGCTCATGGGATAACTTGTGTTATTTGATGGTTATGTTGTGTATGAGATACTTGTGTCATTAAAATATTTCTTTTTGTCAACCTGCGGGTAGGGTCGAATACCCGCGGGTTGAGTGCGGGTAGGGTTAAGGTTGGGTTCAAATCCTACCCTACCCTACCCGTTGCCACCCCTAGCTTTGGAGGATCGTAACCAATTCTTAAAGGTTATGCTGATATGGATATAGCAGGAGATCTTGATGGCAGAAAATCTACTTCAGGATATTTATTTGCTTTTGCTGAAAAAACAAATCAAGATTGAAAAAGTGCATTGCTCTATCTATAACTAAAGCAGAATATATTACCATGGTTGAAGCAAGAAAGGAAATGCTCTAGATGAAAAGATTTCTTCAACATTTGAGAATAAAACAAGATAGATATGTTATCCATTACGACAGTCAAAGTGCTTTGGATTTGAGCAAGAATGCAGTGTACCATTTGCGTACAAAACACATTGATGTCAGATATCATTGGTTATGCCAAGCTATTGAAGAACAAGATTTCAAGCTTGAGAAGATTCACATGGATGATAATTCTACTGATATGTTGACAAAAATTGTATTACGAGATAAGCTTTAACTTTGTGTCAGGTTGATCGGTATGGATTCTAAATGATTGCTCTAAATTTTTTCCAGTGGCTAGAGGGAGAGAATTGTGGGGTTCATCCAGCTAGATGCACAGTAATCGAGTTATTATAGATGTTTGAAAGTTTGAACGAAAAAGAAAATTTTAAAATGTTATGCACAGTAACCAAGTTATTATGCAAATAGTAGATTTTCTAAAAGGTTAAGTGCAAAATGCGTTTGCGTGCAGTAAATGTGCAAAAGTTGAAAACGTATAAAGAAAAAGGATCTTTCAAATAATACATAGTAAAAATTACTGTACAACATTTGAAAAATGAAGCGAACCACACTTATAAATAGCGCAAGGATTTCATTAATTTTTTCATATCAATCAATGAGTTAGAAGCAGCTAATAAATAAACTGCTAAGAGATAAATTATTCCCGAGACAAAAAAAATGTGAGTATTTCTCAAATATCTTTTGGTGTGGATTTATACAGCAAAGATATTTTTGGGTATCATCTCTATCATTCTTTAGTAGTACAAATTTTGTAGTATTTGAATAGAAAGGTGATCTCACTAAAAAAATATAAGAATGTAGAAATGATACTAAGTAATTATCCTGAATATAGTGAACTTTTTTGTTGGAGTTTGGCCCATATTTTTTATTCGATTTTGGAATTTTCCACGTTAAATATTGGTGCAAGTTACCATTCATACAATAGTGTCCGTAGAGTACTATTCACGTATATTGTAGAGTAGTACTATTTACCGAAGACATATATGCACTGTTGATGTATATGTTTGTTGGTATTATATTATTTACGTATACGGTACTGTTGATCTATACGGTTACTATTTATTTGTATTGTTACTATTCACTGATATGGCTTTGTTAGTATTTTTCTACTGCGTTGTGGTATTTAACAGATTCTGTGAAGTGTATTTTGGTACTTATTGTCACATTTAGACATCTCCTAATTTGTACTGAAAATCAACCCTTGAGCCCAATAGGTAATGGATATTCATGGAGTATACCCCTCTCCCACCTTCGATCCCCATTTAAAAAAATGCCTCTCATATCCTCTCCATTTTTATCCATGTAAAAAGCGGATATCCGGAGATATCTGTGGATGTATGTTAACCTTTGAAAAATTTTAAAAAAATTACCACAAATTATAATATAATTTAATACAATTCAACCAAATTCAACATAGTAAAACATAATTTAAATACAAATTTAACATAATTCACATACATATTAAA
>NC_029794.2:121403548-121404120 GCF_000816755.2 Arachis ipaensis
ACGAGATTCCATAAGACGAGTATCTCTATAGTTCTATCTCCTTTTCTATCTTTATTTATTTGCAAGAATGGTTCCATCCATATAGAATTTCGTAGATATTTGTTAAGACTCTTGTCATAAAATATTTGCAGATACATACTTTTATAGAATTTTTATTGTTGCCATCTCTATAATAGCACTTGAGCAATTCAATTCCACTTCATAACCTCATCAATTTTATTAATTAGGTTATGATTTACACTCTTATATGATGTCTTGAATTATCTATTCTACAAATCACAATTTAGGTGTTTATTCAAAAGTTATTTTTTAGTTAGATTTCATGCATGAAATAAGATATAAATCAAATAGACTATTAGTGAATTTAAATCATCTTATGTTCTTGTATCATATTTTTTGTTTCTTTCTCTCAAACATAAATTAAGATTACTAGTCAAAGAAAATGGTTAATTACAATTACAACTCCTGAAATTTATCAATATTACATACATAGCTTTTTTATTGATCTACTATATACTTATTTTTCTTTTATTGTGTTATATATTAAATTGAAATTGTATTAATAATATAGG
>NC_029794.2:121404195-121404977 GCF_000816755.2 Arachis ipaensis
AAAATTACAAATATTAAAAATAAAAAATATACTTTATCCTAAAAATAAGAGATAAAAAGTTATTTTTAAATTATATAATTGTACTATGTATAAAAAGCTTGTAGACAGAAGAATAATTACAAAAACCTTCATTCTTTTGACATATATCTAATTTATCCTAAAGAGAAATAGTATTTGTCGCTCTAATTAGTTATATGTAATTTTTCTACTGATATTTAAATCTTACTGTAAGAAAAAATAGATTATTTTGACTTAGTCAATGATTATTTTTCTATATATATATATTCCAAGTTCCAAGTTTCAGTTTGGGCCAAATGTCCAAACTTGAAACTCAATAGCATAGGAAAGTAATCTAACGATTTAGGCATTTAGACACTACCTACAAAAAAAAAAAACACTTTTATGCACTCCTAAAAATCGGGAGAATGAAAAGATAACCAATAGTCCAATATATATTCTTTGTTAACTTATTCTTCCCGATTTTTCTTGACACAAAAAATATAACTCGATCAAAAACAAAAAAAAAATTCCTTCTCCTTTTCAACTGAGAGAGTAAAATATAATTTTTAATTCTTTAATTTTTTTTATATTTTTTTATTCTACTTATAATATTAATGGTGAAAGATCACACACTTTACTCTCTTAAGTAAAAAAAATTGAGAAGATTCATTATATAGGAATATAGATCCTCTCAATTTTTTTTTTAATTTTTTCTCCCAAATTTTGACAAACACTTGAGTATTAATTAACTTCATTTTAGTGCAAATTCTTATGATAGTTAC
>NC_029794.2:121405047-121405804 GCF_000816755.2 Arachis ipaensis
AAAGAATCAGTAAATTTTGTGATTTGTAATTATTAATTAGTCATTATTAATGTTTTTAATAATATGAAATTATATCTAATAGTATAAGATTATTCATTTTTTTTTATTAGTTAAATACTGATCAAATTTTAATAAAAATGCTAGACCTCTGGACTTTGCGTTTTTGTATGCATAATATCTTAACACATCTGACATAGTGTTTCATACTTCCATATATACTTCAAAAGCTCATAAATATGATATAATATATACATATAGACAACCCATGGAATTTACTAAGTTTCTTTAAAATTTTAAACATACAGACATATGACACATACATTATATAACATATATATTTCAAGTAAAAAGACATCAAATGAGTTTCGACATAACAAATTAGACATTATACAACATCATCATCATATATAATAATTAAGGAAGGTCGTTCTTTGCAACCATGCATATTCATATATATTAGTAATAATACCATCCTATTCATTTATAGGACGAATCATCCATGGGGGAAGAAGGGTATTATTAGCACGAGCATTAGCTGCCATGTCTTCATTATGTTCGCCATCACTTCTACCTTGTGGGAACCCACTGCATATATATGTATATATATTTACCTCCATGATTAGTATTTATTAAGTTTTTTAGTTTAATCAAAGTAAAAGCTATAATGCATAATAACATATAATTTTTAATTTTATGCATATCAAATAATAAGATGAAACACAAACAAAATAAAATATCTGACAAAAACAATGACTAG
>NC_029794.2:121406750-121407544 GCF_000816755.2 Arachis ipaensis
AATTGAATATATACATAAAATATTTTTACTGTAGTAAAATTAATTTCATTCAAATAACATATCTCAATATTTCAGTGAATGACATATATTCCACGTACATTGTTTGAACTTTGAACTATATTATGTAGGTAGGCCCTTTATTAGTCCCAAGTCTCAACACTTACTTAGTTACATATGTTGCTATTGCTTTGAAAAGGAAAAACAAAATGATCTGTTTGGAAGTTGATCTTAAACACAAGTTATAAAAATAACAATCCCGCTACGTTACCAACATCATTTCTGCCAACTTCTGCCAACTCTTATTTATAACTGTGCTTAATGGAAGTGTTTTTATGAATGTGTCTAATAAAAATATATTTTTTATACCTGTGTTTAATAAAAATGTCTTTATAGATATATTTTCTGGATGTGTCTCTTTATATATGTGTTTAAAATATAATAATTAATTATTGTTGATAATAAGTTGGCAGATAATACGTTAGTATCCTATAATTTTCCTAAAAATAATATAGAACAATACGTATGAATTGTCATTAACTTTCCGAAGTATGCTTTTAACTTATTAGATATGTTTTTTTGGATATATACATAGTTGTAACTTGGATGCATTATTATAAATATATTCTCAAAAATCACTTTCTTCAAAATATAATGAAATTAAATGGGAGAAACAATTTTATGAAGCACCTCTATATGCATTTATAAAAATTTCAAGCAGAAAAAAGAGTAATACAACCTGAATAGGTGATACAATATGTGACCGAAAAAATGTGATAAAGTAATTAATAAAGTTA
>NC_029794.2:121407714-121408465 GCF_000816755.2 Arachis ipaensis
GAACCTCAGATGAAATCTCTGCGGCATTGCCATGTGAATTTTAATATCTAAATTTTTAAAGGAAAGTGTAGTGTGACTCTGAGTTTTTAAAATATACAAATTGATTTCTTGAACTTCTCTGAGTATTGTTATATTTAAGCAAAAATAAGAGCATTATACCTCCTTTAACTTTTATATATTTGCAATTTACCCCCTAGACATTTTTAAGCATGCAAGTTTGGAGACTAATAAAGTACACATGTGGTAAAGTTTATGGGTAAGGTACAATTAATCCTTTAAATTATATATTAAGTGGTTCGACTTTATAAATTAACTCCCTTTAGAAAAGTTTCTTTAACTCTTCTGCACACTGGTTTCATGCAGCATGAGAATGCAAAATAATAAATAAAAAATTACCAAAGGAATATACACACATAAGCTCAATAATGGAGACATGCTTGGTTGAAAGTTTCAGAGCAACATGAAATTAATTAAGAAAATATATAATACTAACCCAATGTTCATCTCCGAGGATTGAGGTGCCACAACAAAGGGGGTTAGATCCATAAAGTTATTTTGCAGCTCCAGTTGAGCTTGTTGTGTGATTGCTTTCTCTTTCTCCTTGATCTAGATTTCACTCAATTCATGTGCTCACATTCAGTGAGATAGATTTAAAATTCAGAGCTCAAACTATGTATAAAATCTTTCATGCTATTATTGAAGAGAGCGGAGGGGGAGATTTTGTTACATATTTTTGGGAATTCGATATTGT
>NC_029794.2:121408492-121410022 GCF_000816755.2 Arachis ipaensis
TATCTAATTTATTTGATCTGATTAAGGATTTAAGATTAATTTTTAAGTTTTATAATTTCAAAATAATTAATTTTATTTAATAATACAGTAATAATTTCTCATCCAAAAAATATGAAAATATTAGTACTCTATAATTCTATAGGACACAATAATAATTAAAGAAATTGTTACCTTCTTAGCTAGCAAGGTGTTTTGTTCTTGTAGGGTCTTCTCCTGCAATATTATACAACAGAAAAAAAAATAAAAAAATCTACACAAATTAAATTATGATGATCTGTCTACTTACATTGGTTGATCACCGTCACCGGGATAATTAATAAATAATTAATGTCAAACTAGGTAAATTTATTTGACTTGCGATATGATAAAAGAATATAGCATATTACGACATATATAAATTTAATGAGAACCTAACTAACTGTAATGACTAACTTGATAAATTCAACAGAACTAATTAATTAAGTACCCTTTTAGTTGTGTCAGCTAATTCTAACCACTAACTTTCTACATTTAGTAAGTCTAACCATCACTAACTAACTATATATAGAATATTAGGTGACAAAAATAAATTTGATTATACATGTGAATAAATTGGTATAAAAGTTTAAATACAAGTGAGTTCAGTAGTTCACAACTCTCACATGACGGTGTAAAACTGTTTTAATGAAGCTTTTCACATTATGAGAATTGATGAGATATTCTTGTGACAATTTCTAATGATTTAATGAGGAAAAGAAAATATTTTATCTCTATGTTTTGTCAATTGTTTCTTTCAAATTTTATATGCTTCATTAACTTTTTTTAAAAAAAATAAATTATCTCTCTTTTCAATATATATAATCAAGACTTAAGTACTATGATCTTCTTTAATTCACAGTATCTATCACTGTATAGATTTTTTTTTTATTCAATATATATGTCAGTATCATATTTAAATGTATCATTTATTGATCAATTTTCATATTTATCCTTTACATACAATTCAGTGTGTTAAATACAGTTAATAATATAATATTTATAAATAGTTGTTAAATTATATGTAAGTTTTCTTTGTCAAAAATTAAAAAGTGTAAGTTTGTTTACTAAATCCCACATGACATAATTATATAATGAATTCCTAAAAAATTTGACCTTTGATCTCTATTTTCATCTCCTCAAAATAAAAGTTAATTTGTGAAATCCCATCTTGTAAAAAAAAATAAAGAAAGAAAATCCCCAAAAGTTGAATAATAGCTAGCTACTAGCTAGTTCGTGTTCATAATTTTTTTTCTCTCTCTTCAAGCTAGAAAGTGTATTTTCTCATTTATATAACTAAAAATCCTCAGATATTCATTAATAAACCCCCTTTTTATTTTGTGAAAGTGATGCAAGGAGAGAGTACAAATTGAAACAACATTTTACATTGGAAATCATTTTCATTATTTTATTACACGCTTTATATTTGTTGTGTTTAAATATTGTATTTGAAAGAGAAATTAAATACAAAAATTTAGTATAAAAATATAAACATTTTCTTCTACTTTTAGAATA